>NW_027526385.1:123660716-123834133 GCF_048455015.1 Haemaphysalis longicornis | reverse complement strand
AAAACCTTCAGAAACGGTATTTCTGTGGCTCTCCACAGACAGGTGACACATGTTTAAGGGGCGATAGGCTTTCACTAGCATACGCACTCGACGTGGTGGTGCATCAAAACGCACTTTCACGCGTACGTAGGCTCCGAAGTTTTTCTGATCTGTCTGTGATGTAGTGCCGGTGGACGAGGAAGAAGAGGAGACCGAGCGCGCAGCTGCAACGGGTGCGTGCAGAAAAATCGAACCTGGCCGGTGATCAGGGGACGCCTGTGACGCGCTGGGCTTGAGAGCGCGGCCCTGTGACCGTTTCTGGGTAGACCCGGAGCGCAACCGCTGCTGTTCCCGAGAGCCGTCCGCCGCTGATCCCGACAACCCGTGGGCTGGCCGTGCCTGGAGCTGGTGACGCGCTGGGCGAGAGAGCGAGGGTCCGGATTCACCTGGAGGTGGAACCCTCCGCTCACACCCGCTGCTACGCCCTCGAGCCGTGACTCATCGGAAAGGTCGACGATGCCTGCCCGACGTCTTGCGCCTGGTTACGACGAGGCCTAAAGCCGGTCATCGAGCCAGCTTCGCCGTGGCGTCCTCGTCGACTCCGCATGCATCAGGACTTCAACACCTCGAGGGGCTGCGACAAAACCCTGCGACAAAACCCTGTAGGACGTTTGCTTTCTTTATTGCGGACATTTGCCGTTAGCCTCTTGCCTTTTTTGTAACGCTGATATCTTTCGTCTCGTGTACTTGCTTTTGTGCCCTAACTTCTGCTTCCTTCGTGTCATGCATAAAGCAACGTTTACTTGCGCAAGCACTGGCCACTGACTCGTGACTTTCACACCAATCCTGGGCCCAATCATTACACTGTCTAGTTGTTCGACAATTCCAACGTGTCTGGCGATATGTAGATCATACGGTGCTGCACGGAGGCTGAAGTGTGGGCCTCGCCTCGTGCAAGTCATCCCTAGTCCGGGCTGCCATGAATTCGGTTGGCTATCCATGCTCGGGTTACCAGTTTAAGCTAGATATACGGGTATGTGCTGACCAGGGAAGCCCTCCACTGCTCGAAGGTTGAGTTGGGAAAGAGGGCAAGTCTGCAGTTCATTCGCACTCCTATATGATGTGGTAGAGGGTGCCAGCCTAGGACAGTAAGCAGTGCTTGGCGTGGCGGTATTTCTTTGGGCTCGGTGGAGCACCGTTTAAAACATAAAACAGCTCTTGCTATTGCCTTGTGCTGAGCTTTATCGGGCGCCAGCATGGAGAGGTGCCGCCATTTTGTGGAGCCCGACGTAAACAGTGACACCAAGTGGCGACGTCGACTTCGCAACACACACTCTTGGCGCCTCACAGGCCTCGTGCCTGCATGTGTGCAACGGCAGTGAATTCAACATGTAGAATAACCGCAGCTGCCGTGAACAAAACACCGAGGTAAATCAAATAGCTTGAACTAACCTAAATTTAGGACGCAGATTCCCATCTGCACAGCATTTGAAAAGAAACTTCGATTTTGAGAAGTGTCTGGTCCAACCCTTAGGAATACGGTAACATTTGTCCACAAAGTAAACACTATTAGAATATTTCTTCTCTGAGCAAGACTTTTAAACAAAGAATGGTTGAATTAGCCTGCGGACGAAACAACAATTACAGAAGGGCGCTGGGTCTGCATAGCCGCCGTATAAGGGAGATTGACGGTATGATTATACACTTCAGGTTTATTCCTAAATGATTCACAAGCAGCGTAAGATCTTGCAAAAAGAGACAAACACTCCTCACCATCACCACCATCATCATCATCGTCAGCCTACTCAGGTCCGGGGCACAAAAATGGCTTCTCCAATTAACCTCCAACCGCCCCTGTCCGGCCCTCCTCGACTGGATACTTTACCCCTGAATTTTGTTTCTTTCATTCCACCATCTGGTAATGGCGTTCCCCTTCTTCTAGACCCGTCTCTTGGTGTCCGCACTGCTACGCTAAATTTCTACCAGTTGTCGGTTAGTCTCATTACATGGCCAGCCGCAGGTCCATTTCTTTTTCTTTATTTCAACCAGATATCTTTTATCCTAGTTTTCTCTCTAATAAAGGTAGATCGTTTCCTGTCCCTGAGTGTTACTCCTAACATTATTTTTTCCATGTCCTGTTGAGCAGACCGAAGATTGCTTTCTAATTGTTCAGTAAGGCGCCACGTTTCAGCTCGATATGTCAACAGCGGCAGTATACACAGGTTTTAGATGTTTATTTTGAGTGACAAAGCTAGCCTACTTTTTATTATTCGGGAGTACTTGCCGTCACCTCCTATTTTTTAACACCAGCGATGACAAAAACTAAGCAAATTATACTGGAGGGTAAGACAAATTGTCGAGGGATGCACAACCTAATATTACAGAGTGTTGGATGGTTGTGGTGCACAAGAAAGATGCAAATGTCTAATCAAGCAGCGACATCCTTAAAGACATCAAGGCCGCTATGCGCAACGACATAAACCTTTTCCCAGCTCACACAAAGCACAATCTCCCTTTGAAAGCTCGCAACCAACGGTGACATTCCGTAGTTGCTCTTAACCCACCTCCCCTCGAATTTCAATGGCGTAGGTGCTATGGTAATTCTTCAAGAGGCGCTTTTGCTTGGCTTGGAGTAACCGTTGTTTTTAAGTGTCAGGCAAGGTTACTTTCTGTTCACGTGCGTGGGCTGCGTGCGTACTCTCGACGGCGGCCGTTGGTTAACCTGGCACTCATGGCTACGTTTACTGGGACAAACAAATGTTAAACTGAATAAACTGTGCATTCAACAGATTTTACGATTTGCCAAACATGATTCTTTCCAGAAGTTACTCGTTCGCCCCTTTGTACAATGTAGGATAGCGAAAGCCAACATACTGGCATGTCACAAAGTCGAGCCGATGATCCCGACAGATGCAGACCAATTTACAACATAGAGAAAATTAACGCATGAAAATAGGGACAGTTTACTTGATATGCAAAAAAGAACCTTTACATTTCAATAATTTTACTCTACCAGGCCTGTTATAATGTGCACTTCATGAAGAAATCAAACCTTGTAAATCTAGTCTTGGCGACTGTATATGTAGTCTTGGGACTTTGGTTTAAAAGTGTTCGAGTAAAAATAGAATAAAAATGTGCGACTACCCGCCGCGGAGGCTCAGTGGCTAAGGCGTTGTGCTGCTGAGCACGAGGTCGCGGGTTCGATTCCCTGTCGCGGCGGCAGCTTTTCTGATGGAGGCGGAAAGCAAAAACGCCCGTGTGTACGAGATTTCGGCGCACGTTAAAAATCCCCAGGTGGTCAAAATTATCTTGAAGCCGTCCACTACGGCGTGCCTCATCGCCTGCGTTTCGTCGGCGCGTTAAACCCTACAATCAATCAATCAAAAATGTGCGACTCACAAAATAATTTCTCATTTGAAGCATTAATATTTAATGTTAGTCATTATTACGTGGCTTCGATGAGTGTGCTTCACGACCATGGGTCATCGCTTATATCCCTATTACTGGAACTATAGTTTACTTCAGAGGTTTTCATGAACTCTCTACACCTACACCCACGTGCGAGAAATTCTGAAAAGTTCTTGTGTTGCCCAAACAAAATTCCATGTTCCCGCGTATTTGATAATGCTAACCTGGTCCAGGATTTTTTATGACTCTTTGGTTTGTGGACACCTTTCTCAAATTTATTTGGCCGTGTCTCTTACAAATGTGCACATCAGCTAAAATTTTTGTTGTAGTCGAAAACCAAAACTTAAGCCATTCTCACTGAAGAGCTATTAGGATGCTGGGTGTTTTCAGTGACAAAGTAAAAATTCTTTTTCTGTTATCTGTGTCGTACAGGGTACGGCACAGATTCATTTACAAAGGTACGACTTGTAAGCTGTGGAAGTATTTGTTCCATTTGAACTTTTTGGTTACAGGCGGGCACTTTTGAAGAAAGATTGGAAAGACCGCTCTCCTGAGGATCAAAATTGCAGTGCTATTTCTCTCCAAGTCTATGCTTCCTCGGACTGAGGCATTCAGCTTAACACTCGAATCTCAAACAAACGGGCTCGATGGTGCGTTAAAGGTGAACCAGAAAACTGATAACTGCGGTAAGGGTGACGTTACTTTTATAAGGCTGGCGTCTAATCTACCATCAGTGGTTAATGAAGACTGTTTCCCCACACGTGCGCACAACAAAAAAACTGTTTTGCTACCTACCACTCTTTATACAAAGTGAAACCTATGAATGAGAACAAACCTACTTACAGCATTCGGGCCAAAACCACTTGCTGTTACGCCAATGTGTCCACGCTCACATAGCCACAGAGCCTGCACTAAATGTAAACATACAGTTGTTATTGCAGCTTGACCTATTGAAAACACTATGGTCCACAAGCCAATGAGTTTCCCTTGCCGCCCCAATTTGATACAAATGTGACTCTTTTCGAACCTGCATAGGCTTGTTTAAAATGTCAAAATATTTTCTGCTTTTACTTTCGTATTTCACTATGGACATACTGGAAGTATTTCTGAGCTTGTGCCTCAATTTTTAAGTTTCTTTATTCCCACCCAGTGAAACTCGTTGAATCCATTTTGGAATTCAGTTTTTGTTCAAATAGCGCAGATGCAAACACTATTGCTTATGTTTCTTTTATTGAGTGCTGGATAGCATAGTCCGACAGGTAGTTTAATAGAGCCAGAATGTTTTGTTTTGTTTGCGTCAATGTTGACATCGGTCCAAAAAAGAAGAATGGATACATGCACCTACAATCTTTCGGACTCACATGGCATTAAAATAGGTATTTTTTTGTTTCTCTTTTGTTTCTCCTACGCGCATAAATGTGCTTGTCAATCCCAAAATTGTAAATCAGGGCAGTGAAGGTGATCATGGTGTGATCACGTTTTCTTGCGGAAAAGGCTTCTTAAGACAGAGCATGCATCGCATTATAAAGAGCAGCGATATGGACGTTTTGACCAATCTTAAATTCGACAGAATACTCGCCGCTGCAACGCTAACTGCGGTTATACAGTACAGGGGAGAATAAAAGAAATAAGAAAAACGGACTACACAGCCTCCGACGCATGTCGCACGTATGGTCACACTGTCAGCAACTGCGGGCATGCGTTGTCCGTTAAGAGCGTTTGACAAAGTGGCCTTCTGTATGGGGAATTTTTAGTAAAGAAGCGACGCCGGTAATTTATTTTGAGCAGTCTTTGTATTCTTAGGCACCACTTAGCATTCTGCTACCTACTACACTCAGGAGCCAAGCGCGGAGACGGCTGATTGCAGCTAGCATGATGCTCTTCTACAATCATCCTACTCTGTGGCGACGCAGCATAAAAAGGCTACTCACAATAAATTACCGGCGGTGCTTCTTGATCAAGCCTTTTCATGAAATGTAGGCCGTACTCCGAAATGCTCTCGAAGAAGTGCGTATGCACGTAGGTCAGTACCTTTGCAGCCAGATGGTGCAGCATGCGTCGGAGGCACCGCGCTCCATGGTTCGCATTTCTTTTATTCCGCCTGTATATTATCGGCGTTTCCTAGGATTATCGCCATTGGAATCTATTTCAACTTGGTCTAGAAGCTTTCGTTTGCAGCTGCATTACAAAAATAAACAATACTGTTCAGGACATGATTCGTTTTATTCAAATGTATCTGAAGATAATGGCCCAAACAGATATTTTTTTTCACGTTTTATTGTGCACTGCTTTGAAAATACTTTAAATTATGTTCGTCCACCCTGATCTTTAGGCATATATTTTTACATAAATATGGTTCGCCTATTTTGCTCAACGCGCTTTTTGCTGGACGCTATTTTGCTGAACGTTTTAATTGGAAGCAAATTTCTTGCAAATATATTATTCCTCGCAACTTACGAACAGTTTGAGGCCTGTCTTCAAAGTTTTATGTAGGCCACAATTTAGTCATTTGGGCTTTAATTTTTTTCTCACTTTTCTACTGGGGATCGCCGCCAGGGGGCCGACACGGGTGCTTGTGCCCCGCTTCGACTCCCGTTTTTGTCGCTCCAATCACGATCTTTTCGCCTGCCTGACCAAGTTTGTGCCCCTATCGTCTCCGTGAGTACCTCTGGCGTCTCTGGATATCATGGTTTGCCACCTACCATCGTCGGGCCCCTCTTCAGGACCATCAAACCTACCGACCACGCCGGGGCCGCCGCTAGGCCTACATTACAGGCCTAGTACGAACGGCCGCCTCCCCGAGCTGCCGCTGCCGCACGCGCACGTGCACCTGCCATCTACCATGCCCCCTTCGCCATCCCGCAGCTGCGCTACGGCGCGTGACAGCACATCGGCACCGACGCAAGACCAAGACACATCGTCACCGACGCAAGACCAAGACAACACACCATCGCCGGCGCAAGACCTTGTCAATGAAAACAGCGCAGACGGCCACATGGATTTCGACGACTCGAAAGGAAGAACTGCTCCGACACCTAACCCATGGCGTCAGGTCATAAACTCCCGCAGGAACAAGACCGTTGCTGAAAACCAGGTACGCCCCACAAACGCTACAACGACTGCCGTCACCGCACGAAAAATACCGCCTCCTCGCTTTCCGCCAAACCACTTCATAACTGTCATCCGACCTCATGACGGCCTTCGTGTCGGAGACTGTCCTGCTCGTGACCTGGTATGCAGCCTCGTCGCGGCAAGCGAGATCCCCGGCCCCCTCTTCCGTGCGACTGTCACACTGCAAGTACAGCCAGCCCAAAACCTCCTCGTAGCTGCCACCCCTGACCCAGATATCGCTGATCGACTCTCCCAACTCACCGCATTAACCCTCCAAAGCACTACCTATGCAGTATCTGCCTATATGAAGCCCCCTCCGGGCACTGCTCGTGGAGTGATTCACGGCATTCCCGAGGGCATCACGCAGGACCAACTCATTGAGCTCACCGCCGCTAACAGACCGTACTTGATCCACGCCCGCCTAATGGGTCGCACGAGATCAGCTCTACTGACCTTCAACGGACTCCGCATCCCGTACTATATTAAACTAGACTGTGAAATGGTGCGCTGCCGTCCATACCGCCGTGCTGCCCAGACTTGCCAATGTTGTGGTGAGATAGGGCACCGTCAAGACGTGTGCCCGCACCCCGACAAGCCACGCTGCCCGGCCTGTGGTATCGCCAGCCCGTCACCGGACCACTCCTGTGCCCCTCGGTGTAAACTGTGTGATGGACCCCATGCCACTGCCAACAAAGAATGCCCCAAACGCTTTCTACCAGTTCCCCAAACACGGAGGTTCCGCCATCCTGCCCAGTCCCCATACCAACCAATCGGCCAGACCCCGCTGGCCTACCACGCGCAGGACTTTCCAGCCCTACAAGCCCAATCCTCGACTACCCACCCTGAAGACCGGAACGCCATCCAACCGCAGGTGAGCTGGTCAGATGCTCTCCGATCTACTCCCACTGCTCTAACTTCACCCTCCCTCCTCCCCCCCCCAAACCCCAACCACCAATCCACCCTTCGTACTCCGCTGCTATTGCTGAACTTAAACAGCAGCAGCAACGTTTCCAGGCACAACTCGCCTCTCTAACTGCCAAAATTGACGCCCTATTAGCCTCCCCCCTCCCAGCCCCGCCGCCCCCACCAGCACCCCTTCCTGAACAGATTCATGCACTCATTGACACGAAAATAGCGGAAGCCATAAAAGAACTGATAGCATCACAAACCGAGACTCTGGCCCCCATATGTAGTGGCATCCAGGCAATAACTGAACGACAAAACAAATTAGAGCAGACCATCCAAGGCATACAGAACTCCCTGGCTTCGACTCCCCAACCCAAGAAACTCAAACATCACCCTTACCATGACTAATCCCCCGGATACCGACCTCGTCGTACTCCAGTGGAACTGCCGTTCTCTCAACAACAAGCGACACCAGCTAGACTTGTTTACCAAACAAGATCCTCCAGATGTCATTGCCCTGCAAGAGACCAACACTCCTACCCCCCGCCTACCGCATTATACCGCCTTCACGCAAGACCCCAAGCATCGCACCGCCACTTTCGTACATAACTCCCATCCGGCCCAATCACATTGTCTTAATCAAACTGTACCTCATACCTTTGTAGAGCTCATCTCCACAAGGCCGACTGGCTCCAGCATCTTCATCCTGAATATCTACAGTCCCCCATCTGATAACCTCCACAACATTGAGGCACTGATTTACGAAGCCGCATCCCTGTCCAAGGACGCCCCTTTACTTCTCCTCGGAGATTTCAACGCCCCACATCCTGCATGGGGCTACCATTTTGCCTCCAAGAAAGGCACGGCCCTCTTACGCGCCACCCAGAACCACCAGTTGATCCTCCAAAACGACCTCACCTTTCCAACCCGCACAGGCAACAGTGTCACCAGAGACACCACACCTGATTTATCATTCACTAAAAACATCTCCAGGATCCAATGGTCCCGACTCGACGAAACACTCGGCAGTGACCATCATCTCCTCTCCCTTCGCTTCCCAACCAAAAACAAAACGACCCGGACGGGCACCGCACGCCTGACTAACTGGTCCGCCTTCCGTGAAGATCCAACCCCTCTCCCTGCAATAAGCCAAAATTTAGGTGACTGGACCCAGGCCCTCGAACACCGGGTTAAAAAGCACACCCAAGAAATCGCACTTACCGACAGCACTCTGGCAGTCGACCCCCACCTTATGCACATTTGGGACGCGCGTCGTAGTCTTACTAAACGCTGGAAACGGCAGAAGCATAACCGTAAACTTAAAAAGCGCATAGCCCTCCTAACCCAGCAAGCGCAAGCATATGCCGCCGATCTCCAGAGACAAAATTGGCACTCTTTCTGCAATCAGCTCCAAGGCACTCTCCTCTCAAAGAAAACGTGGCATCTCCTCCGTTCCCTTCTCGACAACACCAATACTAAGAGATACACAAACCATAGAATCCATCAACTAATCCGCAACAGCGCTCTCCCCTCTCAAGAACTCCTCAAGTCGATCCGTGACCATCTTTTTGGCGACCCTACTACCTACCCACCCATCCCCGACACATGCTATACGGGCCTAGCTAACGAAGCACTAGACGCCCCCTTTACCTTCACTGAACTTCAAGCTGTCCTGGCCCGCCTCACCCGCAACACCACCCCAGGAAAGGACCATATTACCTACCGCACTCTCCGCAATCTCGACGAGGACACACTCCAAGATCTCCTCGAACTTTATAATTATCACTGGCAGGGGGGAACTCTACCTGAGCAGTGGCGACACTCGGACATCATACTAATCCCAAAACCCAACAAGCCACTGACGCCGACCACTCTTCGACCAATCTCCCTGACCTCATGCATCGGTAAACTCTTCGAACACCTAGTACATAAGCGCCTCACCGCATACCTGGAAGACCACAACCTCTACCCTTTCACAATGTTTGGGTTTCGGCAACACCTATCCACTCAAGACGTCCTCCTGCAGCTCAAGGAACAGGTGGTGGACCACCTGAGCCGCACCTCTCCCAAAACAATCTTAACGCTCGACGTCAAGAGTGCATTTGACAACGTCACCCACGAAGCCATACTGGAAAACCTGAGTACCACGAACTGCGGCGTAAATACCTTTCGCTTTGTAAATGCCTTCCTTGAGAAAAGAACAGCTACACTCCGACTCGGCCCTCTACTCTTGCCTACTTTCCACACCCCGGCAAAGGGAACACCACAAGGATCGGTTATTTCGCCTCTTCTCTTTAATATAGCTCTGCTTCACCTCCCTGACAAACTGCTAGCCATTCCCGGCCTACGCCACGCATTCTACGCTGATGATCTGACTCTCTGGACCACCCAAGGCTCTAGCGGTGCACAACAGGACATCCTTCAGCAAGCAGTCGACACCACTACTGCTTACCTTCAGCCCAGGGGATTGACTTGCGAGCCATCTAAGTCCGCCCTACTGGTCCTCCGCGCCCGCACAAGAGGCCGCCCGGCTGCGCCCACCCCTGACCCACAGGTCACCATAAGTGGCTCTTTTATCCCCCAAGTTACCACGCTCAGGATATTAGGCGTTCCCTTCCACTGGGATGGTTCAGGCTCTGCCCTACTCCCCCAACTGCACCGAACAGTCTCCCAGCTCATCCACCTTATACGCCGAATCCGGGGATCGGCATACGGTCTAAAAGAGCCAGACACTTGCCGTCTTGTCCAAGCCCTCATGGTCAGCCGTCTCACCTACGGAACCCCGTTTGTGAATCTCAGACCCCAAGAAACCACCAAGCTGGATGCCCTAATCCGCAAAACTTACAAAGCTGCCTTGGGCCTCCCTACATTTACCTCTACTGAGCGTCTACTCCAACTTGGGCTGCATAATACCCTCAGTGAAATTCTGGAAGCCCAACGAACCTCACAGCTACAACGGTTGGCCCTTACTCCCACTGGCAGGAACGTGCTTCGCACCATTGGGCGGTCCACCCCGTCTGCAACTCACGAACTTCAACGCATCCCTCTTCACATTCGCCAGCGGCTTAGGGTCGCCCCAATCCCGAAACATATGCATCCGACGTTCAATAGGGGAAGGCGAGAAGCTCGTGTCAGAACACTCACAAGGCGGTATGAAACCGACGCCCAAACGCGCTACACGGATATCGCCCATACTCCCAACGGTTCACACACCACCCTCGTCACCCTGGACTGTACCGGCCATCTCGCCACTGCAGCCACCTACAAGCAGCTACCAGTTCCCACAGCAGAGGCACTCGCCGTCGCTCATGCGACCACCACCCACCAAAAACAGCCCTACCTAACCATCATCACCGATTGTCAGCAAGCATGCCGGTGGTATCAAGCTCGCCTGGCACCCCCTCAAGCTCTTCCCATCTTTCACTGTCTCCCCGAAGAAATAGAAATAACAATAATTTGGACCCCTGGCCACTCTGGTCTTGCTGGGAATGAAGCGGCCCATGCCGCAGCCCGCGCTCTCCACAACCGGGCACTCCCCTCTGCAAGGCTAGATACCACAGGACGTCCAGATTCTTCAAGCACCACCTTAACACCGCTGGACTCTACCTATAGCTCCATCCTTTCCCACTACACAAACAACAGAAGAAGGTACCCTCCACCCCACCCATCCCTTACCCCACATGAAGCCTATGTCTATCGCCGCCTTCAGACGGAAACTTTCTACAATCACACGATTCTCTCACACATCTCCCCATCCCTCTTCCCCCATAACTGCCAAGCGTGTGACCTTCCTCTTACCACCTTCCACCTAGTCTTCTCCTCCCCGCAGCACCCAACCCCCCTTCACTCCCCCACCCTTGAGCAGTGGGAGTCCGCTCTGACCAGCTCGTCACTGGAGCAGCAGCTCTGCCTGGTGAAACGAGCTCTGGAATCGGCGCGGGCTCGCGGCCTCCTGGACATGGGAGGCTGACCACTTCCCCTTCCCTCTCCCCTAAAGCTCAAATAAACGTTTTTACCACCACCACCACTACTTTTCTACTGCTCTGGAAGGGTTATTAAAAGTAACTGAAGTGGTATTTACGGGTATTTAGTTTCGTTGCTTGGAGTAAAAGATTTTGGCTATTTATGCATTCATTATTGGTGATATAACTATATTTATTGCTATATTCCTGCTTTATCAGATATAGGGGAAGATTGGCCATTGTTTCTTTTAACGCTGCAAATGCAGATATATATTTCTGCCTCGCAGTTTGCATGAGGTAATGAGTAGAACATGCTATAGAAATCTCAGTAAAGTATATAAAATTACACTCGAAAACGGTTCTCTTCCAAAGCCCTTGTAATATCCTAATTTCTCATTAACGCAAGTGCACGACAGAGATTTTTCTGTGGGGTGATAGACCTCCACGAGTTTTTGTCCGAAAACCAGCAATGCCACTACAAACAGAACTGCCGATTGGGGGGAATAAATTCAGACAAAAGTTGTTTACGCTGATTCATTATTTCAATTCACTTATAGAAAGCATACACATAACCACCTCCGAACGTAAAAAAATTGACTAAAACGGCTGGAGGTTAGAGATATATTGTGGGTCACCAATGATTCCAATGCAACCAATTCTGTTACGGAACGGGAGCCGTTGCGTCATAGTAGGGCTGTTCTTCCTAACAGTGCTGCACCAGGAATATCAGCGTACATATTCAAAAGTAACAGTTACTCTGGAATATTCTGGTTCCCTAAGGTATAGAACGATTGGTGAAGTCAGTAGAAGGTTTTTACGCAGCAGAGTATTGCGGAGATGCGTGTAACACGAATATATATTAAGAAGGTCTGTTTACTGCGCACTGACGACCCCCTCAAAGACACAAACTGTGTCCAGCCTTTTAAACCAGGAATTACAACAACATTTAGCTATATTCCAATGGTGTTTGGTGGTAACACCAGCAGCCTCTACGTTATGTAGTATCAAAAATGCCGGATAAATTAAAGCCCATAAAATTTCTCTCGCATAAAACACCACCAAACGGTACCTTTACTTTTTGCATGCTAGAAGCGACGGATTTTGTGTGTCCTGAATTTAAATGTTTTATTGGCAATCATATTTCCCTGAACGCAAAGCGTTAGTGGAAGCCATCCTACAACTAATGATTTGTCCACACAGGTAAAATTCCGTTCAGACTTATCGATCTCCCACAACTTTCATAAGACAAAGTCCACCTTTAAAGTACGAAACTTTTACACTCAGCAGTAGAATCAAAGGTTTGCTAGTATAGTTGGTGCGCAAGTACTACCTCTTCTTTAATGTTTATTTAGTGAAAGAAAATTTATTGCGATACTCTTATACACAATTATAAAGAGCAGCGTCAGATCCTGGCCGTCTATTGTCCATGCTCATGTGCACGTACTGTCATACGATGATTTACTGCATATAATATTGCCAGTAAGGGGGTTACTACCATTTTTAAAAAAAGGTGGTCGCCAATGCGATGTCATAACAAAATATCCAGATTAAGACGATGCTCACTATTTCGCCATAAGAAGAATTAATGCCGTATCGTGCCTTGGTTCACTGGGGCTGATTTTGCCATTACCGCTGTCTTTTATGGTAGGGGCTTGGATCAGTTGATAGTGGTTTTATTTTGATATAGAATTAGTAAATATTGCCCGGGGAGGGGAACAACATCCTTATGCTTTTGTTACAGGCGTATTGCGTTTATTGAGGACCATTAAAAGCTTAATGAGCGTTTTTATTGTGTTCACTTAGCACAGGTTTTAAATTATGCACGAATATTTTAGTAACATAAAATTTGCAGCCGTAGTTTATTTTTTATTTAAAATTTTCCACGTTATATTCCTCGTCAGCGCATATCGTTCATACTGGATGTGCTAACCGCAACACCGCTTAGACGTTCCTAAAATTTTATTCTCTCAATCTATACTTGTCGCTAAAAAAAAGAACAGCAGAAATGGCAACAGGGGAGTTCGCAGAACATTCGAACATATGCAATACAATTTTTTGCATGTTCGAAACACCTAGATTCATAACGCTTGCAGTGCCTCTCCATTAATTACAAACACTGTGTCAAGCCACTACTCCCCTTAAAAAGGTCGTATTCCGCTTATTGCACTTTTATTTGTGTTTTGGACAAACATACAAGATCGTAGGGTGTCTGTTACATATTTCTAAGCACTTTGTGAGCAGCGGAGGGTGCAGTAATTGCATTTTCTCAATTATTTCAAAGTTTTTACCCCAGAATACACAGATTATGACACGCTAATTTGTAGCTTGGGTTTATAAATAGGCACCAACCAAAATAATTACGCGAACTCCAATTTTTTTCAGATTCCTTTCACCCTACACGAAAGTAATATGCTGCTATATTATGTGTCACTACAGCCTGAATTCGGCTTGTTTTATACAGTAGGCATTCGGCGTCACAATAGTTGGAATGCAGAAAACGAAAGTGTGGTTAAACAGGGATATCTAATATGACTTACGGAGAACAGCGCCAAAAAAGACGCACAAACTGTAGTAGTGTATTCTTGCCATCTTCTATTCCTGAGCTGCCGACAAGACGTAGAATGCACTCTCTTTTAAGTATGTTTTGAAAACTTGCCATTGTAATCATCATCTGTAATAAATGCCGCCGAGTGTCATGTGCAGGTCTTTCCAGTAAACGACTAGCCTTCTCTCTGAATTGCTGGATGAAAGGTCAACAATTCAGTGGTTTCAAAATTTGACGTTTTGCATTTTTTCAAATTTGTAATTGTTATGACTTCAAGTGTGTGTTCAAGAAATCGTGCGAGTAGATAAGTATTTCTCTGCGTTAGCATAAAGCTCATTTTTTATCTAAAAGAATTATCTTCCAACTCAGAGTATTACAAATAACGCTGTAGTTTTTATTATCTATACCACAAAGACTAACATTTCTTTAACTATACACTCATTGGTACGATTTTCTAAATCCGCAAACGCGTAATGGTCGTCTGTCTAAGTATTTCGGACAAAACAAAACCATTCAAGTATTGTTCCTTTCGAGAAACAAATCTTCTTAGCGTAGTTCAGTAGAAAAGTGTTTTATTATTTAATTGGCTAGTAATCTAAACGAACCATGAGGAGCTTTGAGAACCTAAGTAAAGGTTTACCACCTGCAAGGACATATTGAATTGTTCCAGTGAACAAATTATGCTAGCAATGCTAGTCTCATAAAAAGAAACAGTATGCAAACAATCGTCTCCCGAACGCTGCCCCCCATCTGATTATGCCATGCTGGGCAGTGGATGAAAAAACCGTCAGGAAATTTGTCGTAGCTGGATATTGCGGAAAATTTGCCGCGTCTGCCACAATCTCTTTGCTATGTTTTCTATAGATGGTCGTCACATAAAGATTTGCATTCGGTGTTTGTTGTTACTGGGACTATGAAGGTATGCATCTTTTTGGTGGTTATTCATTTTGTATAAGAGATATTGATGCAAAAGATAACAACCCAACTTCCTCTGTTATCCACCATTTAGTGAGTAAACTTTGTTATATTTTTAAAAACCGACACTTCGGTGACAGAAAAAGTTAGCAAAGAAATGGCAGCTAGGTTTATATAGACAAGTTGATGACAAACACCATACAAACAAATAAAAATTGGGTATGTATAATACAAAGACTAAACAGACTAATGAACCCGCACTCAGCATGAAAAAAATAGAAAACACGCTTGTATCAGCATTTCCTTTACGATACACGAAGGCGAAGTCTGCCGGATAGAGGCTCCAGCTTACCGCTGTCCACTTACTAGTTAAATGTGCGAAATATGATGCCGAAACGCGGAAACAGCTGCTGAGGAGGCACAGAAAAAGAATTCCCTGCACTCAGTACATTTTCCTGCTGGAAAGCCCATGTTTGCGGATAAGCTCCTTTAGAAGCCTTTTCTGAAGGCGGTGACGTGTACGCCCTAGTCACATCTTGGCAATCTGTAATGGAGACTAGAGGGCTTCCTTAGTAACATTAGATTCTTGCGCGTAGTTATTTGAAAGGAAAATAATTTGAAAGAAGACTTTTAGCAAATAGAAAGCGAGAAAATCAAATTGTATATAGTATAGTTAAATGGCATAAAGAAGTTGTCACCAGGGACGGCGTATAATTCTTCTTTCTCTTCTTCGATTGAATCTGCAGCGTACCGTCGTTCCGAGGTTTCTCCTCCTTTAACAGTGGAACTGTTTAGGCTTTTAATCCCGGCATCGAGCGTTGCTGAAAAATAATTATCCTCGAATAAGTGGAGAGAGTGAAAACGCTGGCAAAGAAGAGTAAGGAAAGTGGCGAGGAGGCAAGGAGCCCACGAACAATCGTTGATTGCGCGCTCCTGAAGAAAAAAATGCAGCGACGCAGGTCCCGGCAATTGAATTGTAGACCTTTCCGCTGTGACTACAGGAAACAAATCACTGCGCTGTCCCATAAACCCAAGGGGCACATGATTTCAAGTGGCGGTTAACAATAACAGGCTCGGCAATTTGGAACGAAGAAAAATGTATTGTTATGAAGTGCGCTACACCTTGAAAAAAAGGCCAGGTAGAAATTTGCGAAAGTATTCGAGACAAAAAGGTTAATTTTTCAGCCGAAATATACCTAAACTATTAAGGAATAAAGCTAACAAATCGTTTCATATCGTTTTTCCAGGCGCCTCATTACGACACGCGAAGGAAAATGCGCACATGAGTTTGGTAGGTTGGAGATAAAATTTAAAAGGGGGAAATGAGTGCCAGATATCCCCCAAATTCTGCACGACAAAAAAGTAGGACACGACCATCACCTCAAACCAAAAAAACAACGAACCGCTGAAAAAACGCTTCCCCTTGTGGGAATCTAACATTGGTCTGTCGATTTATAAAAATGGCTTCTACACGATTGCGTTTGGGGCATGATCTCTCGCGTACAGTTCCCCTCGCTGGTTCCGGTGCGTTGGCTTCTGAAATTTGTTTGCACAGACACCGAAGTCATGATACATTTGCCGCGTTTGTGATGCCGGTTGCCGCGGGTTCGGTTCGTGCTAAGCCGGCCCACTTTGGCACATTTGTCAAAGCCTGCGGGCCAAATGATTAAGGCCTGCCAATCATGGACAACTTACAGCCCCAATTTGCGAAATCCGGGGGTGGTCGGACAGCCGGTGCTCCGATGAAGGAAGAGGGTCAGCAAGTTGCGATTTTTTAAGGTTGCAAGATTAGTGCAAGCTGTTTCTTTTTTTTCCACGCGCTAGTTCCTGAACGTGGGCGCCACGTTCAAACCTGAGCATCGTTTGTAGATAAAAGAACCCGACTCTACACACTAGTAATTGTTTTGATATAATATATGATATATGTAGTATTATTACTGAAGTTACCTAAATCGTACACGGAAGTAACCACCACAAATTTGCCATTAAACCCACACTCTTTGGGCGTTGTGAGGAAAAGGCCCAGGTTTCGTTTTTTACCTTGTGTGTTGTGTTCTTTTTTAATTATTACACTGTGACATGGGCCGTGAGTGAACTCGAGCTACCAGTTCAACACGGAAGAGAAGACGACGGGCTGTGGGCAGGTGGCGCGACAGCTGGGCAAAAATTGAGGGAAGAAGAGAACGAAGCCGGGACAGCTACGAGAGGAACGTGCGAAGGGGCTCGTGCCACGGAACCACGGGCTGGGGAACGTTCCAGAGGAAGAGCTCCTGCCGTCGTCCCTGCTGCGGTCCTTCACCCAGGGCGTGCCTACCTCATCCGGTCCCGGTGGCTTGTTCCATGACCAAGGGGCGGCGAGCGGCTCCTGCCAGGGCGCAGTTACCGAGTGCGGGCCTTGGCCGACGCTACCGAGGCGCTCATCTCCGGGGTCGTTCGTGGGACGTGGTCTTCTCGAGCTCAGCTGGGATCAGACATCGGTGCGCTGTCCCGTGGCAAGCGCCGCACACGGTGGAGCAGCTGTGTGCCGGCGACGATCCAGTTGCAGCAGTCGTGCCATCCCTGCCAACGCTCACTTCGACGGCCACATCAACGGACGACGACAAACCTGAGAAGGCATCGGGACCTGTCCGTGAGACGACGCCTTTAATATTCTGAACCCTACTCGCGAGAAACGTTGGTGTGGGGCAGAGTAGACAGTATCTCGAGCATTGCCGAACTGTATTTTGTGGTCAATTGTCGTCCGAGACTGACGCGAAATGCCGATGTGTTTTGTTTTCTCCCTCCCGTAACTCAGTCTAGTGGGACAGATAAACGTATTTTTTTCCCATTCACAATGTCTCTGTCGCCTCCTTTTTCGTCTGACAGCACATGAAAGCGTGACGAACGTCCATTCACCATTACAATTTCTGGCGTCCGCGACAGGACGAATCTCTCTCGCTACATCTCAGAGCCTCACGCTATTCTTGTGTAAGGAGGAGAATGGAAGAAAAGAGTACGTTAGTGGAGCTAGGAAAGGAGATGGGTCTGAGTGGAGAGGCGTTGCGGTCATAGGTGACTGATGAACAAAAAGATATGAGGGCGCAACGAGCAAAAGAAAAGGAAGAGGCGCGCGTAGCAGCACAGGCTGAGCATGAGCGACAAATGGCTCGCATGGAGGCTGAGCGACTCTTCCTTGAAGAACGACAGCGACTTTCGGAGACGCAGCGTCCGAGTGCGAGTTCGGTGGATGAGAGTGTAGGTTCTGGTCACAGTTTTAAAAGCCCGCACAACATGATTCCTCCCTAAAACGACGGTACGGATGAACTGGAAACATACATCCAGAGATTTGAAAGGGTTGCCACGAGCCAAGGGTGGCCAACAGACAAGTGGGCTTTGACTTTGTGCCTATGCATGACGGGAGAAGCCTTGACCGTGATCGGGCGGATGTCTGCTGAAGACAGCACGGACTACAAAAAGCTCAAGCAAACGCTGCTCCAACGGTTCCGGCACACAGAAGAGGGATACCGCTTGAAATTTAGGGATGCGCGACCATAGAATGCTGAGACGGGTCGACAGTTCGCGGGACGTCTCCCTGGGTACTTCGACCATTGGCAAGAGCTGGCGAAGACTCCGAACACTTACGACGCACTACGAGACAAGATGATCTCCGAGCAATTTTTCAGGCGGTGCGACGAGAGGTTGGCGATCTTCCTGAAGGAGCACGGAAGTAATAACTTGGACATGTTGGCGACAACAGCAGATCAGTACTTGGAAGCCCCAGGAATCATGAATCTCGCTCGAGGAAAGAAAAAAAAGGGGAAACCGATGGTTGCTGCCAAAGCTGGCACCGTGAAAGAAAGCAAAGGAAAGCCGATTTGCTTTCTGTGCAACAAGCCGGGTCACCGAGCTTCGGATTCTTCGTCAAAATCACGAGCACAGAAGTCACCACCGTGCTAGAAGTGTAAGAGGACAGGACACCGACCAGAGAATTGCCCTGCAAATTCTGGAAAACGTGGGGGAGCATCATGCTCCGTCTTAGGACCCCAGAAAGCGCAGCATGACGAAACGATGGAACCTGGGGATGACAAGCAACAGGTCAATCATAGTCATGACATGTGCGATAGTACCCTAAACAGTACAACTTGCGATGGAGGTTCGAAGCCGTTACCGACAGTAGAGGGCTATCTGGAGGGAAAACCTGTTACTGTATTACGAGATACCGGATGTAATACAGTAGTGGTGAAACGGTCACTCGTACCAGACTGCAAACTAACTGGTAGCACCCGTACCATCCGCTTAGTAGACTGGTCTGCAAGGAGTCTACCAGAAGCTAGGGTGTACGTCGATTCGCCCCTCTTTAAGGGACAGGTGCTTGCTGTTTTTATGGAGAACCCATTGTATGAAGTAGTGCTGGGAAACGTTCCGTGTGTACGTACTGACCCGCACCATATCACAAAGCCGGTACAACGACCGAGTCTCTCTCAGACTGACCGTGAGCATGTTGGCTGTAAAGAACAACCTAAAGGCACGACTGCTTTGAATAGAGAACGGCAAGGGAACGTGTCAGCTGCTGCAGGGAAAGAAGGGAAAAAGCCAAGAGTACTGCTTGTGCCACAGATCAACCCCTGAGATATCAGCCCGGAAGAATTACGGAAATTGCAGCGCGCAGACCCCACGCTGAAAACTTGCTTCACAGCTGTGGAAAGGAATATCACGTCCAAAATTCCGCAGTCACTGAGTTTGTGCTGATACGTGACGTTCTTTTCCGACGCCACCAAACGGTAGAAAGGCGAGACTTGGAGCAACTTGTAGTCCCCAAGAATCTCCGGAACAGCGTGATGAAGATGGCTCATGAAGGTCTTCTGGCTGGTCACCAGGGGCTACAAAGGACTGCAGACCGGGTCCTTGAAGAATTTTATTGGCCGGGTGTACAGGCCGATGTTATATGTTTTGTAAAGTCGTGCGACATCTGCCAAAGGAGGTACAAAAACACCTCGTCGGTAGAGTTCCTTTGGGAAGTATTCCCATCATCAACACGCCATTTCAGCGGGTTGCAATTTACATTATCGGCCCTCTGTCCCCAACTTCATCTAAGGGAAACCGATACATATTAACGATGGTAGACTTCGCTACGCGTTACCCGGATGCGGTAGCACTACCAAGTATTGAGACCTAGCGGGTAGCGGAAGCGCTTGTAGAAATTTTTCCCGTGTCGGAGTTCCGCGAGAAATAGTGAGCGACCGTGGGACGTCGTTCACATCGAACATCATGCAGGAACTCGGACGACTGCTCTCGTTTCGGCAACTACCCACAACTCCCTATCACCCCCTGGCCAACGGACTGGTGGAAAGGTTTAATGCAACTCTAAAAGAAATGGTGCGCGGTATGTGTCAGGAAAAGCCGAAACAATGGGATAGGTACCTAGCTCCATTGCTCTTCTCATGCCGTGAAGTTCCACAAAGAAGCCGGGGATTCTCCCCATTCGATCTCCTGTATCGTCGCTTCGTACGGGGCCCGATGTCAATTCTTCAAAAACTGTGGACAGGGGCCAACATTGATTGCGATACGAAGACAACATACGGATATGTCCTAGAGCTTAAGGAACGACTGCAGAACACCTGCAAGGTGGCGCATGAAGAACTCCAGAAGGCGAAAATGACACAAAAGAAGTACTACGACAGAAGAACAAAAGTTCGACAACTAGCACCAGGGGACAAGGTACTGCTGCTTCTACCTGCAGATAAGAACAAGATGATATTAACATGGAAGGGACCCTTCACGATCGTCGGCAAACACCGTGAATATGACTACCTGATAGACCTTTGGGCCCGGAGGAGCCTATTTCACATTAACCTTCCAAAGAAGTACGAAGAAACAGAGTCTGAGACCGCAGTACCGCAACACGCCGCCTTTACTGTTCAGACGGACACTACTGATGACCAGGACATACCCTTTGCTGCTCTACGTCAACTAGAAACATATCGAAATGTAGAAGTAGCAACGACCTCAAGTGATCAGCATAAAAACCATATTAATAAACTGCTGGAAGAGTTTTCCGACGTGTTTTCGGATGTACCGAAAGAACAAACGTTGTCGAGTGCAAGTTGCGCCTAACCACTGAAACGCCGGTAAAGGTACGTCCGTACCCAATACCATTTCATATCCAAGAAGCTGTAGAGCAGGAAGTTCAGGACATGTTAGCGCAAGGAATAATTGAACCTTCGGATTCACCTTATCAAGCACCAATAGTCGTGGTGAAGAAGAAAGGCCAGCAGTGCTCACGCAAATAAGCAAAGAACTACAAAGACAACATTTATTTGTGCTCGTCATCACGATACGGGCAACCTTTCTGTAGTGTGATTTTGTCTGCTGAAGTGGGTATGAGTGCATTTTGCGTTTATTTGCACAGCGGACGAAAAACTTGAATTCTGGTGGCTCTGGATAGAACACCAAATAAGGCCCGCTCATCGTTGCTTGCGGTCCAATGCGTCGCATCCGTACACAATGGGTGAATTCTTGTAATATTGCCCATCGAAGTTCTCAACTTTTTAAAAACTATTTTTCTAGCTTCTTTCAAAATCACTTTCCAGCTTGTTTTTTTTTATCTGAATATTGCAACTTGTTGTTTGCCGTTATGCGGTATAAGCTAAAAACACTGCAGCCGGCAGTTCAATACCTTCAGGGAGAATCAGAAAATTTTAGAGTCTTATTGAACAATGGTAATATTATTACTAGCGGATAAGCGCAGAGTATTGCTTCAATACCAGTCCAACTTTTTTTATGAACAATGCATGTTTTAACACAGGAGGTCCTTGAGCTCTTTGTTCCTCCGTAGAGCATTACCAGAAACCAATCTTCATTAGCGAAGTGAAGAGGGTGCAAACACAAGTCCAAGAGGTGCGAGGGAAAGTAGTGGGAAGGTTGAGCGCTCAAGAGCAGGTGTCGGGAGAGCGGGCTTCAAAAAAAGATGGCTACTGAGGTCTGGAAAATCGATTGAGGGACCTTTACGTCGTAAAACCGGCAAACTTGGCACTATATCATCCCAAAGGCCTGAGGGGTACGGCGTTAGCAGCGGCATGGAATAATAACATGGACTGCGAATAGAATGGAACAAAATTGTGTCGAGATGCAGTACGCAACACCAACAAGGAAAAGAGGCGAGATTGGAATTTTCAGGATTACTAAATCCCAATGAAGTAATTTTGAAATGTAAAAATAAATGACCCCAAAAACAAATTTAGGCACTCATATCGTGTGAAACCCAGTCTACCTCGCCTTCCCAGGCCGCCTCATTGCAAAACGCGTAGTCAAATGCAAACATGGGTTTCGCAAGTTGAAAATAAATTTTGAAAAAACGATAAAATTGATAACCTAACCCCCAAAGTAGACACTACAGAAAATAATTAAAAGACTGTCGCCGCACGAAACAAAAATAGTCCAACGAGAAGAAAAAACGCTTCGCGTAGTAAGAATATATTGTGGGTCCTTCGCATCATAGCACCAGGATCTATGCCATTGTATTTGTGGGCTGACTTTTCGCATGCGGTTATCCTCACCAGCTCACGAGCTCACGTGCCATCGCGTTTGAAGTGAGCAGCACCGACGGCACGCTTGCGAGGGCGACCGCGAGTTCTCAAAGCCGGGTTTCACCTCTTGTAGCACAAAATAACATGGTTCACTTTGAGAGAGATGTGAAAGCCTGCGGAAAAAACGCTCCGGGTCTGTGAGTAATAGAGTACAATCAGTGGAAAGCTTGAAAATTTATGCGAGGTGAAAGAGCCGCGTCTTTGACAAAGGGGGAGGGAGAGTTCTCCAGCTCGGCTGTATCGCCAGTCTTGCACAATCAGTGCGAGTTGCACTAGTTTTTGTGTTCAGTCGCTTAATTATTTATCAACAACAACGACAACAAATCAGTCGGAAAATTATTGCCAAAGCAGAGAGGGCGTGGAATATCATTAAAACGGTCGAAATACCGTGTGAAGATAAATGGAACATTTTTCAGTGCGGAGGCCAATTCGTTCCTGGAATTTTTGTACGCGATGTAACCAGTTGAGGTATTAGGCAGCACTGTGCAGAACCGTTGCTACCTGCTCAAAAGAGCGAGTATGCATGGTAGCAGATAAATCGGTACACTAGCAGTAAGAAAAAACAGGCGCCCGAATCCAGTACTCAACGATTACCCGGCCTCATTCATTATTTCGTTGAAGGCCGTTTTACGTGGAGTATCGTTCATTTTTAAAGTGTAAATGCTAGAAATCACAATAGAAAAAGCATGCTGGCCAATTTTGTGGAACGCATTTTACGAACAATCGGGCAATATCACGCGGAGAGTCGCGAGCCATGCTACAGCCAGGCAACTGCTTCTGCAGCTTGTGTCAGACCACTTATCGTGCAACTTGCTCGCAGAGTTTTTCATAGCTACTCAAGAGTGTGAAGTTTCAGCACTGCAGTGTGGAAAATGCGTGTTTGTCTTTCATCGCCCGCCTGAAGAAAGGACCAACGTTTTCTTTTCCGTTTTGGAGAAGTTTCTTTGCTTCGTGACTGTGAATGAGCTGCGCCATGTTGTGGGATGAGACTGAAGCATCAATTTCCTGCGCCAGATACCAAAATCTTGTAAATTCCAACTTGTTATCTAATAAGTTTGTTTAATAATGTCATAAGAGAATCAATAAAATAAATAATGTTGAGGAAAGAAGAATACGACACGCCTGTGTAGTACTATAACAATCATTGCATAGAGAAGAAGTAGAAGAAAAGGCGTTCTGAGTGGTGCCATGGCCTGGGACCCAGTTCCTTAGCATTTGGTGCCGTGAATCCCGGGAGAAACGGCCCAGTGGACTGCATAACGGCGCAACGCATCTACGAGGCTCACGAGGAATGGGAAACTCATCTCGGACGCCTTGCCTTGGGAGCGCCCGCCATGGCCGGCTGCTCGACGCTCCACAGCACCCACACTGAACCCGGAGACGACGCAGAGGACGTGGGCCAACTTCTACAGCTCAGAGACACCCTCCGAGTACAGATTTCCGACCTTGTCAAAGTGGCAGACCGTGCATTGGAGCAACGCCTTGTGAAATCAGGTACGCTGAAAACCATCTACGAATCTGCCCAGCGAAAACAGATCACCCTTGTACAGCTCGACAATCAAGTCAGAAACGTATTGGATATTGATTATGAACAAAGAAATATGATGAATCTGATTTAGACCTCGGAATAATTTTTCGAAATATTTTCCTTCTTCGAGAGCCGTTATCAAAAAAAGCTACGCTTGCACCACCCCGCAAGACAGGAAAGGCAAGGCTTCGTGGAGACCCCCTAAAACTGTCATTAAATGTGGATCCCTCTGAACAATACGCAGAGTTCCACTTGGCTCCGCAGTTGCCTTTAAAGAACCATTTCTCCCTGCCTACGAATCGCTGACATCAGCGACCCTGGAGGCAGACACTAAGTCTTTGGTATGCGTTGTAAACTCTGCACCTCGTGTCAAGCTGCAGCCGCAGAGTGAGCTCACAACACAGGGTCAGGGGGTCGATGAACTAGGAACAGAAACTGCCGAGTGTGTGAAGGAGGATTCAGTTTTGGCTGCTCTGGATTCAGACAGTGCCGTTGTAAACACCAAATCGCATTGTCGCAGGACACGGAAGGTTAGATACAGGGACAGAGGACAACACATGAGTGCTTGAGGTGAGGTCCTTGCGCTAAATGCAGCTGACTTTCAACAACGAAGAGGGCAACCATTCTCACGAAGGAACGCGATCCGCACTGCTGTGTACTCTTACCGAAGGAAATGGGGACCGAAATACGTGGAACTAAAGTCAATCCGGCGTTGCCAAGAACCCCGACACAAGATAGTCCAGTATTGATCCAAAGCCCCGGATCCAAGTTTGGACGGGCTTTTGTTGCCCGCGTTCAACAGAGCCGTTAATAGGAAGCAACACCACACCTCAAAGCACCGTTGGAAAAGGAAGTGGCTGACGAGATGAGACCGACCGGACGAAACGATCACAACTAGAATGCTCAACAAGAATGCAGTTTTACCTGGAAAAAAATTGATGAGATTTCGATGATTTCTATTGATTGATGTGATTTGATTAGGTACTGCTTTTTGTAATGACAATGTGTTTTTCATAATTGTCAGTTGTTTTCTATGAGATCATAAACGTATACTCCCTTTTTATATGCCAATAATTGCAATTTACGGAATCTCTGTTTTGCTTCTCCTTATTATAGAGCTACGTCCACTTCTACATTGTTCAGGAGACCCCATTATAGGCACTGACAATGAGAACACTTTTGTTAGCTTGAATTTGCAATTTAAATTTCACAAACAAATATTTCGTATTTTTCAAAAGTACCTAGTAAGAGACATCACCATAGCTGCCATCTGTAACGCCTAGACACTAGAGTCTGGATAGGCTGGGTCTTTTAACAAAAATGACAGACGCCGAGATGAAGAGAAGTAAGCCTAGCACAACGAGTATAAGACCCCTGCTTCTCCACTCGCGAGAGACGCATCACTCGTGGGATGTGTCAGATGGAGTAGAACACCGATTATACGACTTCTTGGCTACCGTAAACAACCATACTAATTTTGTGTGGCAACAAAATCCGAGCAACAACATTTACGCGTATACAGTCAAGCCCGGTTATAGCGAACTGCAATATCCACCACGAATACCCACCACGAAATATCCGAACCCGCCTATAACGAGTTTTTTAGATAGGAGTTGCAATACGCGGGACCCCTCACCTCCACCCCTCTCTTCTCATCCCCGCATGCCTAAACAAAGACAACAAAGTATGCCGTTACCATACACAAACTATTTATTGCAAGAATTAAAGCTACTTTTAGCTGTGGCTACCTACTTTCCGAAAAAAGCGGTGATTCTTGTTTTCACTTTCGTTTCGGCGGCGTCAACTAACACAGCATTCTCTACATGGAACATCATTGGCATCTGTTTCAGTCCGTGTCCTTCAATATCGAAGCAATATTGGTGGAACACATTTACTGCCGAAAGCGCTTCATTAGGCATTGGAAGGCTTTCACTGGTGACACCCTCCGCCTCTGGGCTGCCTCCAGCAGCGCCAGCAGCCATGATATCGGTGACGCTGTCGGCGTCATAGGCAGTCACAGTGAAGGCAAGTAATCGTCGACACTCAGGCAATCCTCGAAGGGCACTCATTTCAGCACAACATCATGAATGTTGGCGAGTTGTTCTCACAGTAATTGATGCTTCCATCTTGGTGGGGACTCACTAACTGGGAGAATCATATCGTGCGTCAGGCTCGTCGGAAACAGTTACGCAAAGTACCGGGAGTCACGTTGCTTCATTGGAGGATCAACACCTCGATCGCAGCCAATCAACGTCTCAATCTGCGCTTCGAGACAATGTATTTTTGAGGCAACTTTAGGAGCGCCGAGTTCGATATATCAGATGTGAGCTTCGTATAAGGAACAAGTTTCGAGTGTATTTTCGTAACTGATCTTTCTTTGTTCGATATATAGCATAATTCACTCTTTCCGTGTTTGACTGCAACAGCAGTTTCCCTTGACGCATTTGCAAATACTTCAGTGTATTCTACGAACCACTGGTCTTTAGGGCTGGAAAAAACCAATCACCAATAAAATAACGACGAAGTATATATAATGTACTGCACGTTGAACTGACCCCGTATTAAAACAAATCATGCAAAGACATTTATCGCCGCGATTAACACCAGCCAGTGCGAATCGTGGCATACATGATCATAACAGATATCTGGGAGCATAAGACTGAGCCTAATGTACCTCGCGATTCACGGCTCAGTGGGAGAAGTGAACCCCTCTACTGCGCACTCTGCCTCTGTGAGAAGAGAGGCTAGTAAGAAAAGCGGGAAGGGGATTCTGCAAATGAGATGGCGGCTGCTTGCGGGAAAAGAAACGGAAGGTAAAACGGAGGAGAAAGCTATGGTTGACAGAACTGATTGAAAGAGCTTGACGGCCACGGAACAGGCCCACAGCACTCGAAGTTTGTCCCTAGGTTGGTCGCAGCCTTCGCGTGGGTCTTCGGATTACGCCGGTTAGGCAAGAAATCGAGACGGAGAACCGAGGTTTCTATTGCATTGTGTATACGGGGAAATCGCCGGGACTCAAAAGTCCATCGTAAAACCCGGGTTGTCGTAAAAGCCCATGACATATATCCTGGGTGCTACTCTGGATACTCGCATTTTTTGTAGCCCGCGTGGAGGGAGGTGTTAGTGGATGAGCTAGTGTCAGGGCATTAGCCAAGCAGCTTAACGAATAAATTAAAGTGTTAAGTAAACAGATGTGAATATGTACCAAACAAAGTGTCAAAAGAAATATTGCAGCAAAGACTTCTTGTTGGAATAAAATAAAAGGAATTTTAATGACAACGAATAATGGGCGAATTGTATTTAAAGCTTAAAAAAGTTGTTTCGTGTGGCAACAAAAAGGAGCAACAACCTGGGAGAAATCTATATACACCAAGTTTCTCCTAATATAGCCGAGGCAATCAGCGCTGCCTGCGCCACAGCCTTTAAAGCAACCTGCAAAATCGGCAGATTTCGACACAGCTGTCCTCATGTTACGGTTGATAGATGTGCATAAAGCAATTAGTAAACAAGGTCTTCGCACCAGTGAACCGGCAACAACACTCCAAAATTCACTGTATAATAACAAGGATTCACGAGCACCCGGTCCATCAGCTTCTTATATGTTAGGGTAGGCCAAAGCACAAGCCTCGTTCGGGGTTTATTACACTCGGCGAAAACTTTTTGTGGAAATAGAGAGAAAACCATAGGGCGGGGGGGGGGGGGTCGCAAGAGGCAGGGTTTGTGACGGGAGCTAACTGCTTTGTGTTTGTATGACAAAGCCGTTCCCAATAAATTGGTTTCAGTTTCAGTTTAGACGTCAAAGATGAGATTTTCTACAGCTCATTTATACGCATGAGCTCCACGGTTGAGCGCACTGACCCACGGCCACCCAGCCTGCTGGAATGTTGGCGTTTTCTTAACTGCACTTCATTTGTCAACACACGCCAACGCTTTGGCCTGAAAATTCCTACCAACATCAGATAATATTTCGTCTGCGATACCGCCCATCGCTGTATCAACCAGAAGCAATGTGCATTTTGTCAGCTCTAGAAATGTGAGAGCATGCACTGGTATGTAAACTGTTCTGGAGCGTAGACTTTTTCAGCGCCCCAGACATGTGTACCCTCCTTACGTACCGCGGGTTCGGTTCACCGACAGAGAAGCACGCAGACACAAGGCGCGAAGTTATTCCCCATTGATATCGCGCTGAGTGCGTTGAAGGGTGAAACCACACTCTTCTCATTCCGTAACTTTACGTGCTCTTCCAGTGAACACACGAAGCTGTTTTACCATTTAGGGTCTTCAGTGTGTTACCAATAAACTCTGCCTTGAACCACGGGAGAATACGCTTGCTTACGCCAGCAAAGAAGCTAACCGAACGAAATGCGGAAACGAAGAATAGTCGGGGTTGCGTCAGTCTCACTTTGGCAAAGATGTTGCGGACCACTTGCTTCGGTTCTTTTGACAACGTATGTTCCCAACCTTTTTGAATATCCAATGCAGCGAATGAGGTGTCGAGCTACCGGAGGGAAGAATCTGCCGTCAACAAAGAGTAGAAAGTTTCTTTGACGGAAACCTTTGCGACGCCAGTAGAAAACGTCGCAACCAAGAAAACCCCCAAAATCTCAAAAGAATGTTTCATGTCTTCTGGTTAATCATTCAGCGACATTATCAATTCACGCCCGAAAATAAAGAGTATATATTTTTGGTATGCTTAGGGGACACCCAGAAATTATTTTTGTTTGACTGTTTTAAGCTGCGCAGCGAAACGGTGTAGCTTGGCTCTGTAACATTGACACCGATCGATGACGTAAACAAGGATGCCATTAGAGCCATTTATGCTCTACATGTAATGGTTAAAAAAAACTGGAAGAAGGTGAATTAGGGTCATAACAAAAACACAAGTGGCAAGGCTAAGTAGTACACCAGCCCATTCCGGGAATTTTGTACGCAGACGACCATGATTTTCTGGCTGATAACGAGGGCTCTATGGAACGGCTCATAAATATTAGCGACCGGGAAGCCGCAGACTTCGGGCAAATTTTAGCCACGAAAAACCTGGAATAATGGTTTTCAATGACGCCAGCAAAAATGCACGTTAATTCCAACATGACAAAATACCCAGAGTAAAGGAATATAAATATTTGGGAGTGTAGATAAACGAACAGGACAACGCCGTAAGAATTCACGAGGAGCAACGTAAGAATAAAGGAAGGCGATACGCAGCTATAATGAAGCAAAACACTCTGTGGAGGTATAACAAATATTAACTTGTTAGAGGAATGTTGAAATAAGTAATGTTTTCTACCCTCATATTTGCAAATACCGTACTCTGCCTTAAATCAGACGCTCTATCATGCCTTGAAGCGAACGAGAAAAGGGTAGCAGTGTGGCCTTAAGGGCGCAGGCAAAACAAATAAAGAACTATTGCCGAAATATATCGGTCAGGCGACATTCAAAGTTTGAGAAGCTGACAGGGAAATATGTTTTGAGAGGAGGGTGAGGGAAATTGATTAACGTAGGCTGACAGCAGACGTTTTTGGATACGTGTACAGGAAAGCTTGGACACGCAGTGGGCATTGAAGACTACAAGGCTAACCATGAAATATGGAAAAGACAGTAGAGAGTGAAAGAGAGCCAAGATAACCAAAAAATCAAGGCAGATATAAACAAACAAATGGTGACAACAAAATGTCAGCTAAAATGTTGTTAGAGATTTAAAGGGCCAAGAAATTGAGCATCACAAAGAAAAATTATTGCTATGATTCCCAGGGCAATGCTTTGCTTTTTGAGTCTTAAGCCGGTGGAATGCGGACTAAAAGCGGTGTGGGGAAGTATTCACAAAATATTGAGGTATGCATGGTCTGTGGAAAAGAAGCAGAAATTATGCGGCACATACTGTAGGAATGTGAGGGTATCCATTCAAATCTACATTGTGAATATATTCGGCGGATCGAAGACCGAGGTTTTAAGGGTGGCACACAATGAGTTAACTTCCAGGCTGTCGATACTATTAAAATAACATCAAAATGCTGGTACGCGAAGAGCATAAAAAGGAACATTCACGAGGAGAAACACCACCTGTAAAATAAAAAAGTATATTGAACCTGCTCTAAGAGGAGCGCATAAATTAGAGAACAGAATTAAAACAGATTAATTTATTTATTCCGATGACATTTATTTATTCCGATGACATGTCTATACCCCGTTACAAAGGGGGTACCATTAGCAATCAATCCATCAATAACCCATGCATTAACGTAGAACGTGTTCCCCAAGTATAGCCCACAAAGCGGGGTTTCGCTCGTATCACGTGTAGACTGCCAACCCCGCCTGGATATCTAACAGACACAAGTGTAAGTTGACCCAGTGTTGACACGGCGTTGGGTTGCTCACGTCTTTTTATTTTTGAGCAGGTCAGCAATTTGTCGCTCTTATTCTGATAACTCCGCATACTCCGCATTTTGCCTATTGCCCTGGCTGAATATCCACTTCTACAACGTGCACAAGCATGTACAGGAGTTAAAGGAACCTCGAATCTTCGCCCGAGGATCTCTTGCATGGGTAAAGGCTGTAAAGCCTATAACAGTAATAGTAAGTTTCGTAAGTCAGCTCATTGATGTTTGGCTACTTTAGGTTCAACAAAAATAGCAAACCAGCAGGAACTGCTTGACGAAACAAGCATTAAATTAAAAAAAACAAGGTTATCTCGCAAAACAGAGCCAGGCAGAATGAAGAAATCTCGAAATATTAACATCAAATTTATGAATTCTGCCCAAACTGGTGATCTTCTTGCCTGATTTGCCAACAGGGGACATATTCTAAAGCATTTTTAGAAGAGCAATAATATACATATAACCAGCTAACAAATACACGAGTAAAAACAAACCACACCATGTGCAAACATCTTTTTGTTCTTGCGGCACCCACTAATCAGAAGGCGCAAAACTGCCGTGGTGCAGTTGGTTCGCACTACATTTCATTTGATTTTATTTCGCCATTTTTTTAACAAAGAACACACAAATAAAAGTGCAAGAACCGAGAGCTGCTATGCAGCTGCTTGAAAAATGTTCTTGCCCTTGAGTTTGGCAACGGGCTCATTCGCAACGAGCACTGAGTGTGGCGCCACACACGCAAGAAAAGAATCGAAAAATTTGTAAATACAGAACTTGGATATAAATACAGAGGAATACATAGTTCTACGTAAAGAGTGTTACCAGAAAATACAAGCACAAAAAAAAGTTCACATCAAATTTGGAAAAAAGAAATACACAAACTCTAAAGAGTAGCCGCAAACAAAATTAACGCTGCAACATCACTTAGAACGAAATGTTCTATAAAAAAAATCATTAGCCAAATACTGTAAGAAAATGATTAGAACTTACAAAAATATTTTCTGAACTTGTTGAAGTTAAAATTTGGCACATGTTTATATTAATTGGAGTGTAGGAGAACTTTTGCGGCAGTAACTGTAATTTATAGTTATTACGCAATTTAGGTATGCCCCAAATATCCCTATTTTGCATACACAACTTGTTTGCTCCATGGTTAAAAAGGCCGTAAGCGACAAAAACGTTTAAAAGAACTGGAAGTAAAATAAAATGCACGTAAAATTTGATATCGGTACATCTGTTTTACTTTGACTAAACTGAGGTCTTTCAAGACTGTGTCTGGTGAAGCGAAATATTTCAGGATACCAATGTGGCGGAATGTTTCTTTACACAAAATGTTTTTAAATATATTTTTCTTGCACATGTCAATACCAACCTGCAATAAGTATTATGTGACATAACGAAGAATGGTAAATTTGAAGTATTGCTTTCATATAAAAAAGCCGTCTACAGCGAAATAACACACCAGCAATTTGACCAAGGTTTTCGCAAATAGTGGCTACTTGTGAATCCCAGTTCAGGTGATAGGTAAAATTAGTCCATAGAATTTTGTGTTCATATGTAATACAAATTTTTTTCCAGCGTGTTCAAGGATATGATTAAGATGCACTAGTTATATCTTCGACCAAAATATCATAACTTTTGTGTTATTGGGATACATTTTTATCCGATGTTTTTATGGCTCAATTGAAAGCTTGCATATTCTTTGATTACGTTTTATTGCTAAGGTATTAAAGGGACAGTGAAGTGATTTGTAAAATTTGCGGGATTACTAGGGAAATTGTAGTCCGGGGACAATAGGCCATATTTCGACCACTCTGAGCGCGTTTACGCAAATTTTAGTAGAAAAATCAATTAGAAAATGCTGTCCTCCTCTCTGCACCCTCGCCATTTTTTTTGGTGTTTTCTTGTGACGTCAGGAAGAGATGAGCTGGCAATTGGCTGCGCTACTGTACGGCTCGCCGAACTGGTTTTCGTAAGAACCTTTCATGTGAATCTCCAATATTCGTTCTCACTAACGACTTCAGTTCTTCCTTAGAATTCTTATCCGTAGTTGATTGAATTTTCATTGAATTTGCAACGCCATTTGACACTGTTCATCATCAACTGCTTTTTTCAAACTCAGTAACCTTAAGTGTAACAGCAATGCAATCAGTTGGAGTTACCGCTCCTTCCTAAGTCATACTCAACATGTTTCTGTTAACGACAACAATCAAACACTTGCCCGGAGGCATCCGGTATTCCACCAGTGTCTTTGTTAGGCTCTGTTCGATTCCTAATATGCAGGGTGTTGTAGGGAAGACTTTGAGTAATTTTTAAAAATAGGATATGGGAGGTAGAATTGTTCTTCTTGAGCCAAGTGGTGTGGTGGACGCTAAAAAGCGAGTTCGAAGTGCTATTTAGGGGGAAAAAATTACAAGAATTTGCTACCAAATTTATAAATAATCTAGTTACGTGCTTGGTTGTAAAGACGTAATTGTAGAGCATTATGTGAGCGTCCGGTATTGATTTTGAAACTTTCGAATTTGTAATTGCGTTTATTGCTACTTGCTACAGCGCTGAGAACCTTGGCACTTTAGGTGTGTGCAACGGTCTCGGTGCGGCAGCTGAGTGCCGCAAGGCCACGACCACGCGTTCATGTCACTCAAAGCTGTACACTTCCAATGCACGCCGCGCTTTATCTTCTGCCAGAACAGAGGCAAGCCGCATCGGAACAGGAAAACTGCATCTGGCAGCTGGATATAGATCACAATGTTCTCAATTTTTTACTTCAATGTTTCAAATAATATTTGCGCAGATACCGTGGCCACTGAACGCAATTCGCTGCAGGTCTTGCCGCACTCGGCAATAGTGATGACAACTCACATTTCGGTGTGCGAGGAGGTTCCAGTGAATTTATCAAAAAGCGCCGCTTGCCTCTGTTTATGCCGAACATATATCTTCCATGCACCTATTTTTTATAGGGCACTTGCATGAGCCCTTAACTATTAAATAAAATAAGCACTGACCCATTTTAACAGCCGATGCTCTGGGAATAAAGTGCGGCTTCCACATCGCATTGTAACGAAATATGTGCGCCTTTTATTCACCGGAAAGTTTTTATACTCTGTTCTGATAAAACGAACGAATGTAATATTTCACTACCAGACAGCAATATTTTGTGATTACTGCAGTGCTGTATTAGTGGCATGATTTAATTATCCAAACTGTACAATACCTTGATAAAGATCTCTCCCCCACGAATTGTCAGTACATTTTCGTAATGTTTAATATATGTCAACGTGGATGCTCACCTTTGCGAACGGAAGAAAACTTATGCTGATGACGGAGGAACAAACGGCTAACATGATAAGGCAATAGATATTGTATACCTATTTATTTATTTTAAAGTTATTCATTTAAACTGCCAACCCTCACCTGAAAAGAAACAAGACATGCCGACAACATATACAGGCGTTGACACTTTCGACAATTTTATGTTTTTTGAGCTCCACCCGTGCCGCAAATATTTGGCTCTTTAAGCTAACCCTTGTACAGCCAAAGCTGGCCATTAAGTTGCGAACTACGTCTGGGGGTGGCATCGAGGCTGTCGGCATCGTAAAACCGCCTTTTCTGCGAAACTCTGCCCTACAAAAGCTGCTTCTTTGCAGCGACATGCTGGCAAAGAAGAGGCGACAGGTTCTGTCCGCGTTGAAAAAACGGCTCTTTTCAGGTAGCCTAGCTAACGCCGGCTGCACGACAAGCTCCTCAGATGTATCCTTAACATCTTTGCGAACTTGAGGGAAATAAATCACATCCCAACTGAGAAAAAAACAAGCACGAAGCGATCTTCTCCTGTTCTTCTGCTGGGAGCCCACGCCCAAAACAAAGCGTAGAGTTTTACTTCTAGTTTCTCTTACTAAAGCAGGGATTGGCGTCACCATCAATGCAAGTTTGACCTCTTCCGCTGACGGCTAGAGTACACCGCATCATTCCACAGCTAGTGCTCAAACAGACATTTTTTTATTCCGACAGCGCAAGGCTGCCCCCTGGTGTCTGTCGCTATTTCGCTGGTTCCTCGTTGAATGAGGTTAGCGTTTACGTGCAGCGAAAACACTGAAAGTATTTGTTGCTTTAGCATTCGCTTAGGAAGAAGAAAGAGGGTTTACAAAATTTAGCTTTGAAATTATGTGGAATAAGCTTTTAAGGCATTTATTTCCAAAGTGAACAAATACCAAGCGACGCTAATAAAAAAATGGCCAAGCTATAATTAGAGTAGATCTTTTCGATGCCACAGGACTGAAACGGCATTCGCAACGTTTCAGATGGTTCCTTAAGTAAAGCTTTGTCTTGAATGCACTCTTTGTGCACCCCCATCCCAAAACCAGTACACTGTGCATGCTTCGTTTCCCTTTCTCTTCATGTGTGCTTAGCACTGGTGTAGGCTTCGATGGATAATTTGATTGGCTACTAAAGTGATCCATGTTTATGCGACGATTCATATGCGTGGGATACGGACCGTCCTATCAGGGGCCTGTAGCAGTAGCTCGAAGAGTAAAAAGTTGATGACACCGCCAGACAGTTTTCGAAACTTCCAACAGTTGATCATTTCACAAGCGCAGTTTAAAACGTGTAAAGTGCAAAGATACGTTTGCATTCAATTTGCTTCACGTTTGGGCAGGCAGCGATCTTTGCAGTAGAATAAGCAGTATACAGTATTGTATGCCTGCTGGGTTACGGGCAATCGAAAATCAACGTCAATAAGTACTTTACATAATTATCTCAAATGTATATTTAAATGGCACGGTACTTTATGATCAATCTTAATCACAGGAACAGGGTCATTTTCAGAGACTCTTAGATGGGCATGTGCTTGAAAAGAAAGAATAAAAGACTGAAATTGTGCTGACAAAAGAAAGATGAAGATGCCGTTCGAAGTACCAAAAGAAAATACCGGGAGTTTTGCGGAATCTACAGAAAAATGTTTTCTTCCAAAGCAACGTCGGCAAATCTATTCTTTGAACAACTTGCACCTAATGATGCAAGGCTTCTCACGTAGAGCGTCAATATTGAAGAAGAACAAGCTCATATAACAATGCTCTAATCAAAGGCCGAAATCTGCGACATCCCAACACCATAAAAATGAGTCGAACGATGCAGTTTAAGTTTTACCGCAATTACCTTGCGACAATTTGCACTGACGTGTATTTATGTTAGTCTCGTTCCGAGACAGTTCTCAACGTCCACCATCGTTGTTGTGAGAAGTGAACGCTCTTAGCTTGTATAATGCCCCAGATTCATTATGAACGGAAAGACTAGGCTCTATCACAAACGCTGCCCAACCTTACAGAACAACATCATTGGCTAAGTTACGAAAAACTCATCCTTAAGCATCTCCAACTCGGCGAAAATCACACTGTTAATGGCGTACCTAGTGTCAAACATCCCAAATTGCATTGTTTTGTATTCCTAGAAATTGAGGGCTTAATTTTATTCACACCCCATTACGCGGCCTCAATACCTCTGTAGGAGGGAAAGCTACTTCGAATATTTCGTAGAAAACAATTCGTGAAAGTTAAAGCGCTTAGAGGTTCCCACAGCTAAACAAAAGACAATATTAAAATCTCCGCAGAAAAAAACTTTGAAATATAACTTCATTAACTAATGAGAAATGCGGTTTATTACCAAGCCGAGCAAAGACGAACTAAAAGAAAACAAAATGTTTGCATGGGCCGATGTTTATACGGATTTTGAACAGAAGGCTACTTTTGTACACACGTTACCTAAATAAATTGCACTAGACCAAGCATAGCGACAAGGCATGTACCGCAGTGATTAATCAAGTAGTAATCGTAAACGATCTTGAGAAATAAATTACAAACTGATGAATTCATCTGACCTAAACAGCTTAATTAGAAACGTTTGCTATCCCCTGTAAATAAAACGATGGTAAGGCGCACAAGTCTACTTTGTATTATATTCACTAATATATCCGTATTGTATCCTTCGACTTTTAGAATTTGTAGTAGAAAATGACGTAAAAAAACTGGTTTCTTTTTTTTTCTACGTTGCAAGAAGAATTTTAGGAGAAATAGTTTGGTATAAGCAAATAAAAAGGCCCGAGCTGTTTGAAACTATTTCCTACAGTGAATGGGGCAATCTAGCTTCCGTTTGATGAAAAAAGAAACGTAGAAACTCTAAGTACACTCACAAAAGTTTATATCTATTCAGTGACATCTCAGGGTATTTCCACGAAACAGTATATGCATGAATAGCTTACCAGATATTCATGTATATACTGTTTCTAAGCCTTTGAAGGGAGAAGTACTCAGCTGTATTAAGTGTAACAGAGTACACTGCCATATGTATGCTCTAGTATCTTTCTATTTGCTCTCAAGTATGGTGTGCAAACGCCCTCCTTTGTGAACAAACAATGCGTGCAAATTTACAGGCTTTATTTAGGTGTTTACTAGTTTTTTTGGGAAGCTGGGTAGAAATTATTAATCCCCAATTAAGTGGCCGGAGTAACATAGGAAGCTTTATGACACGTAAATTTCACATAGCGTGCGTTGTACTGGTCCCTATTCAAATCCTGGCGTTCACAATGTAGAGATACCAAAGCCAATAGTTAGTTACGATTGACCACTCTTGCGCATGTTGTCACGTCAATCTAGTGCCCATAACTTATATTTACACACGTAAAAACAGTTTATTACGCCATAAACATCGATGAATTAGGAAAAGGTGGAGTCAGTTGTCGGTTTCAATCAAGCTGTTCCGGTCAATTATGGCAGCATCATTGAGCAATTCAAGATTGCCAGGCTACAGGAACAGTTGCTCATGATCCCACTAATCACCAAAGATGAGAGACTTGCAAACAAGCAGAAAGTGAAGCAGGCAAACGATGGTACATATATTCGGGGGATATGACAATCTGCAACCGCAATCTGCTCAAAACTACCAAGGATTGGGCGAAACTGAAGGGGTATCAACAGGGGTGGCACAGGAATGATAAAAGTATTTTTCGCAGAGGCGATGGTGAATACTCCTACCTCGGTCGGAGCGAACGGAGATATACAGGCTTAGGTTTCTTGAGTCGGCACCATACTAATAGTGCCTACCTTTTAATGGAGTGATGAAGCCAGCAAATGCCTTCTCGCCCATCAACTAAACAATATCGCTATCGGGATCACGAAAACGCTGTGAAATATCTTCATGTTAATATTCAGCCGCTTTGTGACACATTTCACGACGCAGAATACTTTCTTTTCAGTTTTATCTTTTCTTAACGATGCTTTAATTCTTACTGAGACATGGTTTCGTGATGATAAAGATGAGTTTCAGTTTGTTTCTTACAAGTCTTCAAGATGAAATTGGTCTGATCGTCTTGGTGCTGGTGTTCTGATGTTGCTAAAATAAGATGGACCCTATGAGTTGCTCAATAGTTTTTGTATAACTTTGAACACTTCGCAATTCTGATTGTTCTTTTAGGGAACATTGTAAATTCTGTGTGTCAGCATTCTGGCAATGGAAGTTTTCATCTTTATTGTTTTTTACGAACAAGTTTTAGTCCTTCATTTTTTTACAATCTGTATGCTCTAGTACCTGGTGCCGACTTTGATATTGATATGTTCATTGACTCCCTCTTCTTTTTGTGTTCGTTTAATTTAAGCTGATTTCCATCGAAGATGTTCAAACTAGAGCAGACAAGAGCCATTCTGTAATATCAAAGATTTTTCAGTTGACCACCCACAACGTCTTGTTTGGTGCAGGATGCATCAGGTGCAGCTCCTAATAGCCGCTTTGTACGTGAACTGTCGCGGAGGCATACCGCAAGCGTGACAGCCGTCCTTGACGCTGTCTTCAATTGGTTTAGGTGCACCTCGGACTCCTAGTATTGCCTTTAGACAGCACTTTTGCAGCTTTATTACGGTCTGATGATGCCGCTGAGAATAGCGCGAAAGACCAGGAATAACGCCTCCGTCATTCTGGCTACCAAACATGCAGCATTTGACAACTCGCCAGGTTTTTCTTTACGCCGACGTGATGATGTGGAACACCGACGGGACAACAAGGCTCCGATCAGTAGATTCGCCCAGTGAAATTATTTGCTTAAACCATGGAAAGCCGTGGTCCGCCTGTGTGACACCGAGAACACAATATTTCTTAATGAGGAAGCAGAATCCCCAACCACATGAGCTTTACCTACCAACTATGGGAAATTTTCGGCACGCCATCTCTGCCCTTTGTCAATCTCCAAAAAGCAGCTTACGTCTTGGTTTGAAAGGTTTTGGTGAACATTTGCCTTTTGCATTTAAATCTTGGTTTTCCTTTGCCGCATTGATGAGAACATGCCAGAGGCCGCGAACGTCCTCCAAAACCTCAAGGCCACCGCGTTGGTTGCTTTAACGCACTTGCTACTTATAATCTTGCCGGCGTAACCGCCTCTGTGCAACTTGCCAACGTTTACACAAGCCCCAGTATATTCGACCATAGCAAAATCTCGGACGTGTCAACGTTTTGAGGATTCCGACGTTTTGTACCAATATGCGCGATAATCCAGGAGGAATTGAACCCCACAACTTGCGTCCCTCACGTCGAGGCCATACTCACACAAGGGCGCTTGTGCTGTGGAGACAATGGTAATTATTGGTAATGGTTGTCATGTGGAGGTAAGAAGGAGGTCATGGTAATTATTGGACATTTCCTCACAACCTCTATTTTGTTCCGCGCCTGCATACGATCCCAATCGGAAATTGCCGCAAAATCACCGCAGCGGACGTAAGTGCCCTTTGCACTCGCATATGTGACAGTGGTAGGCGCGGTAGCTGCTCAGCCCCTCTTTTACGCTTTCCTTACACGATGACCAAAGAAATTCCCAGCGATGTCACAGCGTGGTACTAGCGGAATTTGAACCCGCATTTATAGTTTTTGTGTACTTCGTCATCAACGAAAGCGAAAGAGTTGCTCTTCGTGTGAAAGTCACACCACCCGCCATTCTGCTGTTGCGACATGTTGATCATAACAAGCAAGTAAACACACCATTTGGAGTATTATGAGTGTATTTCAAATGCTTCATACATTGCTTGGGACTACTGCTCACTTCTACATCACAACCGTTCTAATCTCGTATTGTTGATCCGTTCTAAAAGTCTTATTTGATTTAAACCATAACAATATTTAAACCTACAAAACTTATTATGTATGTATATTTTTACACAACACCAGCCACAAAGCAGAGATGACAGCCTATAGAACACTTCTCTTTGAGAAGTGTGCAAAAGCAAGACTTCTTCAAGTATGATTGTAGCTCTCTTCTAAGATATACGTTCCTACAGTACATCAATCCATTTAGGTGGTGATTAGTGGGATCATGAAAATCTGTTCTTGTAGCATTGCAATCTTGAAATGCTCAATGATGCTGCCATAACTGATCCGAGCACGTTCATTGAAACAGACAACTGACCACACCTTTTCCTAATCCATCTACGTCTCTGCCGTAACAAACCATTTTTCAACGCCTGTATATATAAACTATGGGCACTAAATTGGCGTCACAAAATGGGCAAGAGTGGTCAATCGTGACTAATTGTTGGCTTTCGCTTCTCTACATTGCGAATGCCAGGACTTGAATAGGGACCAGTAAAACGTACGCTGTGTGAAATGTACGTGTCATAAAGACTCCTATATTACTCCGGCCGTTTAATTGTGGATCAATATTTTCTACCCAGTTTCCCCCAAAAAACTAGTAAACACCTAAATGTAGCCTGTCCATTTGCACGCAGTCTTTGTTCACCAAGAAGGGCGTTTGCACACCATACTTGAGAGCAAATAGAAAGATACTAGAGCATGCACATGGCAGTGTACTCTGTAACACCTAATACAGCTGAGAACTTCTCCATTCAAAGGCTTAGAAACAGTATATAGATGAATAGCTGGTAAGCTATTCATGCATATACTGTTTCGTGGAAATACCTTGAGATGTCACTGAATAGATATGAACTTTTGTGAGTGTACTTACCGTTGCGACTTTTCTTTTTTCATCAAATGGAAACTAGATTGCCACACGCGCTGTAGGAAATTGTTTCTAACAGCTCGGGCATTTTTATTTGCCTATACCAAAATATTTTTCCTAGAAAACTTCTTGCAACGTTAGGAAAATAAAAGAAACCAATTATTTTTTACATTATTTTCTTGTAAAAAGTCATTAGGTCGAAGGATACAATCCGTATATATTAGTGAATATAATACAAAGTAAATTTATGCGCCTTACCATCTTTTTATTTACAGGGGATAACAAATGTTTCCAATTTAGTTTTAGGGCAGATGAAGTGATCACATTGTATTTTATTTCTCAAGATCGTTTGCGATTACTACTTGATTGATCACGGCGGTGCATCGTTTGTCGCTATGGTTTCTCTAGTTCAATTGATTTAGTTAACGTGTGTACAAATACAGCATTTTGTTCAAATTCACTATAAATATCGGCACATGCAGACATTTTGTTTTCTTTTAGTGCGTCTTTGCTCGGATTGATACTATACGACAGCTCTTCATAGTTAATGAAGTAATATTTCAAAGGTTTTTTTCTGCGGAGATTGTCATTTTGTCTTTTGTTTAGCTGTGGGAACCTCTAAGCGCTCTAACTTTGGCAAATTGTTTTCTACGAAATATTCGGAGTAGCTTTTCCTTCTACAGATCTATTGAGGCTGCGTAATAGGGTGTGAAGAAAATTAGGCTCTAATATTTCTAGTAATACAAAATAATGCAATTTGGAATGTTTCACCCTAGGTACGCCATTATCACGGCGGCTTTTCTCTCAGTTGTGACATGCTTAGGGGCGAGTTGTTAGTAACTTAGCAAATGATGTTGTTCTGAAAGTTTGGGCAGCGTTTGGGATAGAGCCTACTTTCTCTGTTCATATTGGCTCTGGGGCATTATACAAGCTAAGAGCGATCTCTTCGCAAAACAATGATCGTGGACCTTAAAGACACTATCGAAACGAGACTAACATAAATAAACGTTAGTGCAAATTGCCTCAAGTTATTTGCGGTAAACCTTAAACTGCATCGTTCGACTCATTTTTTATGGTGTTGGGATCTCGGAGATGTTGGCCTTTGAATAAAGCAGTGATATATGTGCTTGCTCCTCTTCAATATTGACGCTCTACGTGAGAAGCCTTGCCTAATTGGGTGCAAATTGTTCAAAGAATAGGTTTGCTGATAATGGTTAGCTAGAAAAAATCTTTCTGGAGCTTCCGCAAAACTCCCGGTGTTTCTTATTTTGTACTACGAACCGCATCTTCATCTTTCTTTTGTCCGCACAATTTGAGTCTTTTGTTCTTTCTTTTCAAGCACATACCCAACTAAGAGTCTTTGACGATGACCCTGCTGCTGTGATTGAGATTGATCATGAGATTTTCTGCCATTAAATTGTACATTTCATATAATCCAGCAAAGGACTTGTTCGCGTTGATTTTCGATTGTTCGTAACCCAGCAGACATACCTTCCCGTATACTGCGTATTCTTCTGAAAACATCGCGCCCTGCCCTACGTCAAGCAATTTTTCATAAAAATGTATCTTTCTACTTTACACGTTGCAAACTCTGCTTGTGACATGATCCATGGTTCGACGTTTCAAAAACTGCCTGGCGGTTTCAACAACATTTACCCTTCGAACAACTTTTACCCTTCGAACTATTCTCACGTGGCTCAAGGCAGAGGTTCTTAGTGGTACACTGAAGACCCTCATTGGTAAAACAGCTTTGTTTGTTCACTGAAAGCGCACGTAAAGTTACGGAATGACAAGAGTAGAATCCTTGTTTACGTCATCCTCGAATGGCATCCTCGAATGGCATCCTTGTTTACGTCATCGATCGGTGTGAATGTTACAGAGCCAAACTACACCGTTTCGCGGCGCAGCTTAAAACAGTCAAACAAAAATAACTTCTGGGTGTACCGTAAGCATATCAAAAATATATACTCTTTATTTTCAGGCGTGAATTGATAATGTCGCTGAATGATTAACCAAAAGATATGAAACATTCTTTTGAGATTTTGGGGGTTTTTTTGGTTGCGACGTTTTCTACTGTTGTCGCATAGGTTTTCGTCAGAGAAACTTTCTAGTCTTTGTTGACGGCAGATTCTTCCCTCCGGTAGCTGGCCACTTCATTTGCTGCATTGGATATTCAAAAAGGTTGGCAACCTAACGTTGTTAAAAGAACCGAAGCAAGTGGTCCGCCATATCTTTGCCAAAGTGAGGCTGACGCAACCCCGACAATTCTTCGTTTCCGCATTTCGTTCGGTTAGCCTCTTTGCTGGCATAAGCAAGCGTATTGTCACGTGGTTCAAGGCAGAGGTTATTTGTAGCACACTGAAGACCCTCAATGGTAAAACAGCTTCGTTTGTTCAGTGGAAGAGGACGTAAAGTTACAGAATGACAAGAGTATGGTTTCACCCTTCAATGCACTCAGCGCGATATTAATGGGGAATACCTTCGCTCCTTGTGTTTGCGTGCTTCTCTGTCGGTGAACCGAACCCGTGGTACGTAAGCAGGGTACACATGTCTGGGTTGCTGAAGAGGTCTGCGCTCCAGAACAGTTTACATCCAGTGTATGCTCTCAAATTTCTAAAGCTGACAAAATGCACATTGTTTCTGGTTGATACAGCGATGGGCGGTATCGCCAACGAAATATTATCTGATGTCGGTCGGAATTTTCAGGCCAAAGCGTTGGCTTTTGTTGACAAATGAAGGGCAGTTAAGAAAACGCCGACATTCCAACAGGCTGGGTGGCCGTGGGTAAGCGCGCTCAACCGTGGAGCTTATGCGTATAAATGAGCTGTAGAAAATCGCATCTTTGACGTCTAAACTGGAACTGAAACCAATTTATTGGGAACTGCTTTGTCATACCAACACAGAGCGGCAAGCTTCCGCCACTAACCTTCCCCCTCCACCGCCCTATTGCCTTCTCTCCGTTTCCACAAAAAGTTTTCGCCTAGTATAATAAACCCCTAAGGAGGCTTGCGCTTTGTCCGAACCCTAACATATAAGAAGCCGATGGAGCGGGTGCTCATGAATCCTTGCGATTATACAATGAATCTTCGAGTGTTGTTGCCGGTTTACTGGTGCGAAGACCTTGTTTACTAATTGCTTTATGCACATGTATCAACCGTAACACGAGAACAGCTGTGTCGGAATCTGCCGATTTTTCGGGTTACATTAAAGGCCATGACGCAGGCAGCGCTGATTTCCTCGGCTATATTAGGAGAAAGTCAGTGTATAAAGATTTCTCCCAGGTTGTTGCTCCTTTTTGTTGCTACACAAGACGCCTTTTTTAAAGCTTATAATACAATTCGGCAAATATTCGTTGTCATTTAAATTCCTTTCAATTTTTTCCAACAAGAAGACATTGCTGTAATATTTTCTTCGCCACGTCGTTTGGTACATATTCACACTTTTTACGTCAACACTTTAATTCTGTCGTTAAGCTGCTTCGCTAATGCCCTGACATAGGTCATCCACTAACACCTCCCTCCACGCGGGCTACAAAAATGTGATGAACCAGAGTAGCACCAGAATATATGTCAAGGGCTTTTACAACAACCCGCATTTTACGACGGACTTTCGAGTCCCGCCATTTGCCCGTATAAGCAATGCAATAAAATCCTCGGTTCCCTGATTCGTTTTCATGCCTAACCTGCGTAATCGGAAGACTCACGCGAAGGCCGCGACCAACCAAGGGACAAAATGAGAGTGCCGTGGGTTTGGTCCACGGCCGTTGAGCCCTATCAGTCGGTTCTCTCCACCATACCTGTCTTTTTTGTCTAATCTTCCGTTTCTTTTCCCACCAGCAGCCGCCCTGTCATTTGCACATGCAGCATCCCTTTCCCCCACTTTTTACTGGCCTCTCTTCTCAGAGGGGCAGAGTGCGCAGTAGAGGGGTTCATTTCTCCCACTGAGCAGAAAATCACGAGGCACATTAAGCTGATTGTCTTAGGCTCCCAGATATTTTTGTTATGATCATGTATGCCATGATTCACACTGGTTGGCGTGAATCGCAGCATTAAATTACTGTGCATGATGTGTTTTAATACGGTGCGAGTTCAACGTGCAGTACATTCAAAAGGGTGATCAAAGTTAGGTAGACAGGTTTTTTAGAAACTGGCGCTTAGATTTAGGCGAAGGCCACCTCTACAGTGAGATTATGCGCCCAGAGGGACACAGAATTAGCTGGTAATAATTGATGGATGTGGCCTAATTATTTAAAATTGGTTAAATACCTTTCTAGTGGCTGCATTAACCAGGCATGTTTGTATTGAAAAGTTAGACGCAATTGTGTTTCTACGTGGTTTCAATTCACAGAATTCTTCTTGCGCATCCGTAGTCCGAGATATAAAATGGCGAAGTTTAATTGCCGTTCGCATGATTACGCATGATAGAAGTCAAGACCGGCGCATAGCTCCTCCCTATAGTTCTCTGTTTCGATAGCTGTCGCGAGTACTTCAGATGGCGATAACGCGAGCCAAGAATGAATTGTTGCCAGTTATCACTTTTTCCTGTGCCTCCACCCCTTTGTCAAACTAAAAACCGTACACAGCAGGCACGTCAGATAAGGGACTAGCTATGCGCCAGTGCAGACTGTCTTCCATGGGTAATCATGCAAACGGTAATTAAACTTCGCCGTTTGATATCTCGGACTAGGGATGCGTTAGAATAATTCTGCCAATTGAAACTGCGTAGAAACATGATTGCGTCTACCTTTCCAATACAAACATGCCTGGTTAGTTTAGCCACTAAAAAGTTATTTATTCAATTTTAGTTAATTAGGCCTCCAAAATCAATACTTACCTCCTATTTATGAGTCCCCCTGGGCGCATAATCTCACTGTACAAGTCGTGTTCTCGTAAATCTAAGCGCCTATTTGAAAAAAAAAACCTTTCGACTTAACTTTGATCACCCTGTACATAATTTTGTCGTTATTATATTGGTGATTGGTGTTTTCCAGCCCTGCAAACCAGTGGTTTGTAGAATACACTGAAGTATTTGCAAATGCGTCAAGGGAAACTGCTTTTGCAGTGAAACCCGGACAGAGCGAATTATGCTATATATCGAACTCACAAAGATCAGTTACGGATATACACTCAAAACCTATTCCTTATACGAAGTTCACATCTGATATATCAAACTCGGCGCTCCTAGAGTTGCTCAAAAATACATGATCTCGAAGCGGTGATTGAGAAATTGATTGGCAGCGATGGTGATGGTGAGCCCCCGATGGTGCGACGTCACTCCCGGCACTTTCCGTAACTGTTTCCGACGCGCCTGACTCATGATTTAATCCTTCCAGTTAGTGAGTCCGGACCAAGATGGAAGCATCAATGAACTGTGAAAATAACTCGCAAATGTTCATAATTTTGTGCTGAAATGAGTGCTCTTCAAGGATTTCCTGAGTGTCGACGACGACGTTGCCTTCACTGTGAGTGCCTCGGACGCCGACACCATCACCAATGTCATGGCTGCTGGCGCTGCTGGAGGCATCAAAGAGGCGGAGGTTTCCGCGGGTTAAATCCGTGCGGTGCTTAATGAAGCGCTCTCGGCAGTAAATGTGCTCCACCAACTTTACTTCGACTTTGAATGACACGGACTGGAACTGATGCAAATGGTGTCTCAGGTAGAGGTTGCTGTGCAGTTGCGCCGCCAAAACAAAAGTGAAAACAAGACTCACCGCTGTTTTGGGAAAGTAGGTTGTCACAGCGGAAAGTAGCTTTATTGCTTGCAATAGCTTGTGTATGGTAACGGAATACTTATTGTGTTCGTTTTTACATGCGGGGATGGAGCAGGGGGTGATGGTGAGGGGTAGCGTGTATTGCGATCTCGTAACCAAAAACTCGTTATATGCAGGTTCGGCTATTTTGAACTATCGGATATATAGAACCAATCGTGGCGCATATTGGAGTTCGCTGTAACCTGGTTCGTCTGTATACGCGTAAATGTTGTTGCTCGGGTTCTATGGCGCCACATCATTAGTATGCTTGTTTATGGTCTCCATGAAGTCGTATAATCGGTGTTCGACTCCACCTGACATATCCCACGAGTGAGGCGTCTCTGGCGGGTGGAGAAGCAGGGGTCATATACTTGTTCTGCTAGGCTTACGTCTCTTCATCTCGGCGTCTGTCGTTACTCAGACACATTTTTGGTAAGGGACACAGCCTATCCAGACTTTATTGTCTAGGGGTTACAGATTGCAGCTATTGTGATGTCTCTTACTGGTTAATTTTAAAAATACGAAATACTTTATTTCTACGAATTATAAATACCATCTTCAAGCCAAAGCGAAAGGGTTCTCATTGTAACTGCCTATAATGGGGTTTCCTGTACAATGTAGAAGGGGAAGTAGCTCTATAATGTGAAAAAGCAAAGCAGATTCCGTAAATTACAATTATTAGCATGTAAAATAGGAGTATACGTATATAATCTCATAGAAAACAACTCACAATCATGAAAAACAGATTGTTATTACAAAAAGATGATGATGATGGTTGAATGTTTATGGCGCAAGGCCAACTGGGGCAAAGAGCGCCAAAACAATAGTCATATATGAGGGGTGAAACCTTAAACAATAACTAAGTCAGCAAAAACAAAGTAAAATCACAAGACAACAATGAGCATGGCTGGTATAGAGGGCCAGATTTCATGATGCGTGATAGGAAATGTGGTTTAAAAACTTGACTTCTGACAAATACTCAAACCCACGTTTCACGGAAACAATGGCTTCGTCACCTAGAAAAAACGATGGATGTAGGGGAATATGTTGTCTGTAGAGTTCTCTGAAGTGTTTGTGTCGTGTTGTGTGAAGTGCCTTGCATGTCATTAGTATGTGCACTACGGATAGGGCCTCTCCGCACCTGCTGCATGGGGGTCTAGAAGATCCCGTAAGCAGATACGAGTGCGTCGCATGGGTGTGCCATATCCGCAGCCTACCCAAGGCGATTTCCGTGTGTCTGTTGTGTGAGTCAACTGTGTACCGTCCCAAGTGTGGCTTTAATACATGTTGTTTGTTGTCTGTCTGTTCATCCCAGTGTGTTTGCCATGTTCTGCGCAGGTGTTGTCTTATGTGTGGCTTGAGGTCTGTGTAGGGTATCGTTGTAACGTCTACAGTGTTCCTGAGTGCAGCAGCAGCAGCCCTCTCATCTGCCAACTCGTTCCCAGCGATTCCAGCGTGTCCTGGGACCCAGCAGAGGACCAGCTGATGCTTATGCGCATACACAGACATGATAGTGGTAAATACAAGTTTAATTATGTGGTTTTTGGGGGGCTTGTGCGATGACAGTGCACGAACAACACTCCGATAGTCTGTGTAGATGATAGACTTCGGAATTTGATTTTCAAGTATGTGTCGTACAATGAGTAAAATTCTATATGCTTCTGCTGAAAAAATTGTCGTGTGGACGCTCATGGTTCTGGCTGCACTGAAATTCGGACCATGAGCAGCGCAGGAGACCATAGTGGAGGTTTTAGACGCGTCACTATAAAATTCTGCAAGTCGGTATTTATACTGCAGAGACAGAAATTGCTGCAGTATTGCAGCTCACGGTACCCGATTTTTGTCAAGTTTCATAAAAGATAGGTCTAAGGACACAGGACGAACTTTCCAAGGCGGTAAAATGTCTGAAAACGATGATCTATACACATCTAAAAACGAAGCGCTCAGATCCGAGGCTCACTCTCTCACTCTAAGTGAAAAGGGCAGAGGAACGAATGGGCAATTGACAAAGAGCAGAGATGTTGATGTATCGTTGAAGTCAGGATAAAAAGGATGATTATTCAGCGATGAAATTTTAAAAGCATAAAGCAAGTCCATGTATGTTCGTTGGTTCTCAAGGCTCCACTTATTATACACGACATAAAGACTCTCAGCAGGGCTAGTGCGAAAAGCACCCGACGAAAGACGAAGGCCCAAGTGTAGCACTGGGTCAAGAATTCGCAAGGCTGTTTTAGTCGCTGACCCATACACCCCACTGCCATAGTCCAAACGAGACCCAACCAAAGCAGTATACAAGCGAAGCAAGAGTTCTTTGTCGGAACCATAGGATTGGTGGGAGAGAACCTTAAGTATATTCATTGCTTTGATACATTTATTTGTAATTTCCTTGATGTGGGGAATGAATGTGAGTTTGTGATCAAATACCACACCTAAGAACTTGTGCTCCTTGTCCACAGGAAGCGACACGCCATTAAGATGAATGTCTGGGTCCGGATGAACCCCACGCTTCCTGGAGAACACAACGCAGAAACTTTTTGCAGGATTCAATTTAAAACCATTCTTGTCTGCCCAGCCGGCAAGTTTCTTGACACCAAGCTGGACTTGACGTTCTCAGATTGACATATTACATAATTTATAGGATATCTGGACGCCATCTACATACATGGAATAAGAGATTGTGGGTGGCAGTGCCTTACCAAGGGAGTTCATTTTTACTATGAAGAGAGTGCAGCTTAACACACCACCTTGTGGCACGCCATTTTCTTGTAAGTGAACCCTTGAGAGTGCACCACCGACTCTCACTCGAAACGTTCTTTCTGACAGGTAACTTGCAAGAGTGTTTAACATGTTACCCGAGACACCGAATGAGTTCAGGTCACTGAGAATCCCGTACCGCCAAGCGGTGTCGTAGGCCTTCTCGAGGTCGAAAAACACAGTTGCACAATACTGTTTATGAACGAAGGCATCCTTTTTATACGATTCAAGAGCTACCAGTTGATCGTTCGTGGATTGCTCCACCCTGAAGCCTGCGTGGCTGCTCTCGAGAAGACCGTTGTACTCGAGGAAGTACACAAGCCTGCGATTTACCATCTTCTCGAAGAGCTTGCACAGGCAGCTCGTCAGGGCTATAGGATGGTAGCTTGAGGGGGACGACGGGTCCTTTCCCTCTTTCAGGAAAGCTACAACTATAGCCTCCTTCCAAGAGTTTGGAATGTGCCCCGAAAGCCATATTTTGTTATATTGGTGTAAGAGTGTTAGAAGAGTGTCTGCGTGCAGGTGTATCATTGTGTATGTGATGTTGTCTGGGCCTGGAGCTGAGGGTTTACACGCGCTCAAAGCAGCCCTCAGCTCATGCAGTGAAAACTCTGAGTTATAAGAAGATGTTCACCTATTGTTATCTAGTATAGGCTTCTTTTCAGCCGTTTGTTTGTGTTTCATGAAAGTGTTTGTGTAGTGTGCTGAACTGGACACGTGTTGGAAGTGTTGTGCGAGGGTATCAGCCTGGTCTTCGAGTGTGTCCCCTGTTGTGCTGACCAGAGGCAGGCTGTGTGTTTGTTGTCCTTTGAGTTTGCGTATTCTCGTCCATACTTTCCGTGTGTCTGTGTAGGAGTTTATCGATGTTATGAAAGAACGCCAACTCTCTCGTTTTGCCTCACGGCGCACACGTTTTCCTAACGCCTTGGCCCGTTTGAACAAAATGAGGTTACCCGACGTGGGGTACCGACGAAGGACACCCCACGCCTTGTTCTGGGCCTCTCGCGCCCGCCTACAGTTCTCATTCCACCACGGCCTCCCCTGGTTGCGCGGGGCACCAGAGGCGTGGGGAATGGACTTTTCGGCGGCGTCGAGGATGTGCGCCGTGAGGAGTTCGGTAGCTTCTTCTACGTGTAGGTGTCCTATGGATGTGTGGTGTAGTTTGGATGTCTCTGTAAATGTATTGCAGTTAGCTCGTGCTTCATTGAACCTATTATGGGAAGATGGACTGCATGGGCCTTTACCTATGTATGTTAGTGAGGTAGGGAAGTGGTCACTGCCATATGGGTCAGTGCTCACACCCCACTCGAGAAGAGGAAAGAGAACTGCAGAGCCAACAGCCAAGTCAAGATATGAGTATGTGTTGTGTCCTATGTTATGATATGTAGGCTGTTTATTGTTGAAAAGGCATGCTCCAGTGGATGTAAGAAACCTCTCGATCAGGCGACCCCGGGCATCCGTACGGGAAGAGCCCCAAAGGGAATTGTGAGCATTAAAATCGCCTGTTAAGATGTATGGTTCGGGAAGCTGGTCAACCAACACCTCGAAGTCAGAGCTCGAAAGTGCAAGATCAGGAGGAATATATATTGAGCATACCGTTATCAACCTATTAAATATTATTGTTCGAATTGCTACAGCCTCAAGGACAGTGTTCAAAGTGACAGGATGGCAGGCTAAGGATTTCCGTGCAATTATGGCCACACCGCCAGAAGAGTGTGTGCAGCCATCCCTGTCCTTTCTGAAGGCCATGTAACTATTCAAGAAATTTGTGTGCTTGGAATTCAAATGTGTTTCCTGAACACACATTACACTTGGCTGATTAGCATGCAGTATTTCGTATACATCGTCAAGATTTTTAGGAAGGCCTCTACAGTTCCATTGAATTATTTAGTGTGAGAGCTACTGGAGAGTGTGTGTTTGTTTATGTGTCGTCTTTCGGGGCTGTGACTCTCGCCTTTTTTGGCTTGTCAGGAGGCTTTGGCGTCGGGACGCGTTCCCTGCGGTGCACCGCAGGCAAGAACGGCACGACGTCCATCTCATCGTCCGATGTCCTGGGTGTGCCCTTCGAACCGGGCTCCCCGGACTTGGCCCCCCTTCGGGGGCCTTTCGTATGACCCGCCACCGCCGCAGGTGTCGGGGGCACCAGAAGTGGCACGGGTGGGGCGGTGGCGGTGGAAGCCGGTGCGGGGCCCGTGGTGTCCATGGCACTCTCCAACGCACTGGAGGACGGGGAGGCAGGGACGGGAGCGGCACCGGTCCCGACGGAAGAGGTTGCCACCATAACCGCTGCAGCCTCAGCAAGCGGTATGGTGGCGGGTTGGGCTGCCAGAGGCAACCCAGTGGGGGGCGGAGGAGGGGCCAGGTCAGACTCGCTGAACTGGGTCCCTGTGGAAACCAGACGCCGCTCCGGCCCCCGGCGAGCTGCGTCGGCATACCTCCCCAGAGGGAAAGAGGCGAACCTCTTCCGCGCCTCTGCGAAGGTGATGTTTTAAGTGATTTTGAGGTTGATTATTTTCTTTTCCATCTGGAACCTTTAACACGTGCGGGAGTACGCAGCATGAGGTCCATGACAGTTGCTGCACATTAATTGTTGAGCCTGGCAGTTATCTGTATCATGCTCTTGAGATGAACATTTTGCACAGGTTGTTTTGCCACGACAGGAGGTGGTGCCATGCCCGAACCGTTGGCACTTGAAACAGCGCCGCGGGTTCGGGATGTAAGGCCGGACAAAACAATGAATGAAACCCGCTTTGATGGATTCGGGGAGTGTGGAACGGTCGAATGTCAAGATTATATGCTTTGTCATGATTTGCTTATAATCTCGCTGCATGGTGATGCGCCTCACTGCCGTCACGCCCTCGCCTTTCAGACCTTCGAGCAGATCGGCTTCCGTCTCATTTATCAGATCTGGCTCAGAAATCACACCCTGAGAGCTTTTGAGGCTACAGTGGGGTTTGACTTTGATGTCCAGATCTGCCATGCGATTCTGGGTAAGGAGGCTTGTGGCTTGCTGGTGAGTGTTCACCTCGACCAGAACTTCGCCGGTTCTAAGTTTCTTGGCTTGGAAAGACTTGCCAAGGATGCCTTTAAGGAATTTGGTGATAAGGAACACTGACTGGGAGGAGATAGGATTTGACTTGTCAAGAGATTCAACAATCAAGAAGCGCGGATGGTTATCTGGCTTTTGGGATGCAATTGTTGGCAAGGGTGGGAATGAAGCTTCGTTGCGGCCCCTTTTCGGGGGCCGATCACGTCTGGGGGGGGGGGTTGGAAAATGCCATATGATACATTTGAAAGCAGGGAGACGGGGGTACTTTCTTCTTTGACCTTACCCTGGTAGTCAAAGAGGTCCTGGAGCTCCCTGCCTGGTGAACAGACAGGGAGCCCATCCGCCGGAGCTTGACCTGGGCTCCGACGGCCACCGTTCGTGGTTTCTAACCCTCCACCTATAAACACATCGCCACGGTTGGATCCAGCTTATGTTTGGGGGCTCGGGGTCCGCGGTGTCGCCAACACCGTCACCAAGATTGCTCAAGGTGCCCCGTGCGGGGTTGTCATTACAAAAAGCAGTACCTAATCAAATTACATCAATCAATACAAATCAATCAAATGTAATAAATTTTTAAGTTTTGGTAAAACTGCATTGTAGTTGAGCATTCTAGTTGTGATCGTTTCGTCCGGTCGGTCTCATCTTCTCAGCCACTTCCTTTTGGAACAGTGCTTTTAGGTGTGGTGTTGCTTCCTAGTAACGGCTCTGTTGAACGCACGCAACGAACGCCTGTGAAAACTTGGATCCGCGGCTTTGGATAAATACCGGGCTATCTTGTGTCGGTCGGGGTTCTTGGAAACGCTGGATTGACTTTGGCTCCACGTAATTCTGTCCCCGTTTCCTTCAGTAAGAGTGAACAGTAGTCCGCATCACCCTCCTTCATGAGAATGGTTGCCCTCTTCGTTGTTGAAAGTCTGCTGCAGTGAGTGGAGGGACCTCAGCTCGAGCACTCATATGTTGTCCTGTGTCCCTTTAACTAACCTTCCGTGTCCTGCGACAATTCGATTTGGTGTTTACTACGGCACTGTCTGAATCCAGAGCAGCCAGAACTGAGTGCTCCTTCACATCCTCGACGGGTTATGTTCCTAGTTCGTGGGCCTCTTCACCCTGTGGTATGAGGAGGGCTCTGCGGCTGCAGCGTGACACTAGGTGCAGAGTTTACGACGCATAACAAAAGACTTAGTGGCTGCCTCCAGTGTTGCTGCTCTCAGCGATTTGTAGGCACGAACAAAGGGTTCTTCAAAGGCAACTGGAGAGCCATGTGGAACGCCGCGCATCGTTCGGAGGGATCCACCTTTAGTGACTGTTTCAGGGGTTCGCTACGAAGTCTTGACTTTACTGTCTTGCGGGGTTGTCCAAACCTAGCTATTTTTTTAAAACGTGTCTCCAAGCAGGAAAACAATACAGAATTTGGCGTGGGTTTGGTGTGGGTGGTGTGGATCAGGATTTGGCAGGATTTGGCACGAAGCAGGATTGGGTGTGGGTGGTGTGGAGCGTCGAGCAGCCGGCTATTGCGGTCGCTACCCAAGGCAAGGACTTCGAGACGAGGTAATCACGACGTATCCCAACCAGGAGTTTCTGAGGTCTCTCGAGCCTCGTAGATGCGCTGCGCCGTCATGCAGTCCACTAGGCCATTCCTCCTCAGTTTCCGGCACCAAATGTTAACAAAACTGGGCCCCAGGCCATCGTACTGTTCAGAACGCCTTTTATTCCAGTTCTTCTCTATTTAATGATGGTGATAGTACTGCACAAGCTCGTCGTCTTCTATTCTCAACATTATTTTGTTTATTGGTTTCCTTATGACATCATTAAACAAAATTTTTCGATGACCAGTTGTAAGTTACAAGATTTTTGTGTCTGGCGCAGGAAATTGATGCTTAAGTCTCCTCCCACAATAGGGCGCAGCTCATTCCCAGTTACGAAGCAAAGAAATCTCTCCAAAAAGAAAAAGAAAACGTCGGTCCTCTCTTCAGGAGGGCGATGAAAGACAAACACGCATTTTTCACACTGCAGTGCTGAAACTTCATAATCTTGAGGAGCTATGAAAACCTCTGCGAGCAAGTTGCACGATAAGTGGCCGGACACAAGCTGCAGCAGCAGTAGCCCGGCCGTAGCATGGCTCACAACTCTCCGTGTGATCCTGCCTGTTTTTTCGTCAAAGGCGCTCCACATATTTGGCCGGCATGCTTTTCTATTGTGATTTCTAGCATTTAAACCCTAAAAATGATTGATACTTCACTGAAGACGGCCTTCAATGAAATAATGAATGAGTCCGAGTAATGCTTGAGTACTGGACGCGGGAGCCTGTTATTTCTTACCGTTAGTATACCGATTTATCCGTTAGCATGCATACTCGCTCTTTTGAGCAGGTAGCAGCGGTCCTGCACAGTGCTCCCTAATAATTCATCTGGTTACATCGCGTACAAAAATGGCAGAAACGAGTGGGCTTGTGCAGTAAAAAGTTTCCAATTAGCTTCACAAGGTAGTTCGACCATTCATAATTACATAGCGTGCCCTGTCTGATTTGGCAATAATCTTTCGGCTGACTTTGTTGCCGTTGTTGTTGAGAAGTAATAAGCGGCTGAACGCAAAAACTAGCACACCTCGCACTTGTTGTGCGAGACTGGCGAAACAGCCGAGCTGGAGGACCCTCCTCCTTCGTCAAAGACGCGGCTGCTTCACCTCACATGGATTTTCAAGCTTGGCACTGAATGGACTCTATTACTCGCAAGCAAGGAGTGTTTTTTCCGAAGGCTTACATATCTCTCTCAATGTGAACCGTTTTAGTTTATGCTAGAAAAGGCGGAACCCCGCTTTGACAACTCGGCGTCTCTATTACAAACTTGCCGTCGGTGCTGCTCACTGGAGGCGCGACGCCATGTGAGCTGGTGATCTGGTGAGGATAACCGCATGCGAGCGATCACACCACGAATAAAATGGCATAGAACCTGGTGTTATAATTCGAGGGACCTAGATTATATTTTGATTACGGGAATCGTTTTTTCTCCTCGATCGCCTCTTTTTGTTTCTTGCGGCGACAGTCTTGTAATTGTTTTCTGTAGCGCCTAACTTGGGGGGTTAGGTTATTATATATTCTTGATTTTTCATTATTTTTTTCCAACTTGCCAAACCGATGTGTGCATTTGACTACGCGTTTCGCAATAAGGCGGCCTTGGAAGTTGAGGTAGACTGGGTTTGGCACGAAAAGGGTGCCTCAATTCGTTGTTTTATTTATGTATTTTCCGCTTTAAAAATCTTCATTGGGCTCTAGTAACCCTGAAAATTCCTATCTCGCCTCTTTTTCTTATAGGTGTTGCGCACTGCGTCTCGATACAACTTTTTTTCTATCCTATTCCCAGTCCATGTTAATAATCTATGTCACTGCTAACACCGTACCCCTCAGGACGTTGGGATGGCACAGTGCCAAGGTTACCGGTTTCACGATGTAAAGGTCCCTCGTTTGATTTTCCAGACGTCAGTAGCCACCTTTTTTGAAGCCTGCACTCCCGACACCTGCTCGTGGGCGTCCAACCTCCCCATTACTTTTCCTCGCACTCCTTGGCCTTGTGTTTTCACCCTCTTCACTTTGCTAATGATAAGTGGTTTCTGGTAATGCTCTACGGTGGAACTAACAGCTTAAGCACCTCCGGTGTTATAACATGCATTGCACATAAACAAACTTGGACTTGTGTTGAAGAAATACTCTTGACTTATCCGCTGATAATATTATTAAAACCTTTCAATGAGCTTTCAAAATTTTCTGGTTCTCTCTGAAGGTCTGGATCTGCCAGCTGCAGTTTTTTTAGCAGCTGCCATAAAACGGCAAACAACTAGTAGCAATATTGAGATACAAAACATAATAAGCTTGAAAGTGATTTTCAAAGAAGCTAGACAATTATTTCTTGCAAAGATGAGAACTTCGATGGGAAATACCACAATAATTCACCCTTTGTGCATAGATGTGACGCCTTGCCAGCGCAAACAACAAAGGGCGGGCCTTATTCTCTGTTCTATTCACAGCCACCACACTTCAAGTTGTGTTTACGCTGTTCAAGTAAAAGCAAAGTACAATCATATCCACGTAAGTAATAAAGTCGTTGTCAGAACTAATAGTACAACTACACACACCTATACTACAGAAAGGGTGCCTATATCGTCGTGACGAGCACAAATAAATTTTGTCTTTGTAGTTCTTTCATATTTGCGTGAGGACTGCTGACCAAAAACGTCGAAAGAGTATGGGTTTAATAGCAAATTTGTTTTGGTTACTTCGGTGCATGATTTTGACAGCTGCTTTAATCATAGTACATGTATTATATTATATCACAACAATCATTGGTGTGTAGAGCCGGTTTCCTAATTTGCCGAACGATTTTCAGGTTTGACGGTTGCGCCCGCATTCACGAGCTATTGCGTCCACAAAAAATGAAGCAGCTTGCACCAGTCTTGCGGGGCTTAAAAAATTAGAACTTGCAGGACCTCTTCCTTCATCGAAGTCCCGGCTGTCCGACCACAAACGAATTTCGCAACTTGGCGCTGTAGGTTGTCCATGGTTAGAAAACCTTATACGTTTTGCCCGCAGGCTTTGATGTATGTTGCAAACTAGACCGCGTTAGAACGCGCAGAACCCGCAGCAACCGGCATGACGAACTCGGTGACTGTACAAATAATTCGGCGTGCGTGCACCTAGTTTCAGAGGCCAACGCACGTAAACTGGCCAGGCTAACTGTATGCGAGAGATCACACCCATAACACAATCGTGTAGAAACCATTTTTCTAAATCAAGGGACCCATATTACATCCCTACCAGTGGAAGCGATTTTTCCCCGGTTCGTTGTTTTTTTTTTGTTTTATGTGCTGGTCGTGTCCTACGTTTTTGTCGTGCATAATTTGGGGGGGTATGTGTCGCTCATTTTATTTATTTAATATTTATCTCCAACCTACCAAACACATGCGCGCATTTGCCTTCGTGTCCCGTAATGAGGCGCCGGCAAAAACGAGATGAAATGATTTGTTAAGTTTAATACCTAGAAGTTTAGGTATTTTTCCGCTTGAAAATTAACCTTTTTGTCTCGAATACATGTGAATGTTTCTACCTGGCATTTTTTTATACTAGGCGAAGCGCACTACATACCAATACAACATTTTTCTTCGTTCCAATTGGCTGTACACGTTATTGTTACCCGCCACTTCAAATCTTGTACCCCATGAGTTTTTGGGACAGCGCAGTGATTTGTTTCCTGTAGTTACGGCGTAAAGGTCCAGAATTGAATTGCCGGGACCTCCGTAGCTGCATTGTTTTCTTCAGGAGTGCGCACTCAACAATTACTCGCGGGATCCTTGCCTCCTCGCCACTTTCCTTACTCTTCTTTCCCTAGCGTTTTTACTCTCTCCACTTAATCGCGTGTAATTTTTTTTCTGGAAACGCTCCACGCCGGAACTAAAAGCATAAACAGCTCAACTGTTACAGGAGTGGAAACCTCCGAGCGACCGCACGCTGTGGATTCACTCGAAGAAGAGAAAGAAGAAGTATTCACGGTCCCAGTTTACAACCTATTTATGCCTTTTTGTTATACTATTTACTGTTTGATTATCTTGCTTTCTGTTTGCTTTTAAAATCCGTCAACCGTGCCACGTGGATAACCGCAAGTCAGGGCTACACAGCATCCATCAGGGCCGTTTACTACATGTTTTCCTAATGTAAAGGTCTTCTTTCAAAGTAGTTTCCTTTCAAATAACTAAGAGCAAGATCCAAATATTACTAAGCAACCCCTCTAGTCTCCATGACTGATTGCCAAGTTGTAATTAGTGCGTACACGTGAACGTCTTCAGAAAAGGCTAGTCAAAAAGCTTTCTAAACGAGCTTATGCGCAAACATGGGTTTTCCAGTAGCAGAATGTACTGAGTGTAGTGAATTCTGCGTCTGTGCCCCCTCAGCCGCTGTTTTCGCACTTCGACCTTATATTCCACACATTTAACTAGTAAGTGGACAACGGTAAGCTAGAGCCCGTATCCCGCACACTTGGCCATTGTGTACCGTAAAAAGAATGCCGATACAAGCGTGTTTTTTATCTTTTGCATCCTGAGTGTGGCTGTATTAGTCTATTTATTCTGTGTATTGTGCAAACACGCAACTTATATTTCTTTGTATAGCCTTTGTTGTCGACGTGTTTATATAAACCTTGCTGCCATTTTTTGCGAACTTTTTCTGTCGCCGTAGTGCCGGTTTCTGAAAAATAAAACGAGGTTTAGTTAAAAATGGTGGATGACAGTAGAAGTTGCGTTCGTATCTGTTGCATCAATATCTCTTGTACAAATTGGATAACCACTTAAAAGATTCATACATTCATAGTCCCAGTAACAACAAACACCGAATGCCGATCTTCATGTGAAGACCCTCTAGAGGAAACCCACCGAAGAGATTGTGGCAGACGCGGCAACGTTTGCCCGAAATCGATATGCGAAAAACTTTCTTGGGGTTTTTTGCTTCCACTGCCCAGCATGACATGATCAGATGGGCGGGGGAAGCGATCGGGAGACGTTTCTTTGCGTAATGTTTCTTTTGATGAGAGGCATTGCTAACATATTTTGTTCACGGGAACTATTTAACGTGTACTTACTGGTGGTAGACTTTTAATTAAGGTAATTAGGAACCTCGCGGTTTGTTTTGGTTGCTAGTCAATGAAATGATAAAATATTTTTCTACTAAACTACGCTAAGAAGATTTGGTTCTCTAAAAGGACAATACTTCAATGATTTGGTTTGTCCGAAATACTGGGAGAGACAACCGTTACGCGTTTGCAGATTAATAAGACCGTACTAATCAGTGCATAGTTAAAGAAATGTTAGTCCTTATTGGTGAAGATAATAAAAAAATACAGCGTTATTTGTAAATACTCCGAGTTGGAAGATAATTCTTATAGATGGAAAAAATTAGCTTTACGTTAACGCAGAAAAATCTTTATCTACTCGCACCATTTCTTCAACACCCAAATTGAAGTCATAACACTTCGAAATTCGGAAAAATCGAAAACGTCAAATTTCCATTTTTCCAAAAACCACTGAATTTTTGACCTTTTACCTAGAATTTGAAAGAGAAGGCTAGTTTTTTCCTAGAAAGACCTGCACATGGCACTCGACGGCATTTTTTACACATGATGATTACAAATGGGAAGTTTTCAAAACATACTTAAAAGATAGTGCATTCTACATTTTGTCAACAGCTCAGGAATATAAGATGACAAGAATGCAGTTCTACAATTTGTGCGTCTTTGTTGGCGCTGTTCTCCGTAAGTCCTCTTAGATATCCCTGTTTAAACACACATTCGCTTTCTGCCTTGAAACTATTGTGCCGGCGAATGCCGACTGTATACAACAGGCGGAATTCAGGCTGCAGCAACGCATAAAATAACAGCATATTACTTTCGTGTAGGGTGAAAGAAATCTACGGAAAAAAATTGAAGTTCCGCGTAATCATATTGGCTGGTGCCTATTATAAACCCAAGTTAATAATTAGCCACTCATTGTCTGTATTCTGGGATAAAAACTTTAAAATAATTAAGCAAATGGGATTGTTGCACCCTTCTGTGTTCACAACGCGCTCACCACTAGTCAATAGACACCCTATGATCTTGTATGTTTGTCCACAACACCAATAAATGTGCAATATGGGGTATACGACCTTGTTAAAGGGAGTAGTGGCGAGACGCCGTGTTTCGAACAAGTGAAGACGCGCTGCGAGTGTTATGAATCTAGGTTATTCGCCGTGCAAAAAATTGTATTGCATATGTTGGAATGTTATGCGAACTCCCCTGTTGCCCCTTGCGATGTTCGTTCCTTTAGAGAGAAGTATAGATTGACAGAATAAAATTTTTAGGTCTTAGCCGTGTTGCGGTTACCAAATCCAGTATGAACGATATGCGCTGACGAGGATTACTACTGGGCAAGATTTTTGTAAACAAATAAACGACGGTTGGCAAATTTATGTTACTAAAATATTCGTGCCTAATTTAAAACCTGTGCTAAGTGAACACAAGAAAAACGCTAATTGAGCTTTCAACGCTCCTGTAAGGATCTGTGCAAAAAACGCAGTACGCATGAAAGAAAAGCACAATAACGTTGTCTCCCCTCAGGAAACAATTTACAAAGAGAAAAGCAAAATAATGCTATCTACTGATCCCAGCCCCTAACAAAAAAGACAGCGGTAATGGCACAAAATCTTCCCCTGTGTACCGAGGCATGATACGGCAATAACGTTTTTTATGGCAAAATAGTGAGCATTGTTTTCATTTGTATATTTTGCGATGACATCGCATTGGTGACCACCTTTGTTTGAAAATGGTACTTACACCCCGCCTGGCAATACCTCATGCAGTAATTCATCGTATGACAGTACTTGCACACGGGCATGAAGAATGGATGGCCATGCTCTGACGCTGCTTTTTATGATTCTGTATAAGAGTATAGCAATAAATGTTCCTTCACTAAATATATTTTAAAGAAGAGGTAGTACTTGTGCACCAAATATACTAGCAAACCTTAGATTCTACTGCTGAGTGTAAAAGTTGGTACTTTAAAGATGAAATTTTGTCGTATGGAAGTTGTGGGAGATCGATAAACCTGTATAATTATCAGCCAGACTGAATGGAATTTACCTGTGTGTACAAATTACTAGTGGTAAAGTGGCTTCGAATAATGCTTCGTGTTCAGAGAAATATGATTGCCAATAATACATTTAACTTCAGGACACACTGAACGCATCGCTTGTAGCATGCAGAAAGTACAGGTACCATTAGGTGGCGTTTATGCGAGAGTAATTTTATGGGCTTTAATTTATTCGGCATTACTGATACTACATAACGTAGAGGCTGCTAGTGTTACCACCTAACACACCTGTAATAAAGAGTAAATGTTGTTGTAATCCCTGTTTTGAAAGGCTGGACACAGTTTGCGTCTTTGGAGGGGCAGTCAGTGCTCAATAAAGAAATCTTCTAAAAAACTATTCCAGTAACAAGCATCTTCGCAATACTCCGGTGCGTATAAATCTTGTGCCGACTTCACCAATCGTTCTATAACTTAGGGAACCAGAATATTCCAGAATAACTGGTACTTTTGAATATGTACGCTGATATTCCTGGTGCAGTACGGTTAGGAAGAAAAGTCCTACTATGATGCAATGGCTCCTGTTCCGTAGCAGAATCGGTTGCATTGGCATCATCGGTGCCCCACTATACTTCTCGAACCTCCAGCCGTTCTTAGTGAAATTTTTTTACTTTCTCAGGCGGATATTTTTACGCTTTCTATATGTAAATTGAAATATAAAATCGGCGTAAACGGGTTTTTCTGCATTTTCCCCAGTTGTAGTCATTTCTGTTTGTAGTGGCATTGCTTGTTTTCAGACAAAATACGTGGTGGTCTATCACCCTACACAGAAATCTGTCTGGCATTTCTTACACTGAAAAATTAGGATATTACAAGAGCTTTGGCAGAAAACAGTTTTCGAGTGTTATTTTATATACTTCAGGGAGATTTCTCCAGCATGTTCTGCTCATTACGTCATGCCTCCTGCGAGGCAGAAAAATATATCTGTATTGGCAGCGTCAAATAAAACAATGTTCAATTTTCTTCTATATAGTAAAGCAGGAATATAGCTATAAAAATAGCTATCTTAGCAAACATGAATGCATGAAATAGCCACATTTTTTTACTCTAAGCAAGGAAAGTAAATCTCCGCTAAATACAACTTTAGGTGCTTTAAATACCACTGCCGGAGCAGTAGAAAAGTTGAGGAAAAAAAGCTGAATTGACTGAATTGCGGCCTACATAAAACTTTGAAGACATGCCTCAAGATATTCATGAGCACAGAGGAATAATAAATTTACAAGAACTTCGCTTCCAATTTAAACGTTACAAGAAGCGTTATCGAAAACGCAAATGCAAAAGCGTGTTGTGCAAAAGCAAGCGAGCCATGTTTATTTAAAAATATATGTAAAGATCAGTTTGGACGTGCATAATATAAAGAACTCTGAAAGCACTGCACAATTGAACGTGAAAAAATATCTATTTGGGCCATTACCTTCACATTGATTTGAATAAAACGAATCATGTCCTGAACATTAGTGTTTGTTGCTGTAATACAGCTGCAAACGAAACCTTCTAGAGCAAGGTGAAATAGGTTCTAGTGGGTATAATCGTAGGAAAGCCGATTAGGTACAGGAGACATAACAGAAATGCGAAATATGGAAAGCGGCGCCTCCGAAGCATGCTGCACCATCTGGCTGCAAAGTTACTAAACTGGGTGCATGTGCTCTTCTTCGAGTGCATCCGGGAGTGCAGCCTACATTTCTTGGAAATGCTTGATCAGGAAGCACCGCCGGTCATTTATTGTGAGTTGCCTTTTCACGCTGCATCGCCACAGAACAGGATGATTGATCATGCTAGCTGCAATTAGCCGTATCCGCGCTTGGCTCCTGAGTGTAGTAGGCTAATAATACAACAACGGCTAAAAATTAATTACCGGCGTCAATTCTTTATAAAAAATGTCACCAAACAGTAGGCCACTCTGTCAAACGCTCTAAACAGACAACGCCTGCGCGCAGTTTACTGACAGTGTGACCGTACTGTGCGAATGTGTCGGAGGCAGTGTACTCTGTTGTTCTTATTCCTTTTACTCCCCCCCTGTACTGCACACCCGCAGCTAGCGTTGCAACGGCGAATATGCTGTCGAATCTAAGATAGGTGAAAACTTCCATATCGCTGCTCTTTCTAATGCGATGCATGCTCTGTCTTAATGATCCTTTTTTTGCAAGGAAACGTGATCACACCACTATCGCTTTCACTGCCCTGGTTTACAATTTTAGGATTGACAAGCATGTTCATGCACGTAGGAGAAACAAAAGGAACATAAAATACCTATTTTGATGCCATGTCAGTCCGAAAGATTGTAGGTGGATGTATACATTCTTTTTGATTGGACCGATGTCCACATTAACGCTAACAAAGCAAAACAATCTGGCTCTATTAAACTACCTGTCGGACATTTGTGTCCAGTACTCAAAAACCGTAACATAGCAATAGTTTTTGCATCTGTGCCACCTGAAAATGAATTGAAACCCAAAATAGATTCGACGAGTTTCAGTGGGTTGGAATAAAAGAACTTGAAAATCGTGACACGAGCTCAGAAATGCTTCCAGTATGTCCATAGCGAATTACCAAAGTAAAAGCAGGAAATATTTGAAATTTTTAACAAGCCTATGCAGTTTTGAGAACAGTCGCTTTTGTTTCAAATTTGGGCTGGAAGACAAGCTTATTGGCTTGTTGACCACTGTGTTCTAAATAGGTCAAGCTGAAATAATAACTGTATGTTTACATTTAGTGCGGGTCGCTTGGCCATGTGAGCGTGGACACACTGGTGTAACAGCAAGCAGTTTTGGCCCAGATGCTGTAAGTATATTTTTTTTCATTAATAGGTTTCACTTTGTTTAAAGAGTGGCACGCAGTAAAATAGTTTTTCTTTGTTTGGCGCACGTGTGGGGAAACAGTCTCTATGAACCAGTCATGGTAGATTGGACACCAGCCTGATAAACGTAACGTCACCCTTACCGCAGTGATCAGTTTTCTGGTTGCCCTTTAACGCACCGTCGAGCCCGTTTGTTTGCGTTGCGATTGTGAAGCTGAATGTGGCAGTCGGAGAAAGCATAGACTTGGAGAGACATACTTAGCACTGCAATTTTGATCCTCAGGAGTGCGGTATTTCCGATCTTTCTTCAAAAGTGTCCGCCTGTAACAAAAAATTCCAAACAGAAAAAAATACGTCCACAGCTTACAAGTCGTACCTTTCTAATAGAATTTGTTACACCATACCCTGCACGACACAGATAATAGAAGAAAAACGTTTTTTGCATTGAAAACACCCAGCAGTTTAATAGCTGTTCAGTGAGATTGGCTTAAGCTTTCTTTATTGACTACAACAAAACATTTAGCTGATGTGCGTATTTGTAAGAGAAACGGCCAAATAAATTTGAGAACGGTGTGCGCAAACCAAAGATGCATAAAAAAATCCCGGACCTGGTTTTGCTCATTCATTACGCCGGGAACGTGAATGTAGGTTGAACAAGACATTACTTTTCAGAATTTTTTGCGCATGGCTATAGGTGTCGAGTGTTAACGAAAACCTCTGAAGTAAACCATAGTTGCAGTAATAAGGGTATAAGCGATGACGCATGGTCTTGAAGTAAACTCATAGAAAGCCACGTAATAATGACTAACAATAAATATCAATGCTTAAAAAAATCATTTCGTCTGAACGGCGCATTTTCATTCTATTTTTACTCAAACACTTTTAAACCAAAGTCTCCAAGAATACATATACGCGAAGACTTGATGTACAATGTTTGATTTCATCATAAAGTGTACATTATAACAGGCATAGTAGAGTAGAAATATTGCAATGTATAGTTGTCTTTGATGCATATCTAACAAACCGTCCCTATTTTCATGAGTTTTTTCTCTATGTTGTAAATTTGTCTGCATCTGTAGGGATCATCGGCAAGACTTCGTGACATGCCAGTATGTTCGTTTTCGCCATCCTACACTGTACAAAGGGGCGAACGAGAAACTTCCGGGGAGAATCATATTTGGCAAATCGTAAAATGGGTTGAATACATCGTTTATTAAGTTTAACGTTTGTATGTCCTGGGAAACGTAGCCCAGAGTGGCAGGTTGACCAACGGGCGCATTCGAGAGTACGCACACAGCCCACGCAAATGAACAGAAAGTAACCTTGCGTGACACTTAAAAACAACGATTACTCCAAGCCAAGAACGCCCGCCTCTTGAAGCGATTCCGTAGCGCCTACTTCATTGAAATTCGGGGTTTTAAAGCTTTCAAAGGAACATTGCGCCTTCTGTGAGCTGGAAAAAGGTTTTTGTTCGTGCGCAAAGCGGCCTTTATGTCTTAAGGGATGTCGCTGCCTGATTAGCACTTGCATCTTTCTTGTGCACTACAACCATCTAAGAGTCCGTGATATTAGGTTGTGCATCTTCCGACTATTTATCTTTGCCTCCTATGTAATTTTCATAATTTTTGTCTTCGCTGGTGTTTATTCGATGGGAGGCGACGGCAAGAACTCGCGAATTAGGAAAAGTAGGCCAGCTGTGTCACTCAAAATAAAAATCTAAATACAGTGAATACTGCCCCTGTTGACATACCAAGCTGAAACTTGGCGCCTTACTCAAAAATTAGAAAGCAAAATTAGGTATCCTCAACGAGACATGGAACAAATAATGTTAGGAGTAACACTCAGGACTGGAAACGAGCTACCTGGATCAGGGAATAAACTAGAGTAGGAGATATCTGGTTGAAATAAAGAAAAACAAGTGGACCTTCAGCTGGCTATGTAATGAGACTAACGGAAAACTGGTGGACAATTATGGTAGCAGTGCAGACACCAAGAGACGGGTCTAGAAGAAGGGGAAGGCCATTGACACGATAGTGGGATCAACTAAACAAAATAAACCTGGTGTCACTGTTTACGTCGGGCTCCACAAAAGGGCGGTACCTCTCCATGCTGGCACCCGATGAAGCTCAGCACATGGCAAAAGCAAGAGCTATTTGATGTTTTAAACGGTGTTCTATTGCACTGAAAGAAATATCGTCACGCCGAGCACTGTTTACTCTCCCCAGCCTGGCACAACCTATCACATCATATAAGAGTTTTGAGTACATTTTGACTTTGGGTAGTTTGAATTCCCAGTAGATTTTGATATTTGAGTCCGAGTGAGTTCTGAGTTTTGCGCTCACTGTGAGTTTGAGTTTGAATGAGCGCAGATGTGCTGCTCAGTAATGACTCTGAGATTGAGTGAGTAGTGATTGAAAAATAAATTTATGAGTGAGTTTGAGTGAGCCGCGCAAACTTTTCCGAGGTATATATTCGGCAACGAAGCACGTAGCAGGCTGATTGCAGCTAGCATGATGGCCTTCAACGATCGTCTGGCTCAGTGGCGATACAGCCAGAAATGCCACCTCAATATTGTAGGGCCGATGTGGTCATGCGGCTGACCTTGCATTTATTTTCAGATCAGTTTCGTAAGCACCAGAAGTCCGCCAGTCGGGGGGCGCCCGTAGGATGTGGCAAAGCAGCGCAGAAGCTTGGGTGTTTTGTGGCGCGTGGCTCGTCGAGCGTGTCGAGGCCACGCGCTGTTGACGATGGAGGTAGTGGCCAATGAGGATGACGGTGGGCGCTTGTTGTCGATGACGTAGTGGCCGCTGCAATATAAACGACTGGCGCCGCTTCTTGATCAAGCATTTCCATTGAACGGAGGCTACACTCTAAAACTATCTTGAAAAAGTGCGCATGAGCCAAGTTTATTGAATTTTCAGCCAAATGGTGCAGCATATGTCGGATACTGTGCGCTCTGTTGATCGCATATCTTTTATTTCTCACTGTACCTCACGTAATTCTTTGGGTGCGTAGTTTAAACGATACTTTCAACTTCTGTGAAATTGGTGAGCCCAATCTTAGCCTACTTTTCGTCAAGGCTGGGATGTTCCTCAAGATGACGGTGTGGGAAGGAATTAGACAGGGGAGTTTAGATCACGCGCAACAAATTGCAATATTTATCAACATTGGGCACGTCCATGTTCCTTTTGCGATAAAGAAAAGAGAAAATCAATAAGCTGTTAAAACCAAATAGGCAAAACAGTGCCTTGCAATGATTCCAGGAATAACGGGTTATGCGTCTTGTTTCTTTCTTTATCCTTTAGGAGTGAGTGTCGTGCTACTACGCTGTTGGTCATTTCGGCATTAATGTAGAAGACGGAAAGCCCTGTTATGTACGTACAATTACATTTTTCATAAAAAGCTTTAAATGAATATTCGACAATTTAACAGAAAGCTTTTCTGTCCATTGGTATTTATGTCGCAACTTTTTGTAATGTCCGTATAAGTTGTAGCGGAAATCCATATATTTTACTTCATAAGTACCGTGAAAATGCGTCGTAAAATGCGGTTGTCGCAAAATATAAACAACACGACGACTAGAAATACTCGTGACAAGAGTGGCAAGACTTCCTCCATTTGAAGTACAATGCTTTAGAGTCTCGAAAATACAAATTTCTAAAGAAATGTTTTGCGAAAGGAATACTACAGTGCCGGTTCCAATCCCGCTGTATAAAAACTAACCCCTTACCAGAGTGCGTTGACAGGATTCCCGCCATCCTGTGTGAATCATAGCAGACACGATCACGACAAGCACACGTGGAAGCCAAGGCCGGCCAGAATAACCTCGTCGGTGATTCATTGCTGAGTTGAAAAAAAGAACACATGCACACTGCCCCAGCCACAGCCGCACCCGAAGAGGAGATGCAAGCGAACAGACGGGAAAGGGTTTGCGCCAAAGAACGGGGAGCGGCTGGGGCTGAGAGTGACGAAATGAGAGGCGGAAGAGAAAGCTATGCCGGAGAGAACCGATTGACAGGGCTCAAAGTCGGGAAACGGAACCGGAGCACTTCAATGTTGTCCGCGGGTCGGTCGTCCCTTTCGCGTGGGTAGTCAGATAACGCGGGGACGCATGAAATTGCTTCGGATAACCGAGGTTTTCAATGCACGGTATCTACGGCAATTTCGCGGGTAATTGACTTCTCCGTCGTAAAACTTCGGATCCACATAAAACGGGGGTGCTACTGCGTTCGCAAAACATCTAAAATATCCTGTGCAATGTCACTTTTCGTGTGCAACTTATATTTTACTGCTGCTCACACTGCTTCTTTTTTCCTTTTTTTAGCGTGGCGACACTGGGAAAAATGGAACTTGCCAGGACGGGGTCTGCGTAACTGGTTAAAAATAATCCTCGGGTTTCCGTGTGCAAATACGGACAAGGTACTTTTCCGGGACTCGCTTATCTTTATTGATATTCAGGCCTGTCATCAATCATAATAAAATATTACTTCTTGTTTTTATTGACCACGTAGTGCGAACAAATATGTTTGCAATAAAGCATGTGATTTTTAAGAACGACGGAAATAGTTTATTTCTAGATAAGGCCAACGTACTGGATTTTCTTTTTTCGTTTTTTTTTGTGCTGCCAGGTTGTCCTTTGTGGTTCCCATCGTCAGCTTTTGTAGATCACTGTCTTTGATGTTCATGCAGAAGTGCGCAAAAAAAACGTCTTTATATTTCAAATTGGATTTTTTACTTTTTTCACTGCGAAAAAACATTGATTCAAAATTCAATAACAAAGGCATTTAGGAATTGTGTTTTACCAAACGAACTTCGCTGTGTATCGATACGCGAGCAGGCGATTTAGACGCGAGGCACTGACAGACCCAAGGCCTGGTCTTCGCTAGTAGTGACTGTCTGGTAAGCTGTACACAAGATATTTTGCACAGAATGGATGAAAAATGCAACGTTTTTATGGAACACCAAGAAAGCTCTTGATGAAGAGAAGAAGCGCAATTCCATTTCAAATGTCGATACAGGCCCAATTGTTGAGGTCTATTGGTGCAATGGCGACTTAAAACATCTCACCGACGTACTTGGCATTAACGTCAAAAAGGCTATTCATTGCAGCAAGAGACCGCAACAATGCCAAAACGCGTGGTGGTTCAGAAAAAATTCTCTCGACACTGTAGTGCAAGCGGTGACTAAAATTGTTGATAATCACCCGTCTTTCACTCTTTCTCAGATTCAATCTGGTCTCAGTAAAGCCATGCCACGCCTTGAAATTAGTTCCTCAACGGTGAGCACTTGTTAGACTGCCACGGCTATTCGCTGAAGTTGGCCACGCTGAGACCAGTTGAGCCAAACTGGTAAAATTATCCTTGCTACCGAAAAAATGAGCTAGTTGGAGCACTTTCCGTGACCCATTTAGAACAAGTGAAATAGAATCGCATTGTTGTGCCATAAGTACGAAGAATCACAGCAAAATGAGGGCAATGTAGTAGTGCAACTACATTGATAAGACCAATTTTAATGTTTAGTGCAAATGAAGATTTGTTTTTCCAGAGTAAAGAGGAGTGCTCCAGCTGTAGAAATTCTGACTGGCACCAAAGAGGACACGAAACATCCTGCTCTCGATGTCGGCCAATGACCCCATCCAATAGGGCATCGCCAACAAAGTGCACCGGGCCATGTTCAACAAACTCTTAAATGGTCACAGCAAGCCTGAGAGCTCATCCTCTACGGCGAAACTGTCTTCACATTTGAAAACACTGCAGCACATTCATGGACAGAGTGGCGGTTTTGGTCATGATCCAACACACAATCCAAAGACCGTCGCCATGTAGCTTTTTCTCCAATCTGACCGAAAAGTTATTTCAAAATTCTGATTGAATGGGAAGGCTTACCTAGAAGAACTTTTACGAGCCCTCGTGAATGCGCAAGCAGGTGGAAAGAATTCCACCGGTCCATGATTTTAACGCCACAGAAGATGCAAAAAGCCGCACATCAGCCGCATTAAGTTTGAAGCATATCACAGGCGTAATTCTACATAAAAGAGGGCTATGCTTAAATGAGAGCTAATTGGCGGCTTACTTTAAAAATACACTGTAGGCGTTAATGTACCCCACGCAGCTGTATGCCATGCGCTCGCCATGGCAAACCAGATCCCTCACTTACAATGACCTGCAGATTTAGTGAAAAGTATTATCAGACCACTGGCATAAATCGTTTTCTATGTATATGTAGCCTGACTTGAATAAGAAGCCGTTTTCCAAACCACGTACCTTGAGTGCGCTAAACATCTATCCACAAACATACAAGCTCTTGTTGCTTGCACCCCTGAAGGGTGTATGCACTGGACTTTCGACCATGCAATGGTGTTACCTGCGTGGCAGTGCCAACGTCAAAAGAACGGTTTCACTCTGCCGCATGGGCAGCGCTAATCCCGACACGAAACGTGGTTTGGAGCATTGTGTTGGCAATAACGTTCGTGTGGAGAGTGTTTTTTCTGCTAATCCGTGGGTTTGCAAATGCATTGTCGTAACAGTAGCCAGCATTGTTCACGCTTGGAAATTCCGCACTGCGCTGTTCACGCCTTCAACAGCAACAGACTCTAAGCAGGGCGCACAACAAAAACAAACGTGCCGTTTCTTTTCTTTTGGTTTTTTTTTTGCTGTTTTGAAGCTAACGCTTGGTGGGTGCGTGAAGACGGTCTGATTTCATTCGACAAATTCGCCAAGAAGTTATTCAGCTCCAAACATGTTCCACCCGTTTCATTTCAGCTGAGCCCCAGGACGATGGGCGTCTAAGCTTTCCCTTCGCGCCTCGTCACATACTTGAAACATTACATAGTGCTAAAATGTTTACAAATTAAGGTAGCCGGCGTACTTAATGGGGGAGACGAACCCGACTGGGCACGCACCCTGAACATAGGCTACTTCAAGTGTTTTCAGGGGAACGTGCCTACATGCATGCAATGCTACTTCTCAGGTAATAGTGGGAATCCAAGCCTTTTGTCAGATTTGTCTCTTTTCTAATGATCAAGGGTGTTTAGAAGTAATACACTACAGCTTGACACAGGGTACACAGTTTGAATACTTCAAAACCAGCGCAGAGACGAAAAGGTATGGAGTGACAAACTAGGGCGCTCTTTATTTTTCACTTGTCTTTGCGCTGTTTTTGAAGAAGTCATAGCTGGTCCCATGATCTTGTTTGGCTTATAGCTCCCGCTTCGTCTACACCGAAAAGAAAACATGTAAAATTCATTGATAAAATCTGTCGTCACTGCTGCAACTAATTTCTTTACGTAGTTACCTCGCGATCGTGCCCATCAAGACCCTGTGCGTGATCGCTCAGCTTTATTGGGAGCTCAGGAGGAGGACGTTCCTGCGTGCGACGCACCAGAACACTGTCGCCACAGCACCTCGTCATCTTCCCTATTCAATAGGCGTACAGTATGCCTTGGTGGCTTATCTTACACGCAGTCATCACATAATATATCGTTGTAGCCACGGACAGAGAAATTTTCCTTATCCGAGCTGCGGTTTGAAGCAATGCAAGAAATAAGTCAAGCAGCACACGGTAATCATGCAGTAATAGCGCGAAACGGGTGCGTTATCCACGCCGCTGTCTAGGTCGGTCTAACCATTTGACGGTTGCATTCGTTGCGCAAAGTTCTCAACCACCACCTTAGCATTCAGGATAAAAACAGGACAAAAAAAATGCTCGCTTGTTTTTGTTGTGCGGCCTGCTTACCATCTGCAGTTGTAGGAGGCGTGAACGGTGCAGTCCGGAAATTCAAAGCGAAAACAATGCTGGCTACTCCTTATTACAAGGAATTCGTGAACCCACGGATCACGCAGAAAACACACCGTGCACATGAACGTTCTTGCCAACACCGCGCCAGAAACCACGTTTCGAATTCCGCAACGTGCTGCCCGTTCGGCAGAGTGCAACCGCACTCATAGAGTTAGAGCCGCCACGCAGGTAGTGCCGTTTCATGGTCGAAAGCCCAGTGCATACACCCGTTTAGCAGTTCAGAAAACAAGAGCTTGTATATTTGTGGAGATGTGTAGCACACTGAAGGTGTGCGATTTGCAAAACGTCTTCTCATTCAAGTCAGGCTACATTTACATAGAAAACGATTTATGTAAGAGGTCGGTTCACACTTCTCAACAAATGTGCATGTCATTGTGGGTGAGGAAGCTGGTTTCTCACGACGAGCACATGGCATACAGCATCATGTGGTACATTAACACGTACGGTGCCATTTTTGAAATTAAGCATCCCATTAGCACTCATTGAAGCAATGTTCGAGTACCCATGTCAATAAACAAGTCATGTCCAATCTGCATTCCTGGCTTCACAAAATACAGCCCTCCTGTTAACTACCATATTCACTAGGCACAAAAAGACACATAAAAAATACGAAGGTAGATCAAACAGGCTGCCACTCACAACTCAAACTTATTTTGAAAAGAAGAAACATATATACACACGTTTGCTGCATGTAACACATTGATACTATGAATTGCATCCCTTGTCCTTATCTAAATACGCTACGTCTTGCTGTATGTTTGACACGCGAGTGGTAGCGCCAAACTTTGCGGTGCATTTACACTCATCAAATAGGTTCCAAACTGCAAGGCAACGCCTTTGTTCGTGATGGTCTGTTCGTGTTCCTCTGGTCCTACATTGATGCAACTTCCATTTTTTTTTTAAAAAAACTCACTGAATCGATAATCCAATATCATAAACCACCCCTATGGTCCATCTGATATGCTGGGACTGATATTTTGTGCCACAACCTTCGCTTTGTGTTGCGCTCATTGTTTGAGCTTTCTTTTTGATGGCTGAAATATGCCTCCCAACTTCTTTGGTGCCTTAAACACCACGCGTACCCATATCTTGACGCCATATTCTTCAGCTCGTGTGAAAGCTTGTGTGCATTCACAATCAACACGTATGCGCATTTTTTTCTTTTTCCTGGTGCAAACTGGATGTTCCCGCACCTGTTTTCACCTATCTGACCTTTTTTTTCGCACGCTCGCGTGAGTGCGCATTTTGGATAACCATCACCGCTCAAACGCTCCATCAATCCCAGCCAAGGGTGGCTTTTGATATTGAATTGTTGGTCGAGTGAGCTATGTAGGACAAATGAGAAGATGTGTGAATGTAAGGCAAAAGGAACATGAGCGTGCCATCAATATTACGGCCTTTCACACCTGGCTGCCCAAACAGATGACTATAAATACACGGCAAAGTTTGGCGCTACCACTTGCTTGCACAAACATAGCGATCAAAAAGCCAGGGAAATACTTGAAGCCCACACGATCAAAAAACAAGGCGACAACTGCATCATCCAGCCGTCCGTAAAACTTTCACAGCAAGAAGTAGCGCATTTAGATAATAATATGTGGTGCAATTCGTAGTACAAATGTTTGACATGCGCAACCGGGAGATTCAAGGGCGAGAGTGGGATATTCGCTCTCCCAACCACCCACCCCAAAGCCAGTAGCTACTTCATCCCACCACCTTTCACTCCCCTGGGAAGTGATCTTTCGGCACGTGAAATTTTTTACACCGCGGTGTGGGCCATTAGCGTGCATGGCGAGCAAAGCCACCCCTCATTTGTTAAAACTAACGCAACCACTCCATGCTAATTACTTTCTCTCCACAAACAATTTTTCCCTTAAAATAGTTGAGTGCAGCAGTGAGGAGGGAACCTTTTTTAAACTCGTCACATGGTTGTCTGCAATATGTTGATCAAAGAGCAGCTCCTGAGCAAGTGACAACGAATAACGGCATTTGGTTGTGTCCTCCCTTCTCCCCTTCAAAGTCCCCTGGATCCGCCCCTGACATGCGCCGAGAATGTGTGCACTGCATAAGCTTTACAAAAGGCATGCGCCATCTCAGACGATGCAGCATGACAGTCTTCTCAGCGTTCATGTGATGTAATATTCTGCAGTCAAGTCAAAGTGCTGTGGTTTTGAAGTCGAATTTGGGGCTATTGCACACACGCTATAAACATGGGCAGTAAGCTGTACTGCAGAGTGCTATGGATTTATTGACAGAATGATGTGTTCTTTTACATGGGCTAAAAGATGCGGTTTTGTGTACTAATGATTGAGCAAGCAGAAGTGGTAAGTACTAGAAAAAAACTATTGACACGCTGGCGATGACTAGCAATGGACACCAGTTGAACGTTTCCATATTTGGCCGTTATGTTTTGGTGTCGCCACTCCTGCCATGTTTCGTTCTTGGCGAAAATTTAATTTTAGATTTAAAATGGGCAAAAAAGAAAATATTCGTGATGAAATTGATGACCATCTACAAGCGCGCACAAAACATGCACAATGCAGTCAGCGTCTTTTTGTCTTTTTTCGCACCGCCGGTACTGAGAGTACTAAGTATCAAGTAATCGTAGAGCGAGTGACAACGAACGAAAACAAGTTAAAAATTGTGAAGAGCTTGCACTTCAAACACCAAGTTTTACTCGTAAATAATTGTTTGTTATTTTGCAGAATCTTAGTCCAAGGGTACGACCGTTCATGTTTCAAAGGCCTTTGGGACTCTCAAAGGGCTGTTGTCGTGCTCTTTTGACTCAAATGCAATCTTAACCAAATGCCTTTGAAAAACGTCGTGTAGCAGCTCAAAGGTGTCAAATGACATTCGACTCGAAGGCCGTTGAAATGCTCGTGTAGAACGAGTATTACTTTGTCTTATCTCAGTGGCATGGCCGCGCTGGCTATGGCGAGTCACATACAATCACAACACCAAAGGGAGCCCTGCTATCTGTGTGTTAGCTGCTGCTTAGTGTGGTGCATTATTTGAAACAACAATACACTAAAAAGTTTTCCAGACATTTTGACATCCTAATTAACCGGTAATTATTCTGTAACTAGTTAAGTGCAACCATGAATAGATTGTTTACGTTTTGCAGAGAATCACACTGCATTACTGTAAAATTTCTCATAACTGACCAGCCATAAGAAAACCATGGCAGTGAAAGTGTTAAGTGTCTTCGCGAATATGCGGAACTGCTGAGAAAATTTTGCATTCCATGAAATCCTGTGGTGAGCAACGCTGATGCAGCCCACGATGATTGCTTGACACATAAGCCGCCCCTTCGTGCTCACATATCTGTCAGACCGTTGGCTTCAGCTACGCATACCGCCGCACTGAAGGATCCCTGCTGGGTAGCGGTTTATGAACGACACACCTAGAAGCATACTCCAATTGGAGAGAAACAGCTGCGCTGGACTCGTGAACTGCTGAGTGAAGCCAGCGTGTCGCAGCAGGAAGTGCTTGGACATCAGTTAGTATTTTTTTCCTTTACAGAACCAATATTAGAGCACTTCATAGCTGAGAGCATTGATTAGGTGGGCCTTATTCACCCAATAGTGCACGAGCCCACCTGACACACGCAGTTCATCGGCATCACTAGCCTTCGTTAGGGGGCTTGGGTGTCCTAGTAGAGGCTCCTCTATTGCATTGCTTGTCTTCTTAAGTTAGATTATGAACTATACATATTGAGTTGAGTGAGCGCCTACAGTAGTCCTTGTTAGTTTCTGCGTGGCCTGCGGTTTTAACTCGCCTAACTTTCTGCACTTGTTTACAACGAAACAGGCGCCTATAAAAACAATTCCCACACTCCCCACAAGCTACTTCCGACAGAATAAAGTGCAGGTTTTTCGCAAATATTTCTGGGGCACCTCCTGTCCAAGTTATTTTTTTAATCTCCCGCGGTCGTCCACCCGGGTGTAGTGGCCACGGCGTTGCGCAGCCCACGCTAAATTTGGACTTCGATCCGCAGCCGTGGTAAATTCTGGATATACAGGCTACACACACATGCCCCGGTGTTAAAAAGCATCGCGTGATGTCAAATAAAGAGTACGCAGGTACTACAGCGCCATTATTGTAGCCAAGGTCCAGCTTAACAATGATTTGATGCTGACTGTCACGGAAACGGAAGCAGTAAATCCAGCAGGGTCACCTAAGCCTTCAGAGCAAATCAGGTGGGGGGGTCTAGTGAGCTGTGATTGTAGGGTTTAACGCACCGACGTAACGCAGTGGATGAGGCGTGGAGTAGTCGAGGGCTCCGGATTAATTTTGACCACCTGGGGATCTTTAACGTGCGCCGAAATCTCGTACACATGGGCGTTTTTGCTTTTCGCCTCAATCGGAAAAGCTGCCGCAGCGGCCGGGAATCGAGCCCGTGTCCTCGTTTTCAGCTGCGCAACGCCTTAGCCACTGAGCCACCGCGGTGGGTCTGGGAGTGAACTACTGATCCATAAATAACCAAAACAACTTCCGAACGAGTACTGATTGCAAAAAACGCGTACTTACCCTACTACAAATGACCTTTCCAACGCAAAATCCTTCTTTACTGTAGTCTTCAGCTTGCGAACAGCACACTTGGTTCGGATGCCACGTATTTATCACTTATGACGCGTGAAGCAGACGGCGATTATCGTACTACCTGCTTTCTACCCGTCCCCGTGTGTCCAACACACGCGTGTGTCGGAAGAGCAGACATCACCTTGTGAAAAGTCTATAAAGATGACATAATATAAAAATCGAGGTATAAAACTGAAGAAAACGCGCTAGCTTCAGGCAGCGCCAAAACAAACAAACATAGAGAAAGTGAGAGGTAGTTGCCAGACTGCAATAATAACAGCTCTATTTTTAACGAAATTCATGTTTGTATGCTAATGTTGGTAATAATCGTTCTGTTTTAACAGATATAATAGGTTTAAATCTCATAATTTGGATTTTTAGATGCAAAAGTATATACACATGAAATTACCCTGAGAAATTTGCGAGAAAAAAGTTGGCTTTTTTGTTTAGTTCATGGTAGTTTCTTGAGGGAAAACACTTTTACAATCTTGGATTGGGATTAGATAGGGGCAGTAGGGGGTGGCGAGAGGTTACTGTGGTCAAAGAAGGCGGAGAAATGTTAAACGCTCAGTGCAAAAAAAAAAAGAAAAACGTGGTTTTGCAGCGGTTTGAACTATGGACTCTTGGACCGAAGAGGGGAAGGTAGGGCGTTTAACCAGTAAGCTATCGCGCAGAGTGAAACGAAGCATGAAGTTTATACAGTTATTCGGTCCGTGTTGATTGTTGACCTTTGTGTATAGTTTCGTCTGCATACGAGAAATTATGGCAGGTATCACGCTTGTTTCTGACACACCGACCTTGCACACGAGGTCAAATATACTTACGCTACAAGTAATTTCGCGAAAACTACCGTATGTACTCAAGAAAAGCTTTCGCAGATCATCTCCGATTTCTTATCTGCAAGCCACAGTAGCCACGTTTGAAATGAAATATGCGTCGCTGGCTTTGATAACGCTTGTTTGTCACGCACTCATCTTACAGACAAGCCGCATCATGCTAATTATTACTACAAGCTATGTCACTCCTGGCACGTCAAGCGCAGCAACCCCGTTATGCAAGACAAGTGCAAATGTGATATCCTGTGAGATGTGTCTGTGAGAATGCCACCAAAGCAGCCCTCCGCGTTTACGGAGATGAAACTATCGTTGGTTCAACTCCTACAAGGGCAGCCGCTATTGCCACAATTTTTGTTTTTGTTTCTGGCTTTCGGCCCATTTGTTGCCGTGGGACTTGACTTAATTGGTGCACCTGATTCACACGCCGACTAACAAATATTTAGCTAGCAGTTCAGCCCCCAAACAACCAGTTACGTTTAGCAATACTGTTGTTGCATTTGGCAACTATGTGAAGAAGTGTGAGCCAAACAACGTGCAGTGCGAAAAATTGAAAGTGCCTTCTTTTACCGCGACTGAAGCAATTGCATTGCTTAGTTATAATAACGAAATTAAAATGGAAAATACACGAGGTAACCTGCTGATGTTACAAGGCACTATTTGGCCTCATGGAAAATAATAAACAAGAATATTGTCACCGAGCGTAGTGCTATTGCCCACCACTATGCTTCGTGACATTGTTGACTATGTGACCGTGACTATGCTCACCGTAACAATTTTGACCACCATGACAGCAAGAGCCCTGTACAAAAAACATACGCATGCTAGCAACATACAAAAAAACAAAAACAAATGACGTCGTTGAAAAAAGTCCTGTCTGCCTTAGAGCTTGCCCTCTAAGACATCTCTATCGTCAATTCAGTTTGTCATCAATGAAAAGCATCAAAGGCTGCAACAATAAACAACCGTGCTTTCTGTAGTATGAGCCAAAAATTATCTTGAAATGGCAGTGTGAATACTCAGAACACAAACGTCTACGTCCAGCCTCTTGGTCAAGCCTCGTTGTTGGGTATGCCACCGTATGCTTGGGTATGCAGTCAAATACTTCAGAGGGAACATCTAGGGCTCGGAGCAAGCCGTTGTCGATGCGATAGAACACCAGCTGGAAGACATTATACTGTGATGTTCGCCGAGAAAATTGGAGCTCCATATACTCCCACCCACGAACAGCAGAGGCAAGGCCAGGCAACGCAAATATGAAACATCCGAATCTTGACCAAATCCGGCAACGTGATCTCAGAGGTCAACAAAATTATGATCCTAGGCATGGTCATAAAAAAGCACGGAACGAACGGCGTAACCATTGCCCGTCTCACAGCAAAAGCGCCCAACGCAGCGCAACTTCTCAAACGAGTCTCGTCCCGAAGGCAGGCATGAGAGAGGAGAGCCTAATCAGGCTCATAAAATCCTTCATCATCAGCCACATCACGTACGTTGCAGCCTACCACAGGTGGCTGCGACACGAACGTCTTCGCTGTGGTCGTCATCGAGGTGTCGACCAGTGCCACGAGGATGGCAGCGAGCGTGATAAGCACCGGGGCAGAACAAGTAGGGGAGGTTGCCATCGCCAACACAGACTGCCACATGGTGCTGAGTGACTCGAGACAGGCACTGCGAAACTTCTCCAAAGGCGAAATCTGCAGGGAGGCCGAGCGCGTATTGAGAGCGGCCAAACTGCAAGACAGAAAAGTGTGAGTAAAGCGGTTGCCGGCTGATGTGGTGAATGTATCAAATCGCAACGCACAATGAGATGGCACACGCAATGGCACGAGCACTAACGAACCGCGCCCCAGCGACCGACCGTCAGACGTGGTTCCATGCCAAGGACCACAAAACGAACTACAATGACATCATGAAGGCCTACCGCATGGGTCGCGGGACTCTCCAATCCCCACACCCATGGCTGAGTCGAGCGGAGGCGGTACTACTGAGACAGCTCCAGACCAGATCTCTACCGAGCCCGGGACTGGTGCATTTCATGTACCCCGAGGCATACCCGACCGACCAGTGCAAGGTCTGCCAGAGGAAGCCAGCAGACCACACGCACATCTTGTGGGACTGCATCAAATACCCAGAGGAAGCAAGATCAAGAACGATTCCACCGCGGCTTGAAGCAGCTGTGACGAGCCACGACCAAGACTAACTACTTTGAGCCGTCCAGCAGGTCACCGGGCGCTTGAAAAGCAAGAGCCCGTGCCGAGCAACGGTAACCCTGAAGATGACGTAGGCCCTCGTCGGGGCGCGCGAGGGCTATATGTGTACGTTGCCAATTGTATTTAACGTTTCAGAATGGTTGACAGAATGGTCGACAAGATTGTCCAAGTGCCAGCACGCGTAATGTGTCATGCCCTAGGGTGGGGACCGGTGTGCTTCCAAGTGTGGTAAGGTGAGGAGAGGGGTAACTGACTGAGGAAGTATAGTACTCGAAACAGAAATGATGACTAATAGCATCGTTGATAAACATGCACCGAAGTTGCCCCTAGAACTAGCGCGGTGAACAGTACTTTATGATGGTGTGCACCGGCACGGAACGTCGATCGAAAACAAACTGAGTGGTTCTACCTTAGCGCCAGCTCTAGGGCTGCTAAAGCAACTCATTAAAACATTAGTAAAACAATGTAAAATGATGCCAGATGACAACAGACTGATAATATTGAAAGCCAACAATGATATATACATACAACATATATCCCTCACTCATATGCAACAAGGTAATTCACTCTTCTACTGAACAGCTGCCTACAAGCCGCTTCACGTCTTCTTTGTGCGAGCCAGAATGTGAGTGCCTGTTATTACACGTTCCCCCTTCCGCTACGGCAAAGCATGGGGCCATACATGGTGAAGGCACTACAGCTGCTGTTCGTGATAATTCAATCGAACAAAACAGATATAAAGCTGCAAAATTACTTTTGCTGGCTGGCCATGCAGCCTTCCTTGAAGTACAAAACGTTGCTACAAGGCACAGTATGTTGGCGCGCTCATTTGCAATCTCTGGATGTTATTACGTCCCGTACAGACTACACTGCATCACTGCCTGAGAATTCGCAAGCAAGTCATCCTTGTCAGCAACAATATACAGCTAATTTCACCTTTACACGAGTGCGCTGATTCAACGTCGGTGCAGCAGATGGTGGAGGAAGCCACTTTGCCAACGTCGTTTGCGATGCCTGTTGGGATTGCACCCTGGCAATCCTTCGCCTCTCTCGGTGCGTGACGTACAACCGAAAATTGGCCCGCACTGGTGCGCCCCGGTTTATCAAGCTCAGATGGTGCACATTGGTGCGGTTTGTCGAGGATAAAAAGACGCACCAGTGCGCCCTTGTGAGCACCGGTGTCGTCTATCGAGGATGCTACAAAAAACAAAAAGATGTCTAAAGCTCCAAAATTTCCAAGCAATAGTTGCATGCAGAGTGCTTTAGGCACAGCAAGACTAATAGAAGATGATGTACACAGAAGATACACCCTAGAGATGCGACTGAAAAAAAATTCAGGGGAACACACGCACACCGTAGTTATTTGCAAGTAATCCGTTTGCATTGCAGATGTCATCTGACAATTACAGAAACACCCCAAAATAAGACGTACACAATAACCACATAAAAAAATGCAGGGGACTTTTACATTGCAATTTAATACCAAGCCCTTGCTGCGAATAGCCGATGAGGCTACTGTTGGAGGTAACTAATAAATGCGGCTGCTCAGTTTTTGTAACTTTTGCTAATGGAAAAAATTCCACTATTGACAACTTGAGGGGATCTAGAGAGTATGTGTGAATGACCAGAAGTTCTGATTTAAATTACTCCAGGCAAGAAGACAATGCACGTTATGGTTGGGTGGTTGGGCACAGAGGTGAATCACATTTTTAAACACTTTTACACTTCAACTACACAAAACCGGGAGGTCGGAGGTGAAACGTCCACATCTAGTTTATTGGCAGTCCTCTGCTGATCCAAAACCAGCAAGCAGGTGCTTGTATGTCATGACTGGTCATTTGTAACCTATGAAGTGACTTCAAAATTGAGTGTTTTATAAATAGCCAAACATTGAATACGGTCTCCACTGAATACTTTTTATTGTTCAGAAAGTTGATCTACACTAAGCTTTTGCTTGATTTGTAATGGGTGTTTACCACCTGCAAATCATTCCTTTTTTGAATACTAAGTTGTACTACTCCCAAAATGATAACTGGACCCAAATTTTTATCTGGTGGTGCAAAAGCAACAAATATTTCCAATGTGAACAAGTGAATAGTATGAATCATCGGAATGACTAATTATGTAGCCTTCAAAGACATTGAATGTGTAGAAGCAGGCTAAAAATGAATAATTTGATTTTTTTAATAAACCAGACTACAAATTATCAGTTTTTATTGTACGGCACTTGAAAACGTTGTTAGTAATCATTTGTTCTCCTGTCGTGACAACTTCCTTCTAACATCTAAGAACTTTTCTAGGAACTTTTCCTGCACTACTGGTATCCACAACCTACATGCATAAACAGCTTTTCCCCACCTTTAAAGAAGCAGCAGATGGGTGTTTGCAAGGCATGTTTCCCGTTCTGTGAAGAAAATAGAGTGCCGGCACTACATACACATGCCTGTGTTGCAGACTGCAATTGAGAGCAACACATATGGTACCTGAGTACCTGTAATGTTTTGTCCCAAAAACAAAAAAAATGCTTCAAATTTTTGCTCACTCTTGCACGTATCTTGAATGTGTTGACAATGAAGAGTTCAAGAACGCCATAATTAAGTTCATTACCCGTAAAGTTTGTATGATATCAAAAATCCAGTGTGATCAATCACGTAGAGAAGGCAGGTATTAATAGAAAGTAAAATGTTCAAGGCTTACTTGTTGCATTCCTAAATAAATCAGACTGCTGTTTCCTCGTTCGGAAAATCTGCCGTATGCTCGGTGTGCTCTATGTTGCGTTTTCTTTTTCCTGACATCATGTATTCTACAATATCTATATATTTCTTGCAAACAGTCTTGCAAAAAGACGAAGGGGTGATGCGGGGTGAAGGAGGAAGCGAACGAAGAGAAAAAAAACAAAAAAAAAAACCTCCTGTACATTGGGCGAACGTGTCAGATAAACAGGTGACCCCCAGCCACCAACGTTTTACCGGGTAGGGAATTCCTGGCTGGCAACCATGGTAGCCCTACGAAAAAATGGCGTGAAAATTTGCGAGTACGCCAGCCGAAATGCTACCTCAAAACATTGGCTGTTAAAAAAGGCGCCATCTGGCACTGGCCCAGCGAGAGCCATCTTGTGCTTTCTTACCGCCAGTGCAGGTGGTCTCACTGTTATAAAACAAAATACCTCCGTCTTTGCGTCTCGCGGTTCAGTTCAGTTGAGGTTTTATTTAAAAGAAACTGGTGTCGTTTCCCGTGTAAAAGCTGGCAGCAGCTTGAAAAAGCCCTGGAAACCACATACAAGGCAGTAACAGCAAGCACATGAAAGTGTAATAAAATTCCAATTGCTTTTTCATGTGGAGGAACACAAAAAGCATATCAGAAAATATTTGGTTACTATGAACAATGAAGCATAGGGTATGCAAGTTAACGAAATGTGCATAAAAACAGTGCAACTACACTTTGCGCACACGTACAATGTACGAAGTAACAAACAGTAGTAACGCTTTATACATTCACAAAAAAATATGAACATAAATATTATGCGAAAACACACAAGCCATACCTCAATTAAAATGTAGCAATTGCAAGTACAGCATAGCAAAAGTCTCAACAGCACAAAACTCCAACTATGCACAAAAATATCAGTCCAGCTAAATAAAACAGCTCCATTGTTCTTTTTTGTTAGATATTTTTGAATGACGATATTGACTGAGTAATATAGAGAGATTACGAGATAACTACTGCCACTTATAATAATGTCGAAAATTAGGTGTATGGCATAAAGCCGGAATACGCGTGTTTATTACGCTGTTGGGTTATGTCAGTCCAGCTAGTGATGATAAGAATGAAATCCAGGATGTTGATGAAAAAAGCATTTCGTGTACCAGACTGAAACCGTATACACGGTAAATTCTGATAATATTGTATTTAACGAAGATTTGCTGTGTGATCTGCGTACGTTCAATATTTTCGATATCACGCATCATAATATTTGGAAGAACCAGAAGCCTAATTTATGTTGCTCTTCGTTGGTGTGAAAAATACTATGCTGCAATACCTTTTATTTCAAAACAAAAGTGAGTAATATATTGGCAGCTTAGGCGTGTAGCTTAGCTACAGAGACATTGATCTTAGATACAGCGAGAGACTACACCAGTAACCGCGGAAAGTTTCTTAGTGAGATGGTAGATATGCGTATCCCAAGTCAAACGAGAGGACAAGTACACAACAAGCGCGTTGTTGTCACTAACAATTTTTAGTGGTTCATAATCAAGGAAAAGGTTCTGGGTTAGGTTTTTTGTTTCATTCCTTTCTGAAAACATAATTGCTTTAGTTGTTGCAGGAATAATGTCAATTCTGTCCTTATCTGAAGAATGAGAGATATCATTGACTACGTTGTTGCATTTGTCGAACATGTCCCCTTCCGGAGAAAAGAAGCGTGGTATCGTCATCATATCAAACGTAGCGAACAGCGGTTCCAAAGGACACAATGTATTGATATATGTAGTAATGATTACGCTTGCAATGTATGTTTGTAATGTATGTATTACGCTTGTATTGTATGTAATGTATTACCGTCGTAATGTATTACGCTTGTAATGTATGTACGTAATAATTAATTATTATTAACTCCCGAGACACCGCCTTGAGGGATGAAATATGGTTTTTAATGTACACACACTGGTATCTTTCGTTCAGGAAGTATTCAAGTAATTTTAACTGAAGACCTCTGATTTTATCGGATGAGAGCTTTTTAAAGAGAACGGTGTGATTTAAATATTCAAAGGCTTTGGTAAAATTAATTTGGAATACCAATTGTAAATACATTGTTCTCGATATTTCGTGTAATGGTTTCTTTTACTTATGGTCTCGCTGGTTTTAGTGCTTTCTGAAAGATTTCTGCTTGTAGTGCTAAGTGAAATATCTGTATAAGAGGAGGGAAGACGATTTATATGGTGTATGTACTGGTTTAATTTGAACACCATCTATATCTATAGCTCTACTTTTGCCGAGCCCAATGAAAGTGGTAAACATTTATTATTTATCCCTTGGCTCAATGACAATGCTCTCAACAGAACTGTAATTCAATGTATGAATAGAAAATAAGTCTACCGAAGAAGCTACGTTTATTAAGAATTAATTGAAATAGTCTCTGAGCACTGTATCACTACGCTTCAAGTTGCTAGTGTTTAATAATATAGGTGGAGGCTTTTGAGAGGTGTGGCCTAAAACTGTGTTTATACCTTTCCATGCTTTGACAGGCCGCCTTTTGAAAATATCGGCGAACAATGAATCGTTACCTTTGCCTTTCTCAGCTTAGCAGTCACCCGAGTTTTTGAACTCTTAAACTGTCTTAACGTTTTTGCTAAAATGCGTGCTCAAAAAAGCGTGGTAACACCTATTTTTCTTTTCTTTTATTCTGATGGATTCATTTCTGACCAATGATTTTCTTATTTTTTTGGAGTGTCTCAAATGTTTAACCGAAAAATGTCTGCCATAAATTACGAACTTTTAAAAAAGGAATCATAGGCACCCTTACATCAGTTCCATCAAAAACACAGGAGCCACCCATAAGTCGTAACATCATTTTTATAGGGCTCAAGATTCCGTCCTGTAATACTGCACAAAACAGAAGAGCCATCGCGGTGATCTCTTTGCAGCGCAACACCTGTATAGATCATCAAAACCGGATAGTAATTAGTCAAGTCAGATGCAATAGTCCCAACGCTGTAAACAGTCGTTTCAATATTGATAATGATCAGATCCAGTAGTGGTACTATACAGCATGTAACACGCGTTGGGGTGTACTTAAATTAACAAAGTCAAGGAATGCAGCTTCAAGTGATCTTCGCGGGTATCATGTGACTTTTTCCAAATATTTACATGGAGATCACCCCCTGAAATGAGAACGCTGTGCTCAGAGTGCTCAGAGAACGCCCAGAGTGCTCAGAGAACTCCCAGATGTAGTCCAAGAGGGTTTTGCAAAAATTCAAAAACATTGCAAAAATTCAATGTGAGGGGCGGTATACATCCATAATTACCTGTTTTTTCTTATTGCCAGGAATTCGTAATACCTCATGACTTTGCTGTAACAAGATAGCAACTCACAGTTTTTTTTTGTAACATACACTGTCACGCCACCTTAACGAGAGTTGGAACGGTTCAGAAACAAGTTGTTATAGCACTGTAATTTTAGCATACGACACCTATTGTGATACGGTGTGTCAGACAGCATTCTGATATGGTATTGAAAAGAAAAGGCACTAAGCAATACATGAATGCTACATTCCTTGTTGCCCGCAGACTAACAGCTAATGTGTAGAACAGATTTGCAAAAGGAATGCTGACTTGAAATATCATGTCGCAGAGCAAACTGGTTATAAATCATTTTGAGTTACACGTCATCCGGAATAACCACTGGCATGTCACATTTCGCGTAGCATATTCTGTTTAAGTCCAGTTCAGTCTTTATCGCCACAACTGACCCATCTTCGGCTTGCTTGGCGAAAATCTTTCCATTTAACGACCGATTTCTACTTACACCAGTTTCCACTTAGACTCGTGCTCCTTTTTCATGGCAACTCGCAACATTTGTTATTTTCACTAAGGGCACAGGTGTTCGTTAACGTAAATAGATACCTCACCGTAGTGACCCGCGTCGTTTTGTGCTAACCGAATGTTTTGCACCATGCACAACACTTACCACGGAGCGCTTTGTTTTGAGCGTTTCTATAAAACTCATCATTCATCTTCTTCTGCAGTGCCGAAACACTGCCGTGGGCGAATTCAATGCTGTCAGTCAACTCTTTTCTCGTTTTTTTATGTCACCAAACTTGTTGCGCAGCTCTTGTTCCATAGACTTCCTGAATGTCTTAATTTCTTGCCTAACTTCTTCTTTTACACTTCAAAATTGCGCTTTAATTTCACCTCTCAATTTGTGTACGTCTTTAGTCATGATAGCAACCCTACACAAACAACAGGTTTTAAACAAAAAAGTGCTTTTACACTCGATACAAATAAACCTTGGAGCAGTGACAACCCAAACAAACTTGCAAAAATAGGTGCGTTTTGCAGAAATTACCCTGTTTCAATGAGCAGGAACGCAAAGTGTAGAGACGTGTCCAGAGCTGGTTGGCAGTGCCAAACGACGAGCAGAAAGATAAGATTACCTCACAGCCGATCAGCATACGCTACCAGTGTAGTCGATAAGCGCGGGCTAGAAATAGGCGCTGTTTCCATGCCGACAAAAAAAAATCGACACCTCAAAATCAGCCATTCCCTTGAACCCACCACGAGCCAAGAACGTGTCACAGCCCAATAAGACTCCCACACTTGGTGTCAAAACCTCCAAATGGGAAGCATTTTTTAAGAGCTTCAGACATTGTATCTGCGAAATGTCATCTAGCGTACATTCTATTCATATGGTCACTGCCTCAATCACCTCAGGAAATGAAACAGGCTGCTTATGCATCCTCCAGGATAACACACACACCAGACGTGTTCCGGAATTGCAGCTATTCCGAGTATATGATTTTTACTGTGTGGAGATTTTAATTTCACCGATATTGATTGGATCAATCTGGTGGCTCATTCACGCCTTTCCAAAAATTTTCTTGATATCTGCCTGTTGTTTAAATTCATCCAAACCGTTACGATTCCCTCTAGGAGTACTACCATACTCGATTTAATTTTAGTATCAAGTCCTGAACTTGTGAAATTGGTTCAGAGTGTTGAGGGTGTCAGTGACCACAATATTTTGTTGTTTACCTTTTACATCACCATCCCTACCCGGCAACCTCTCAATAGGTACATTAGAGGGTACAACAACGCCAACTTTCCTTTAATAATAAAGAACTACCAATATTTTATGAAACATTCTCTTAATCTGCCGCTTCGAGAACAGTGGAACAAAATTGGCTGCTATTCAAAAACAAGATGCTGTCTCTCATTCACAGATATGTGCCGCTAGTCTGCACTCGCGGAGACGCCGTAAGACCCTGGTACACGAACCGTCTAACGCGGCTGTCAAAAAAGAAAAAAAAACGCCTTTTTAGAGAAGCAGCACATCTTTGTTAAAGAATTGGAAAAGAACATTTAGGAGTCAAGATTTGCTCGACAACCTTAGTGTCAACCCGCAGAAATTTTGGAAATATTTGTCACCTGAAAACACCGCTACGGATAAAGTATCCATAACTTACCCTGATGGTTCAGTAGGCGGTCCTTCCGATTGCACTGAAGTCATGAATTCGTATTTCTCAACTGTCGTTATGCAGCCGACACCAACATTCCCTTTTCACCGCCTAGACACTTCCCATAAATGCCCCATATCAATGTAAAAAGCGAAGGAATCATGCAAATATTTGACAACCTTAAGTTCGCGAGCTCCCCAGGTCCGGATAACAATCCCATGAATATTTTTAAAAGCACCAAAATAATATCCAGTCACATCTTTCAAATCATTTTTAACAACCTTTGGACACTAGTGTCGTTCTAAAAGACTGGAAAATAAGCACGGTCACCCCCGTACATAAATGCGGAAACCGTTCAGACCCCTCTAATTATAGTCCAATTTCTCTAACTTGCATCACCTGGAAGCTTCTAGAACATGTAATCTACTCCCGCATCGCAACACGTTTGGACCTAAATTCCTTGTTTTCTTCGTAACCAGCACGGGTTCCGGCGAGGACTCTCGTGCGAGACGCAGCAGTAGGAATTTACTTCTGATCTTCACTTTAACCTTGACTCCTCCTTTCAAATCGATGTAATATACCTCGACTTTTCAAAAGCGTTCGATCGTGTCCCCCACCGGCGTCTTATAAGTAAACTTTCTTGTCTGAGCATTGACCCATTATTATAGATTGGATTAAAAATTTCCTCAACGATAGGGTTCAATTTACTGTTTTGGAGAATCCCAAATCAACTCACGTGAAGGTACTATCCGGTGTGCCGCTATGGTCAGTATTTGAACCCATTTTATATTGATCATTATTAATGACATTCCAGACGAAATCTCACAAACCATTCGCTTGTTCACAGATGACTTCGTACTTTACCGCCGCATTTCAAGTAGCACTGACTAAAATATTCTTCAAAATTACTTATCTAACATACAAAAGCGGTTTTCACAATGGCTAATGCAAAGTAATATTGTGAGCATCCTTGGGCAATCTACCGGCACCAGTTGGCCCAGTCGGTCTTGGTGGGGGATCATCGGACTGCCATCAGTGCTTCCTCTTCATCTGTACATTATCATCATCATTAGCGAACGTGCTCTAGCACTTCGTCCTCATCTCTGTGAATACTCATCAGCATGGTGTGTGTAATCGGGCGTTCCCTGCTCGAGCCTCCGAATAAACGGTCGCCCCGAACATCGGCCTCTCCGGTGAACCTCGTCCTCTCAATATAAAGAAATGTAGAGTCATACAAGTTTCCTGCAAGTGCCGGAACTTTTCTTTCCAGTATTCCGTAAAATTCCATTTCCTAACCCAGGCTGATTTGTATCGATACCTTAGAGCACTCATATCAAGGAAGCTAACATGGTGCGATCACATACAGCAACTGTCCGCCGCCTCGGGTAAATCACTTGGCTATATAAAAAGATCGCTAACCTTCTGTCCCCCTCAAATCCGATAACTGGCTTATGAAACTTTTACGCGTAGTGAACTTGAATATGCGTCTGCTATTTGGAGCACCCACCAAAATTACTTGATCGATTCACTTGAATCAATTCAGAATCGGGCCGCTAGATTTATTTCCTCATAGTGCAACCCGCGCTCAAGTATTACCAGTATTAAACAATCTCTTAACCTCCCCACCCTCGAAATCCACCAAAACGTTACTCGACTACGTCTCTTACACGAAATATAATATAATTTCCCTTCACAACACAGTACATTACTTCTCCCTCCTGCCCGTTCTTCGCGTCTCCTGTTTGACTCATTAAGTTTGCAGCGCCTGCATGGGTAAAATAACGCATTTAACCAATTCTTTCTACCTGCAGCCATAGAGGATTGGAATAACCTACCTGAAACCATAGCCAGCGAACTTGACCCCTCAATGTTCAAGCAGTTAATCACAAATCATTTCAGTTGTTGTTGAGTTCGGGCTCCTAGTTTAACGTAATGAAGGCCGCCGGTGGCTCATGTATAGTCGTCGCCTCCGCTTGTAACTGTCATGCTGCGTTACTTTCATGCAGCCGCAGGAACGCGAAGTTGGGGGCCGCCGAGTGCATGCTTTGTGGTCCTTCCTTTTGTGTGGCAAAAGACGGAGGTGCTTAGCCCGAGTACCTCTGTTCCGTCCGTATGTGGTTGTTCGTCAAGGCTGACGAGCTGACGGGAAGCGAGGGAATGCCGTCTCTTGGTGTCAAAAGGCGCGCGGCGTAGACTTTGAGGATTTGCGAAGCCAGCGTAGGTGCTGTTTGTTTATGGGTCGTTCGCCTCGAGAATGCTCGCCTGGGTTTAGAGAAGCTCTTCCCACGAGCCTGGTGACGGACGGCCGACGGCAGCGTTCCTTAGCCTGGGGCGGAGATTTGCAACGACTCCCTCATTGTGCCACCGAGCGCGCGCGCGGCGGCAAGGTGAAGGCAGTAAGATGTTAGATGCGCGAAGACTGCGCTAAGCGTTAAAATTTGGCTTTGTGTATGTGCTGCCAGCTTGGCGTAATGGTGTGACTTCTCCGCGCGGTCAGTGACTTTAGGTGGCAAATGCCTTGTATTTGCTTAACGGTTGCAAAAACGTGCGCGGGAAAACGTACTGTGAGTGCACGAGAAAGTGTTGGGTGACCGCAGGTGGGGACATGTGTAGGGTTGATTGGTTCTTGTGGCCCATCAATGGTTCATATTGATCTTTATTTTTATTGCTGCAGGTTCCTATGAATATATGTATATTTATTTGCTGTGTTCCTGTCATTTCCCTAAGGATCTGCTTCACTTCTACGTCAGTACCATCGACCATCACCTGCTGCGAAATTTTTGTACTCGCTCCCCACTTATGTATTACCCCGCAGGGAGCCCTTAAGGGTATTATAAATTATGATAATTATGATGATGGTGATTAAGATGAAGCAGGTAGGAGTGTGTTACGTGAGTGTGGCCTATCTGTAACCTTGCTAAGGTCACTTCGGTGTGTCTTTCATGTGTCAGTTGTGTATCATCCCAAGTGTGGATTGATTACATGTAGTTTTTTTCTGACTGCTTACTCCAGTGTATTGGCCGTGTTTTACGTAGGTGCTTTCTCATGAGTGCCTTGCGGTAAATGTAGGGTACTGTTGCTATGTCTGGAGTGTTTCTGAGTGCAGCAACAGCGGCCCTTTCATCAGCCAACTCATTGCCAGCAATCCCAGCGTGACCTGCAACCCAGCAGACGCTCATATTCAGATTTGAGGCATACGCTGACATCAAAGATTTAAATACCAGATTGACAATACAATTTTTGCCAGACCTTTGAGATGATAGTGTAATTACGGCGCTAAGTGAATCTGTGAAAATGGTGTACTTAGCAATATTATGTTCTATAATGTGATTTAAAACAAGAAGTAAACCATATCCTTCCACCGTAGAACTGCTTGAATTCACATTCATGGTTTTAGAAGCACTGAAGTTTGGTCCGTGTGCAGCACAACACACCACAATGGGCGTTTCCAAATCATCACTCAAAATCTGCCGTCCCATATTTCGCCTGGAGATACATGAAATGCTGCAAAATGGCAATTTTGGGCACCGTAATTTTCCTAAATTGCGCTAAATACAAATCGCATAATACAGGATGATGATGCCATGTTTCGTCTAAAAATGAAACAGAAAGTTGAGCAGCTTCCTTCCTCGCCCTGAGCGAGAAAGGCACAAAAATGAACAGACGATTTACAAACAGTTGGGATGTAGATGTATAGTTCATTATACCTTTAATTGGATGGTTAGACATTCATGTAATTTTAAAATTGTAAAATAAATCGACATACTTCCGCTGGTACCCTAAGCAACATTTCACACACTCCACGTACAGACTTCGCACGGGACTAGTATGGAAAGCGCCAAACGTAAGCCGAAGGCGCAAGTGCCATGCTGGGTGAAGCATTTTTAAAGTTGTTTCCCTTCCTGAACTATATACAACACTCCCGTACTCCAACCGCGATCTTACCAGGTTGGTAAGCACCCGCTGCTGAAGTTGTTTGTCACCACCATACAAGTAATGCGACAGGACCTTGGGAATATTCATTGTCTTAGGACTTTTTTGTTTTAGTTGTTTCATAGGAGGGATAAGGGAAAGTTTATCATCAAGAACTATATCAAAGAACGTGTGCTCTTTCTTGACTGGAATCGAGACACCATTCAGTTGACGTCTGGATCTGGCCTGATCAAACGTCTTTTTGAGAACACAAATGCTATTAACTGGGTTAAGGTTAAAGTCGTTTTTATCAGCCCAGCCCGCTAGTTTGTTGACACCAAGCTGGATTTGGCGCTCGCAAATTGACAGATTGCCCAATTTAAAAGATATTTGCACATCAACTACATACATTGTACAGGACATAGTTTGTGGCAACACCTTTCGAAGTGAGTGCATTTTTACTATGAACAATGTGGAGCTGAAAACTACGCCTTGACGCACGCCATTTTCCTTCGCAAAAACATTTGAGAGGGAAGTACCCACTCTTAGACGAAACGTTCGTTCCGCCATGTACCTAGAAAGAGTTTTAAACATGTTGCCCGAAACACCGAAGCTTTTAGGTCACGAAGCATCTCGTATCGCCAAGCGGTGTCGTAGGCTTTCTAAAGATCAAAAAAGGCTGTTGCGCAAAACATTTTATATTGAAAGCATCGTGGATGTACGACTCAAGGGCGATGAGTTGGTCGTTTCTTGATCGCCCTGCCCTAAAGCCTGCCTGGGAGCTATCGAGAAGACAACTGTACTCTAATAAGTACACGAGTCTCCTGTTGATCATCTTCTCGAGACGCTTGCACAGGCAGCTTGGGAGGGCTTTGGGTCGATAGCTGGCTGAAGAGGAAGGGTCTTTTCCCTCCTTCAGAAAAACCACAACTATGGCCTCCCTCCAAGGCACTGGAATGTGCCCCGAAAGCCATATTTTGTGTATAGGTGTAAGAGTGCTTGAAGAGTGTCTGGGTGTAGGTGTTGTATCATGGTGTATGTAATTGTATCTGCACCTGGAGCTGAAGATGTACATGTGCAAAGGGCAGCCTTTAACTCGTACAGTGTAAATTCAGAATTGCAACCATAGTTTGATTTGTTATTGCCAAGGAGAGACTTCTTTTCACAAGCGGTTTTGTGTTTCAGGAAAGTGTTTGTGTAGTGTGCTGAACTAGAAACGTGTTTGAAGTGTTGTGCAAGTGTGTTAGCCTGATCTTCGATCGTATCCCCTGTTTTGCTGACCAGGGGCAGGATGTGTGTATGTTGTCCTTTAAGTTTGCGTATTCTTGTTCATAGCTTCTGTGTGTCTGGGTGTGAGTGTGTTGAGGTTATGAATAAGCATGAACTATGTCGGGTTGTGTTAAGGCGCCGACGTTTTCCAAACAACTTTGTCCGTTTCAACGATGAAACGCTACCCGACGTAGGGTGCCGAAGGAGAATACGCCACGCCTTTTTCTGGGCCTCTCGCGATCGCATACAATACTCATTTCACGACGGCCTCGTTTAGTTCGCCGGTGCACCAGAAGCGTGGGGAATGGACTTTTGGAGGCGTCGAGGATTTGCGCCCTGAGTAGTGGCGTAGCTTCTTCCACGTGGAGGTGTTTTACGGATGTGTGGCATACTTTGGAGGTTTCTGTAAATGTATTGCAAGTTTTCTCTTGCTTCATTGAACCTAGTATTGAAATTAGCTTAGGCCTTTAGCTATATAAGTTTGTGAGGTTGGGAAGTGGTCATTGCGATATGAGTCTGTGCCCACACCCCACTCAAGACATGGAAAGCGGACTGCAGAAGCAATAGCCAAGTGAAGACGTGAGTATGTATTGTGTCGTAAGTTATGGTATGTAGGCTGTTTTTTGTTTAAAAGGCATGCTCCAGAGGATGTAAGAAACTTCTCTATCAGGCGATCTCAGTCATCCGTTCGGAAGGACCCCAAAGAGAGTTGTGCGAAATAAGGTCGCCTTTGAGGATGTATGGTTCGGGTAGCTGCTCAACCAGTGGCTCGAAGTCAGAGCTCAGAAGTGCACCATCAAGAGAGATGTAAAGGAACCAGCCGTTATCAACCTATTAAATATTATTGTACGGATTGCTACAGCCTCAAGGACAGGGTTCAAAGTGAGAGGGTTGCATGCTAATGATTTCCAGGCAACAATGGCCACACCGTCCGAAGAGTGTGTGCAGCCAACCCTGTCCTTCCTGAATACCACGTACCTATTTAGAAATTTCTTAGTTTGGAATGGAGGTGAGTTTCTTAAAGACCCATGACACCTGGCTGATTGGCATGCAGCATCTCATACACGTCGTCAATATTTTTAGGAGGCCTCTGCATTTCTATTAGATACTGCTACCATTTTTTGCATTTAGGAATACTGGAGTGTGTATATATACATGTGGTATATTTCGGGGCGTGTACTATCGGAATGGACTTTTCAGGCATTTTGGAAGTCTTGAATGTCGGTGGCCGCTCCTTGCGCTGCCTTGCAGACAGGAACACCCCGACGTCCATCTCCTCGTCAGATGTCAGAAGGGTGCCCGACGGACCAGGCCCCCGAGAGTTGCCGCCCCTTCGGGGGCCCTTCATTTGACCCGCCACCGCCGAGGGCGTCGGGGGCGCCAGAGGTGGCACGGGCGGTGTGCTGGTGCTGGGAGCCGATGCGGGGCCCCCGGTGTCCATTCCTTGCGCACCCTCCAACACACTGGAGGAGCGGGAGGAGAGGCGGGAGTGGCACTGGTCCCGATGGAAGCGGTTGGCACCACAACCGCTGCTCCCTTAGTAGGCGTTGTTCTTAGAGGTGGGGCTGCAAGAGGCAATCCAGCAAGGGGCGCAGGAGCGACCAAAGCAGTCTCGCAGAACTGGATCCCTGTGGAAACCAGACCCCGCTCCGCCTCCCGGCGAGCTGCGTCGGTGTATCTCCCCAGGGGGAAAGAGGCGAACCTCTTCCGCGCCTCTGGGGCGCTGATGCTCTTTATGACCTTCAAGTTGATATGTGTTTCTCATGCTGAAACTTCTCGAATTTCTTTGAGTAGCCACATGTGCATCCCGGCTGTTTGCACACGTAAGGTTGTCAGAATGGCAATGGTCGGTTAGATGATCCTGCGCGGCGCATTTCGCACAGGTTTTTCTGCGCGGCAACAGGTTGTACTGTGCCCGAACCGCTGGTACTTGAAGCAGTGGCACGGGTTCGGTATGTACGAGTGAATGGAACATGTGATGAATCCTGCATTTATACATTGTGGCAGGGCCGACCGGTAAAAGGTCAGGATAATGTGTTTGGTGGGGATGATCATATCGTCCCTGTGCATCAAGATTCGGCGCACGGCTGTGACGCTCTAATGTTTGAAACCTTCGAGAAAGTCGGCATCTGCTTCCGCAACCAGATCTGCCTCAGAAATCACACCCTGGGTATATGGCTTCAAGAAAATATTTTGTAGTCAGTATTGCTAAATGCGATGCAAGACGTTGGGCTGGATTGAGGGATTCTTTAACAAGAAATTGAGAAAAATTATCCCGTTTGGCAAAGGTTAAGGCTCGCAATGGAGGAAAAGAAACTTCGGTGCGGCCCCTTTTCAGGGACCGATCATGTTTAGGGGGCGGTTGACATTACCACACAGCATAGTATAAAAGCAGAGAAAGGGGTTACTTCCTTTGTCAGCCTTACCTTAATAGCTGAAGAGGTCCCGGAGCTTCCTGCCTGGAAAACAGACAGGGGGCCCATCCACTGGTGTTTGCCTTGGGCTCCGACGGCCACCGGTTGAGGTTTCTACCCTTCACCTTAAAACTCATTACCACGGTCGGTTACAGCGTGAGTATGGGGGCTCGGGATCCGCGGTGTCGCCAATACCGTAACCAAGATTACTCAAGGTGCCCCATTTCGGGGTATTCTGAGTCTAACACGGGTTACACTCAGTCTAACCACTGTTGACGTAGAACCTTTTCGTCTCTCCATCTCAGGATTTCTAGCGAAGACATGATCACGTATCGACCGTTCCAGTCAAGTGTATTACCGCATCGTACATTACTGCACATTATACAGTAAAATGTATACTTATACATTTGTAAATTCTTTTACAGACACTTCCTATCCACAACTTGGCGTTGCAGTACAGCCTCACACAACCTTTTGCGCCGAATCCGAATTTCTTATTTGAGTGGTTCAATGGTTTGTTGCGAATAAAGCAGTTTTCACTGCTCTCATTCATCTGCCTAACTAATTGTCCGACTAACGAGTGTGTGTAATTAATAAATCACTATTATCAATATCAGATGTCACTAAGATATAGAAGATTTGGGTGGCTTTCCAGAACACCGCCCAACTACAATTGCAATAGTATAGGTGGAATCTGCGACCACTCCCTAGCTGCAAACTGTCGGTGACATCGTTTTCTCCAAACATCGGTTTAAAATGAAGGCGTTTTAGCCGTGATGAAGGATTTGTTCTCACACACTTTCGCACAAACGCATACCAAAACACTGAGGGGGGTTCTACAACCCACGAAACAGAGCTAAATTGGATAAAGCTTAGAGATAAATAGCCGTCTTTCATTTTGCATAAGCCTGAAACGAAGTATCTTGAAAGAATACACAAAAATGGATAGTTAGACATCACGTGTAGCCTACGACGGCTTTTCGAGCCCCTAGCGTATTCGATTGATAAAGGTGATGCCATGAGCCTATTCACGGCACCAGGGTCCGGCCAGTGCAATAATATGGATCTCGTTGGCCTCAAATGGCTGATATCTCGAACCTGAGAAGGGCTTGGCGATTGATTGGTGTGTCAAAGATTTAGAAAAACTGCAATGTTCCTTGGAGTGGTGTGGGCAGTGCACAACGCGTGCAGGTATTTGTTCCACCGCCTTAATTTCAATGGTCTCTCCAGAATGTGCTCTCCGTGTGTCGAATGTTCCCAGAGTGTCTCTTTTATTGAAGCTTCAGGCGCTGAAGTCGAGAATAAACATTCGGCAGTTTCTTGCATATCCGGTTTTGCTTCAGTTTCGGCGAGGACATTTAAGACCCGTTAAAGTTCTCTGGAAGATTCTTTCTTCTTGGCAGCTCGGGGTTGGTCTGCCTTCAAGGAGGCCTTCTCGTGCTCAAACACTGGGCCCTCAGTTGGTACGTGCAAGCTCGGCACTGCTTTGGATTCTCTGATTGGTGAGGTATGTTTCGCGTCTCCAGTAACTGTCCACTCAAAAACCGTTGTCTGGGACGTCGGTGATATAGTCGTGGATGGGTTCACAGTCGTCAGTTTATCTGGTGTTGGTGGTTTCCATTAGGAATCGCACAGGTGATGTGGAATCATTTGCTATTCCGACTTGCGAGTCTTCTAGACTGCTTGCATTCCATGGCCCGGTGGAAGGTCCCGGCGCAGCGAAAGCAATACCTTGTTTTCGCAATTTAAATTTCTTTTCGTTTAATGGAAGTTAAGTCCGGCAGCCTTCTGTGAGGTGGTGGTTGTATTCACAGAGAAGACATCTGTGGCCGGATATCGTTACGGTTAGCGTAGAAGAAGAACCTTGCATGTTGTTCTTGACTTGATTCCGGTGGTTCTGTTGTTGTAGGTATGCCTGATCCAGTCATTAGTGAAGTGTTCTCACGACTTCGCACTTCCAGGTTCAAAAGTTCTCGCAACGTCGACACTTTAGCAGGTCATTCTCTTCCCTGTTCTTGTGGCGTTGTTAATGTTAACTGGTTGAACCAGAGCAAGAACTCTTAGGGCAACTTCTGCAACGGCGCGGTCATCAACACAACGCCGCATGACCCAGTGTGTACTCAGAGGTTCTTATGTGATCTAACATTAGTGTGTTCACGTTCATGGAGCTTCTGAAGGTCGTTCATCTCTCCGCAGATTGTAAATTTAGGGAGGGTTGGTAGTTTGATTATGTGGGCGCTAATTATCAGGTTTTTGTCTCTAAAATGCCTGCAACAGTTCGATGGCTACGGGGTAGCCATCGTTAGTTGTTGGTAATCCGCGGATTACGCGTTGTGGTTTCCCCTTCAGATAACTGTGCAAGTACTTGAATTTGTAAACGTCTGTTAGGCATAGGTTCTTCTGTATCGTGGACTCGAACTGGTCCCAGAATACAGGCTTCTGTGTTAATTTTCTTTCAAAGGGTTAAATTTCAAATTTCGGCAATTTAATTTCAACTCGTTCTTAGGCTGAAGTTGCGGCCTGTACCACACCGGTAGTCAATAAAGTGCATGCGGCTGGAAGCTGTCTTTCAGCGTGTAAGGCCATGCGTGTGATAGAATTCTGGTAATCTTCAACAGTTCTCAGTTCATCTTCTAGTTCTTCATCCGGGACGAGGTGCTCTATCTCTTTGTCTATTTCGGTTAAGGCAGCCTCTTTCCACTTAGGCATATTAAGGTGTTCAGCCAGCTAACCGATAGGTAGTGGGGTCACAACTATCATGGCTCTCATGTCGCTGATGATCTTTGTAGTCGAGGCGCGGACCACACCACGTTTCGCTTTGAGACGGTCTATGATGGGGCTTAGTAGGCAGAGATGCTGTTGTGGTGGGAGGTGATGCGATGCGACGTTCTTGGCCGGTGTTTCCCCTTCAGTGGGCTTGCTATATCGGTAGGGGTCTTAAACGGTGTGATGCTTCAATATTGGTCACAGCAACAAATTGTTAAAAACCAGAAAGTAAGCACGGGTTAGAGGACACCGCTTTCTAACGAAAGTTTGAGCGCCTATTGTTTGTAACAAGGCGGAAGCACAGTCAAGCGATTTACAAAAAAATATTATTCAAAAAGAAAAGCAACGGAGGTGTCCAGGAACCCTGGGTTACGAACAGTAACCGAGGATCGGTTGCAACAATAAAAGGACACGCTTCGCTCTGCTAAAAAGGAATAAGGTAAACATTTACTCGAAGTTGAAAACCTGGCACGTCTCTACAAACGTTTCGATATCTAGCGACTTAGTCTGCACACTTCTTCTGGTAGATTCTGGAAACTGTTAACAAAAAACTCTTCACGCTTCTTCCGTCTGTTACTTCAGGCAGAAACCTGGTGGAGAGACTATTGAATGACGGTTTTTCGCACCTTTGCCAATCAATTTTAGGTGCGGTCAATGGAGACAATGTGTGGCTACATGCGTAGGCTAACTGCAAACAAAGATAACCAATCGAATAATACGCCCAGTTATTCTTCCATGCTGCACACAAAAAAATCCTTATGTAGCTGCGAGATTATCTAGCACCTAAATACTGCCCAAAAATGTCAAATATAAGCAAAATTCTTTCTCATTTTTGTTGTCAAAACTTCCCTGCAGCACTCTCATTTTTTCAGTTAATTGCTCCTGGGTGAATCTAACAGAAGAAATACTTACGTACTTAAAAAGCATCAACCGCTCAACCAACTCTATTGAGGAATGGCATTTTACAGATACACACCCATTTTGGAAGTCCCACCTGAATATCTATAAGCAGTAAAAAGCCCATCTTCTTTCGCAAACTACTTCTCGACCATTGTATTATCACGTCTGCGGGACTAAAATCTGTGATAAAATTCTTATTTGAGAGAAATATTGAAACACCAAAGAAATCGAACGTGGTTAAGCGGGTAGAGTGTACTTTAAGGGCGCGTGCAATTAGATTGTGTGCCTTCTTCAGTGTAATTTTGTTTTGTAGAAGTATTGTTGGAAATCTTTGTTTGTAGAAAACTGGTAGTTGCTTTGGGATTACAATTAAGCGTTTTAGTCGTTTGGGCATTGGTCAGTTGTTTGTAGTTCAGCCTCAGCGTATTTTTTTACTTGACTTCTGTTTGACACGAAGGTGTTATTTAAACTCAGAATACATTCAACAAAGTATCATACTTTGCTCTGTTCGCTTTTTCTGCGCCATTTGAAATCTAATAAAAAACCCGAAACCCCTAGAATACGTTTTCGCCTGCTCCTACGAAAGAGCGCTTAGGTGGCTGAACCTTCTAAAATGAAACCAAACACAGGGTACAGATTCGAAAAAACGCGCACACGTTCCGTTTTTCCAAAAAAAGTCCAGTTTTGTATCAGTACAATTTTTCTTTTGCCAGATGAAAAATACAGACGGCGGAACTTTACCGTCGTTTGCAACAACTTTTTATGATGTTAGCTTGAAATTAAGATCCCTAAAAGCAGTCATGAGAAATTGTGTAGTAATAAAATGATTCTCAATGCGAATGCTAGTTTTGGCCAAAAATTAGTTAACACTACATTAAAGCATGCCCTTGTAAGTTCACGCGTATTTTATGTGCGATGCAACTTCGCAAATACAGGAAAGGAGGAATAGCGACACTATTATTATGCAGTTATTGTATGAACAAAAAGGATGCGTTAGGCGTGCATATTCAAACATTATTTTTGAATATTGCAGCAACTGTTACTGCATTCCGGTGGAGCTCTGACCGTAGTGTGAGCTCCTACAGCTCTAATGAGCCTATTTTCAGTACAAATGTAACCCATGAGCAAAAAAATTACAAATATTTTCTCTGCGCCTTTCTTAGTTAGGGTGCCTAATGAGCCATGTCTGACAATAAACGTTGAGTTGTCGTAATTAAAACATTCCACAACACAGAAGCGAGACCCCTGTGTTTTCTATTATGAAAGAGAAGAGTTTAGGGTGTTATGTTTTATAAAAACCTAAAATGCACTTGGGTTTTGAGGCAAAATCTGCTTAATCCTCAGGGCCGAGTGAAGACGTCGAGCACGCATGTACAGGGACCTCTTGACTGCCCAAGTGTTGTGTCGAACTGGTTCATCAAGTACCCAGCGCCAACTTCCTGAGTACCACCGACTCGCTGACCAGAGCACCGAGTACCTGTGGCAACGCGTCTTGAAACAATTAAAAACTTTACCCGTTGTGAGAAAGAGCGTCCAGAAGCAACCCGTGTACACAGCGTACGGTGTAACCTTGCCAGAACAAGTTGCCGATGTGCTTTCCTGGGACCAAAGTTTGCTGTAGAGCCCAAGAAATCGGCTCCCGAGTTACTGTCGCTAGTCCGAAGGGTTTCCCGTCACGTCAATGAGGAAGTTGTTGGAAACTTTGCATCAGATGGCGTTGATGTACTCATTCGATGTAAACCAGCCAGTTCTAAGCTTCCTGTGAAGCGCGTAGCTTCATATTTCTTGGGGCAGTCGTTGCGTGTCTTACCGGTGGACAAAGAAGGAGGCTTTGCAGTGTTTCCTTCGGATACGTACAAATCTAAAGCACGAGACGCGGTGGCGTCTGTATTGGCTCCCCACCCAGATGTTTCCCTGGTAAAACTAAAACTCATGAAAAAAAGCTGTGCAATAGGCTGTCTTGCAAGTGTTGTAAAGGCAATGGATAGATGCAAAGATGACTTTTTAAGCATCTTTTTAGTGCGAAGACCCAGAAGGTCGGAGTACCTTTTAAAACCATTGTGTCTGAAACTGGAACATGGCAACGATGCCTAGCGAAGTTTTTACAAACTAATCTCAATCGTTTAGCCCTTGACGACCCTTTTATAGTACGCAACTTGGACGAAATTTTAAAGTTCATTAACACAATCTGCAGCAAAGGTTCATATCAGGCCTTCTCGGTTGACATCAAAGATTTATTTTATTCCTTACCCCATGACGCTTTCCTCCACTGCGTAGAAGAAAGCATTGACAGATTTGGTCCCGTCGCCTTCCAGAATGCGTGTTGTGTCCCGGTTGATGTTTTTTTAGAACTGCTGTCTTTTTACCTGAAGTCTAGATATGTGCAGTTCGAGGGAGTGCCTCATCTCCAAAAGCAAGGAGTGGGCTTAGGGTCTTGCATAGCTCCTGTGTTAAGCGATTTATTTTTAGCGTCTTGTGACAGAAACCTCTCGGCAGGACTAGAGGCAAGCAATGCCGTGCGGGTGTTTCGATACGTGGATGATTTCGTAATTGTCGTTAATTGTGAGCCTGATGCCCTGGAACGCGAGTGTGCGAATGTCCTGGCTGTGTTTCGAGAGGGTTTTTATCCACTTGACCTGAAGTACGAACTTTCGGTGGGGGGGGCAATTGCGAGTTTTAGATATCCGGATTACATTTGGCAATGATGGTGTCTGCTGGTGCTATGAACCGCACGCCAAGAAACCCCTTCTACTATATAACTCCGCCCATTCAAACATTGTGAAAAGGGGAATAGTCACTCTGTGCTTCAAGAATGCCCTTGAAAACTGATGTCCGCACCTTACTGCCACCAGCTTCTACGGCCAGGTGGAACGCCTGCAGAGCGCTGGCTACCCGGCGCCGGTGCTCACTTCCGTTGCAGAGGGGTTACTCGGAGGACTGCGTGGGAAAAAGCCTCGTGCTGATCATATGGAGGGCAGGGAGAAGGTTGCGGTGATCCCCTACATGCACCAACTTTCCCATAACTTGAGGAAAATGGCCCAGCGCTCAAATGTGAAGGTCATTTTCTCCACCCCAAACAAGCTGTTGAAGCTGTGCAGATTGAGCGACCCAGAGGCCGTGCGGGGAAGGCACTGCAACACGAAGCACAGGAAGGCACACGTTGAATGCATGAAAGGGGTCGTTTCAAAATTACACTCCGCTGCAACAGATTTTACGTAGGGCAAACTGGAAGATGTCTGAACGACAGGTTAAGGAAACATGCTAATAAGGTACAGAACGCACTCGATAACAAAAAGAAAGTGATCGATGGATATTTAGCGCAGCACTGCCACACGTGCGGATGTGTGCCGTTTCTTGGTAGAATTGCTGTCGTAAAGAAATGCTCAGACCGTATCACACGGGAGATTATTGAAGCTGAATTAATCCACAGGCTTGGGCAAGCATGCGTTAGTTCACCGTCACTAGCCCTTACTACAAAAGAATTGAACTTTCTGCGCATGCGCCGTGTATAAAAACCCAGATAAGCGTGACTACTGTGCGCATATATAGGTGGGTCTTTTTTTCAATAAAAACTGTTGGTTCAGCGCTCGTGTGTGTCAAGTACTCTTCCCTGTGTCCGTGTGTACACCGCGCTGTCTTCTCCTAATCGTACCTATACTCTTGCTTATCGGAAAAAAAATCCTTTAGTCTCAATCTGCGGGAAACTTCGGTGAGGTCCTTGTGTAACTCGCAAAAATTCACGTGGTTGTTGGAAGGGCAGAAAGTGAGGCCTCGTTCTAGGATAATTTTTTCCGTTCTCGCTAATGTTTCTGAAATATCTATAACGTTGCTGTTACGCGTAATGAGGGCGGCGGAAGCAACATTTTTTTTCGGGAACAGGTGTCATGTTGCTGTTACTCGTACTGTGGGAGCTCGATTCTACATTTTGATTATTAGCGGGAGGAAAAAATTCCACCGTAGCAGGTTCTGATATGTCTGCGGGGGACGTCAGATGATTTAGTGCCAGGTCATTCAGGCTTGGCAAGAAGAGGAGGTTCAATGATGCAATGTGTGTCAGGCAAAAGGAGCTGGTCACGTTCAAATTTAACTCTTTGTTTCTTGTACAGCTGGTGTTCCTTACTGCCTCTAAAGGCCACAAGATCAATTTTTTCTTGCTCAGTGAGCAGAATGATTTCAATCTGCGCATTTAAAACACTAAGTTGCTTGTCACAGTGCTTTCTGAGATTTTCTAGATGGGAAAGTAATGCACGCTTCAAAGAGTCCGGCCATTTAGCTTCCAGTTGACGGGGGAGAATTCCAAGTGAAGAAATAGCTAAGGCGGAGGCCTTTGGGGATTTTCCACGTTTGAAGTAAAATGGATACGTGTTGAGGGGAAATCTGTAGTGTGTTTGTTTGGCAGCGAGTTTTCGCACCCTTAGAAAAGTGCGGAATTTGAGGGGCAAGGCGTCCGGAGCGCTCGGTGCAGGTCATTTTCGTTTTTTCCGGGTGGACCTTCGGGATGTTTTTTTTTTGTTCGGAGTCTGTTGTTTAGAGGGCTGTCAGGGGCGATGTCCACGTCGATGTCTGTTTGGCTGCTTGTTTGCGTTTTACAGCGCGTTGGTGTATGCGTGTATATTGAGCGTGATGTCCTTGGTGGGTCGGGATGTTGTTCTCCTATGTGCTGTTCTGATGGTGCTGTGGCTGCATCTGCCGTTGTGCTCGTGTCACATGTGGTGTGCTTGGGGGAACAGGGTGTTTCACTAATTTTCGGAACGTCATGTTCGGTCTGCTGCTCGGTGCTCGCCACTGAGGGGCCGGTGGTAACGGTAGAGGAGAGTGTCAAAAGAAACGACTAGCTGAGCCTGTAGTTAATGTTTTCGACCATTATCCAAACACCTTGGAAGTTAGGGTATAAACGGTTTTGGGCAGATGTCCCTGGGGGTCATGATAGACTTCTGTGTGGTAGAATATGTCCACGTTTTTTTGGGTGAGTTCTAGGTCAAGGAGAGGGTCGTTGAGCTTAACTGTTCGCTCGTAGTGGGGTATGAGTCTGTGTATCTGGGGTGTAGGCGGCTGGTGAGTGTTTTCAAATCTGGGAAGCACTGTTGTCAGTGTTATCTCCACGTTGGGTCGTTTGGTCTGAACATCTCGCACCAGAGATTGCATTGCTTCGAAAGTGTTTACAGCGCTGTTGTACTTTAGATCGTTAGTTCCGAAGTGCAGAATGAAGTGGGTGATGTTGTGTGGGGCGGCATCTATGAGCTTCCTAATGTCCTGGGTTGTGGCGCCGCTTTCGAATCTAATGTACGGTGCATTTTGTCCAGACAGAAAGTGATCTTGAATGTAATTCAAGTGGCTGTCTCCCATTAGAGCTACGTGTGCAAGAGAGCGGAGAGGTTGCTTACCTTGCCGACATCTCCGAAGATGTACTCCGTGGACAGAAGGGGCTTTCAAGATGGTCACCAGATAGAAATAATACTTTTGAGAAGGTATCGGCCTCAGACCTCTGCCAACGTTTCGACAAGAAGACGTTGTTTTTCAAGGCATCAGGGTTGATCTCTGGCACACAGTTTTATAGATAGAGATTGAGTTGGAGAGAGAAGGGGGAGGTTGTTAAGAGCGAGACTTGAAGTAGGACAGCGGAGTGGGTCAACGGTCGTTTGAATGGAGCGAAATAGTGAGAGAGAAACGAAGAAAGAAGGGAGACTACAAGAGGGGCGGGGAAAACAGGGGGAATGGTTTAAGCTGGGCTGCGGTGGTGCCGGGTGACCTCAAAGAAGGCTTCCGAGAATTTCGGGGGCTGGAGGGGCGTCTTGGCGGTGGAATTGCGAGGTAACTGAACTGGGTGTAAATGAGAAGACTCGTAAACAACAATAGCCCGTATAGTCCGAAGAATCCCCTTTGCGGAGGCCGGTGTTCGCAGAAGAATAGAAGGGGTATGCGCCGGTACAATCCATGGGGAGCTTTGCGATAGATTCAAGGGCTTCTTTTCTGTTTTCTTTCTTTTTTACTTTGTTTTCTGTACGCGTGTGTGTAAGGCAGGTAGTAAGACGAAATGCCGAAGGTCGAGCGAGGCGAGTGCATGTGGTGTGTCGAAATCGGCTAGGAGCAAGGAAGGAGGAAAAAAAAGAGAAAAAAAAATCACGGAAATTGTATTCAAGTAACAGATTCGGGGATCGGCAGGCATGGTTGGTGCGAATGAAGATGCCCACTTTTTGTAACGGCATTATTTTTCTGTTCGATTCAGATACCGTAAGGTTTCTAAGCTGTCTTTCAAAGCATTGATTCCAGCTGGCTCCAGGCAGTTGAATTTATGGATTAAGTACAAGTCTCTGTATTTACGGCTTCTAAAGACTTAAAGTTTGACTGCAGAATATAGAGCTTGAGATCATCAAAACTCTGGTTCGGCTGGTTGAAGTGTTGCGGCACTGCTATAGAGGCACTGTTACCGGTGTCGGCCGATAACACCGGCCGATCGGTGTCGGCTGTTGTCGGCGACGTCTTACACGGCAGTCGTGTGCGCCATTTTGCGGCTTCTTGTTAATGCACGTGCAATTAATCCTCGCCTGTATAGAGTTTCAGCAGCGAAACAGTTTGCCCGGTAACAGTCTCGAATTTGTTGGTCTATGTTCAAATTTTGTAGTTTCCTAAATAGTTTACTCAGAACGCGCGTCCTATCAATTACATCCAACCAAAAGATGCCACCTTATATTGTAACCTTGATCAAGCTGCAGCATCCGCTACACTAATTTGACGCGTAATACGTTACCCTCTGTTAGCCCATTTATACGAGCCCAACCCACCCAAAACACCGAAAGACGCAAGTGGACATGGTGTTTGCGGCATCGCTACCCAACGTGAAGCTGGGTCGCCTCCGGTCGTCGCATTTAATAGCGGGCTTCTGTGTCTATCCGAATGTAATTCCACAGTCACTGACAGAGAACGCGTCGCTCTGTTTTCAGCTTTGGCTAAATTCCATCTTGTGTGTATTCCTGTTTATTTTGTAATTTGTGGCGGGTTCTCTGACTTTCACACGGAGAGGAACCCTTTCGCTGTTATTCCTGACGAAGCACAGAGAAACCATAAATGTGGACCCAAATTCCACTAGTAGCACGGTCTGACAACGCTGGGGAATTCTTTGGTGATCATGTAAAGAAAAGTGTAAAAGATGAACTGAGCAGCTACCGTGTCTGCCATTGTCACATGTGCGAGTGCACAGGGCATTTACACCCACGGTGGTGATTTTGCCGCAATCGCCGTTTCGGATCGTGTGGAAGCGCTGACAAAAAAGATGTGAGGAAATGTTTAATATTTGCAATGACCTATACATTACCTCCTTTACAAATATATATCATGACCTCCACAGCACAAGCGCCATTGTGTGAGTATGGCCTCGAGGTGGGGGACGCGATTCGTGGGGTTCAGTTCCTCATGGATGATCGCGGATACAGCTACACAAACGTCAAAATCCTAGGAAACCAGATATGTTCTGGATTTGTGGTATAGCAGAATATACTGGGGCTTGTCTAAACGTTGTCAAGTTGCACAGAAGTCGTTACGCCGGCAAGATTATAAGTAGCAAGCACGTTTAAGGCAACCACCGCCATAGGCTTCAGGTTTTGAAGGACTTTCGCTGTCTCTGGCATATCCTCACCAACGAGGCGGAAAACGACATCCAAGATCTAAATGCAATAGGCGTGTGTTTATCCAGACCTTTCCAACCAAGACATACGATACGTTTTGAGGAATGGCAGCGCGGAATGATGGCGTGCCCAAAATTTCCCATAGCTGGTCGGTAAATCCCACGCGGTTGGTGATTCTGTTTTCTCATTAAGACATCATGTTTTGACGGCGTCACAGAGGAGGCGCACGGCTTTCTATAGTTTAAGCAAATCATCCGTGCCGATATACTGATCGGAGCTTTGTTGTTCAGGCCGTTGTCGACATCGTCACGTCGGCGCAAAGGAAAGCCTGGCGAGTTCTCAAATGCTGCAGGTTTGGTAGCCAGAATGTCGGAGGGGTTAGTCCTGGTCTTTCGCGCTATTCGCAGCGGACAGCTCAGACCGTAATGTAGTTCTAGAAATGCTGTGTAAAGGCTATACTACGAGCCCCAGGTGCACCTAAAACACTTCAGGACAGCGTCCAGGACAGCTGTTACACTTGCGCCATGCCTTCGCGTTTAAGGATACACAGCCATTATCAGGAGAGGGAGATCAGACATCAAGCACCGAGAAACGCCATACACGGTCAATCAAAAAATGTCGGTATTACATGTAATGAATGCTTCTGCGGGAAGTAGATGAAGTGAACGATAAGTGGATAGGCTTTTATTGAATAAACTTTGATTAGGTGGAATGCGTGGTAAAGCTCTCGCTTTGATGAAATTCTACCTGAACAACAGAAAAAAATTTTTGCATTTGAAGAGTTACAAATCTTAATACTTACCGGTCCTACATGGCGTACCACAAGAAAGCGTAATGGGCCCGCTTCAATTTAATGTGTGCAATATTGACATCGTGAATATTGATGGCACTGTAATATTTTTACTTTAGGCATTCGACAGTAGTATAATATTCCTGGACTTTATGTTAATACCTTACCAATAAAATGTAATCATATTTAGCAATACGTTTCTATTCGGTCAGAAATAAATAGCATGAAAACCAATCCCAATATAACAAAAGGTATGATATTTCAGGCAACCAATAAATCAGTGCATCTTAATCATGTCCTTGAATACGCTGAAAAAAAAATTGTATTACCGAATGAAGAGAAAATTAAACGGACACATTTTACCTCTCACCTGCAGTGGGATTCACATGTAGTAACTATTTGCAAAAAGCACGCTCAAGTTACGGGCATGTTATCTGGCTGTACACGGCTTTTGCCCGTAAAGGCAAAACTTCATATTTACCATACTTTGTATATGTCACATATAAACTATTGCAGTATGGTATGGGCAATTACACGCAAAACGAATAATTCAAATTTTTGATGTTTCAAAAGATAATTGTCCGCCACATTGCTAACCTGGAATATTTCACTTCAACGAACAAAGCCTTCAAAGACCCCAGCCTAGTCAAAGTAGAACAGAAGCACCATTTTCGAATTTTGCGTGCAATTTATTCTAGTTCAAATTCTTTGAGACATTTTCGGCGGCAACCGCCTTCCTTAAGCATAAAACAAACAGGTTGTGTACGAGAAATAGCTATATCGGGTTTATGCGTAAATTTCGGAAAAAGTATTACAGTCACTGCAACACCACTAGCCACCCATTCCTAATGAATATAAACATACTCCAAATTAGAACCTTAACGAAGCCATGAAGACAAAGTACAAGTTTTTTTTATTTAAAAGATTTGGTGTTTTATATTGCCCGAGCGCTTGTCCACATTTAACCGATATTTTATTGATTACAAAACTAATAAATGTATTTTAAAAAGTTTGATGCTCCCCCCAAATCCTGTGCTTCGTGCGGTCGTCTGCGATGTCGTAAAAAAAGCAGGCCTTGAATTGAAGGAAACCGTGGCACTAGGCTCACAGCGAACTACAGAGCTTGTTTTCAGTCAACCCTCCCAGATGGCGCTACCATACCATGTCTAACATTTGCCCGCCTTTGCTCTATTTTTGACCGTAGGTAGGTGACGGCAGATTGCTAACGTGGAATATTTTGCAGCAATGGCCACAGCCTTGAAAGACCTCAGTTTAGTCAAAATAGAAAAGATGTACTGGTACAGAATTTTGCGTGCATTTTACTTTCAGTTCTTTTAAACATTTTTGACGGTGATGGCGTTCCTAAAGGTATGCTGAAATGAATTTGTCAAGCTCCCATTTTTGCTTGAACTGTGCAGACTGACCCACTTTAACACACTTTTCATCGTTCATCCGGTTGATAAGCCGATAAATATTTTACAAAGCGCGAAAGAAGAAAAAATACCATGCGCGGTTTTCAGGTGCCGCAGCAACTAAAGGCTGTGACGACGGGAGGAGACGCACCATGATTGGATGATGTCAAAGGTTAGCATTCAAACAAGTTTCGGTTTAGGTTCTGTAAAACAACATGCTTGAAATCTGACGGCCTCGTTGAATGGGCATTCTCGATATCTGAGTAATCGTCGTGCCGCGCTTCCTCCATGTTGTCGGATGTAAAATGCATAAGATAAGCCTCCCAGGACGGATTGGAATAGTAGCAATCACCAGCCGAGGCCTACGCAGTGGATGAACGCCCTACGCGTCCCCGCAGTAGCTCAAAAGCAACGTACGTTACCCCATATATGGAGCTTGCCTCACTCATGCCTGAATCACAAAAAGCGTGTTCACACCAGGCCAAGTGGCGGTTGATTCTGGCCTGTGCCCTCTGCCCGCAAGCATTCTGTGCTTATGGCAACAGCACGCCAATAAGAACTCGCTAGCGCGTCTGTGTCAGCCTGTGCGCATTCAGTGAACTTGTTCGGCGAGCAGTTTACGTTACGGGCCAAAAATGGTGAACTCAATATAGAAAACATTGGCAGAAAACGAAAATTCAACTTATAAAAAGAAAATAGATAGTACCATCGGTGATTTGAACCCGTGATTGCGAAACACTTGCAATATCATTCCTAGCGGTCCAAACCACTCGGCCACGGGCGATTTTTTTCCCGTATTGCACGGAAAACTAACCCGGTTGCTTAAATACCCACCCTTACTACAATGACGGTACATTCACTAACATATTTTAAAAGAAAGAGAGCACACACACGCTTCAATAAGATGCAACCAGACCGGGGGCGGCGATTGCGCCGCGTAGACACCGTACACAAGCGCACATTGTTCGCTAAAAATTGACTCAGTTCCACGAGGTTCCTCGGCACGGCAGTCGATCATGCGATATTTCTATAGGCTAAAAAATCCTATCAGCACGAAAAGGTCATATGGCAAGGGCGAGCGCTGCTGACCTTGGAAATTTAGAGTATATAATGTTTAACCAGTTTTTACTTCTAGTAAGTTTTAGCTTTTCAAAAAGATTGGGTGACAGTGTTGTATCGCGCTCGTGCAGTATGCGTTCCCCAATTATCCACAATATCTCACGTCTAGCAATTGCATTTCTTAGACGGGAAAACGTTTGCAGATGTGTGGTCGTGCTGCTGACCGCTGTACTGGTTCACCCAGGACAAAAAAGTGCTTCCTGCTTTCTAGTTTTGTGCTGTACGGTAAAATTTCAGTTGAGTTTTTTCTTAGTACATAAATTGACTTCCCTGACCCTTCTCCCACCTTCACGTGGCCTTAGATTTTTCTACTAGCGTACCAGTCAGCGAAGCGTCACATGTGTACTTGGGCAGCTCTTGTATGGTGCGACCCGGACTCGGAGCTTGATACAATGTACAAACTAACAAAGTAAAGAACGGCACATTAGTTTAAACTGAGCGAACGAATTGCGACGACTTGTCGGCGGCCGGCAGACTAAACGCTGGGCCATTGGACGCAGTCGGAAGGTCGGCAAGCCATGCAGTATCACAGCAAATTGCCAAGTCACCACCTCCTGACGTCACACGGAAACAGCACAAAAAATGGGCGAGGGTGCAGAGAGGAGGGCAGCATTTGCGAATGAATATTTCTACTAAATAACTTCGCGTAAACGCGCTCAGAGTGGTCCAAACATGGCCTATGGACAACGGACTACAATTTGCGCTAGTAATCCCGTAATGTTTACAAATCACTTTACTGTCCTTTTTAGAAAGCAACAAACATGCTGTGTACGCGAAACAGTGATATTTGTTGCATACCTAAATTGTGTAATAACTATAAATAATCGTCATTGCCAGATAACTTGCCATACAGTCTTAAAATATTTAAACATATAGGAAATATAAACCGTCACAAGTTGAGAAAATATTTTTGTAAGTTATAATCATTTTCTTGCAGTATTTCGCTAATGATCTTTTTTGTTGATCATTGCGTTCTAAGTGACGTTGCCGGGTTATTTTGTTTGCTGCTCTTCGTTAGAGTTTGGGTAATTCTTTTTGCGGGATTGGATGTGAACTTCCTTTGTGCTTGTATTTCCTGGAAACATTGTTTACGTAGAACTATGTATTTCTGTGTATTTACTTTTCAGTTCTGTAATTAGAAATTTCGCTTCTTTTCTTGCTTGTGTGGCCGTTGCCAAACTCAGTGCTCGTGCCAAAGTGCCCGCTGCCAAACTGCAGTGCAAGGACCTTTTTCAAGCAGTCATGGCAGCTGTCTGTTTTTGATCTATCATTCGTGTTGTTTTTGCAACGAATGCTGAAATGAAATCAAAAGAAATGAAATGAAACTCAAGTGCCCCTAGGCAGTTTCGTGCCTCCTTGAAGTATGCGCTGCAAGAACAAAAAGAGTTGTATATAGTGTGGTGATTTTTTACTCCTGGAATTGTTAGCTGGTCTTATGAATAATATTGCACTTCTTAAAAATGCTTCAGAAAATGTCCACTGTATGCAAATCAGGCAACAAGCTCGTCAGTTTGCGCTGAATGTTTGCCTTTGATGTTATTATTTTGAGATTTGTTTATCCTGCTTGGCTCTCTTTACCGAGATAACCTTAGTGTTTTAAAGTTATTTCTTATTTGGCAGAGCATTCTGTGCTGATTTTTGAGTTTTGTTGAACCTAAAGTATCTAAATATAAAGGGTTCACTTACCAAATGTACTCTTAGTAGTAGTAGCACGTTAACCAGGTTTAAACGCGATCTCCAGAGAAACTCCCTTTTCCCCAGTATCATACTGTTCCGGTAAGATTGGATGTTACCCGGTTTTTCGAATCACCTTGACCGTCTTTTTGTACCGTCTCTGTCCTTAAGAAGCGTACAGACTGGGTTTACTAGGAACTCTTTAAATACTCCGGACACACAGGCAAGCGCCGTTAATCATTAGTGTCTAATCGAGAGATAGCACGTTCTTGAGGAAGAACGCCGCCTTTTCTATTCTTTGGGTGCATAAATATAACACGGGAAAGACAACATCAAAATACCTTATAGATTTTCAAGCATTTTAGTTTGGTTTGCTACGCAGGTGGCGGACATCGTCGTGTTTGTGGTTTCGTTGTTTGCCATTTTTACTGACTGTAGCATGATTGTCTCTGCGGTAGTGAACATTCGTTGGAAGTGCCGAAAATGTGTCCGAATAGTACACAAGACTGCTCTTTGTGATGACCTTTTGTATATATCCTAAAAGGCTATCGATGTTCGGCAACTGACATGTTGGCTGTTATCCTTTCATTCTGCGGCACAGCAACCTAGTTCATGGTGACGTATTAGGGCAGAGTTTCAGAGAGCAAAAGCTCTACCTTAGTGTTGCTGTTCCGAAAAGAATGGAGCCAAGAAAAGCCCTCTAGAAATTTCACCGTAGCAGTAATTTTAAATTAGGTACTTTGCCAAACTTTATTCATGTGGTGTCGTTTCTAGAAGTGGTAGTTTATTGCTTGAGCTGTAGACAAGACATGCCGTCAAAGTTTTTCCCTCGATTGCGTTACTCTTTGTAAAGCGACAAAATGAAGCCGACCAAGGTAGAGCGGAAAGATCGCGTGGAGAGGTGTGCTTTTTTAAGTGAAAAAAATTAAATTGCCATCTAAACGTCTCTTGACCCGCGCCTGTTCAGCTGGCTTTGCCCATGCACCGGATCATCGTGCAAAGATTCGAGGGTTCTTTTGACTCCTGTATACGCTAGTAGAAGTGAATATTAAGCAGGTGCAGTAGGCAAAATACGAAGGTATTGGAATAAGAGCGACAAAATACTGACACTGGTGACAAAAAAAAGATGGGGGCAACCCAACGCCGTTTGAACACTGCGACAACTTACACGTGTGGCTGTTAGACATCCAGGCGTGGTTGGCAGTCTACAAGTTATACGAGAGCAACCCCGCTTCGTGGGCTATACTTACAGACAACTTTCTACGCAACGCATAAGTGATTGATTGATTGATTGCTGATACCCACTTTGTAACGGGGTAATGACGTGTCATCTTTAAATCTCTTTGTTTATTTCTAGCGCTGCCCTAAGAGCAGGCTCAAAATGCTTTTTTATGTTATAGGTGGTAGCTCACCACGTCAATATTGTCTTTTGTGCTTTTCGTGTACCATAATTTTAATCTTATTTTAATCATATCGACAGCCTTGAAGTAACTCCGTGTACCACCCCTAAAACCTCGGGCTCCTGGCAGCCGAACGTGTACACAATGTAGATTTGAATAGATACACTCACATTCCAACAATATGTGTCGCATAGTTTCTGCTTCTTTTCCACAGACCGTGGATACCCTATTATTTTTTTGTAAACTTACCCACAAAGCTTTTTGTTCTCAACCAACCGGCTTAAGACTCGAAGAGCAAAGCACTGCCCTGGGATTTATAGCAACAATTTTTCTTTTTGATATCCAATTTCTCTGCCCTTTAAATCACTAACAATGTTTTAGCTGACATTTTTTTTCTAACCATTTGTTTGTTTCTATCTGCCTTGCTTCGTTTTTAGTTACCTTGGCTCTCTTTCATTCTCTCTGTACTCTCCGTATTTCATGGTTAGCCTTCTAGTCTTCAATACACACTGCGTGTCCAGGTTTTCCGGTACATGTATCCAAAAACTTCAGCTGTCAGCCTGAGTTAATCTATTGCCCTCACCCTCCTGAAAAAAACATAATTCCCTGTGAGCTTCACAAACTTTCAGCGATACCGTGTCGATATGTCTAGGCACGCGTTCGTTAGTTGTTTTACCACGCACTCTTAAGGCCAAACTGCTTATCCTTCTCTCGTTCACTTCAATGCATGATAGAGCATCTGATTTAAAGCACAGTACTGTATTTGCAAATGTGAGGCCAGAAACCGTCACTAATTTCAATATTCCTCTCACTACTTCTTTTTTTTACTTCCACAGAGTTTTTTGCTTTATTATATCTACGTATCGCTTTCCTTTATTCTTACGTTGCTCCTCGTGAATGTTTAAGGTGTTTTCCTCTCCACTAATCTGCACTCCGAAATATTCATTTTCATAAATTCTGGCTACTTTTCAATGGTGGATTGACATTCAATTATTGCTAGCGTCATTGAAAACCATTATTCCTGATTTTTCACAGATAATATTTACCTGAAGTCAGCGGCTTCCCTGCCGGTAATATTTATCAGCCGTTCCACAGCGACCTGGCTATCAGCCAAACAAACATGGTAGTCTGTGTATAAAATTCCAAGAATGGGAAGTTGTACCACTTGGTCTCTCCACTTGTGCTTTAGCTATGACCGGAATTGACCTTGTTTAAGTTTCTTTTTACCCGTACATGTAAAGCATAAACACTATTGGGCTCGAATGGCATCCCTTTTTAGGTCCTCGATCGGTGTCAAGGCTACAGAGCTGAACCACACCGTATCGCTGCGCAGCTTCAAATATTCTAACAAAAAAAATTTTCTGGGTGTACCCTAAGCAATTGAAAATATATACATCTTATTTTTTAGGCTTGAATTCATTTTGCCACTGAATGATTAACCAGAAGATATTACATCGAGAACATTCGTTTGAGATTTTTGGGGTGTTTTTTTGGTTTCGACGTTGAACACGGGCGTCGCAAAGTTTTTCATCAAAAAACTTGCTATTCATTGTTGATGGCACATTTTTCTTACGGGTAGCTGCCACCCCATTTTCCCTATTGCATATTCAGGAAGGTTGAGAGTAAAGAGCTGTCAGAAGAAACGAAGCAAGTGGACCTCAACGTGCTTGCCAAAGTAAGGCTGACGCAGCCGGGACTATCCATTGTTTCCGCAGGTTAGCCAGCTTGCGGCCGTAAGCGAGCGTATTCTCGTATGCCTGAAGGCGGACGTACTTAGTGGTATACTGAAAACCCCAAATGGTTAAATAGAATCGTTTGTTGACTGTAAGAGCACGTAAAGTTACGGAATGACAAGGTTATGGTTTTACCCTTCAACCCACTCAACGCAATATGAATAGGGAATAACCTCATGACTTAGTGTATGCTTGCTTCTCTTGCAGTGAACCGCGCCCGCGTTATGTCTTCAGGCTACACATGTCCGTGGTACTTAAACGTTTTTGGTTCCAGAATGGTTTACATAGCGCTGCATGTCCTCATAACTCTACCGATGACAAAATGCACATCGTTTCCGGTCGATACAGAGATGGGCGGTATCATCCACGAAATAATATCTGATGTCGGTCGAAATTTTTAAGCCAAGCGTGGGGCTTGTGTTGACAAATTATGTGCAGGTACAGAAACACGAACATGCCAGCATGCTCGGTGACCGTGGGTCAGCGTGCTCAACCGCGGAGCTCATGCGTATATATGAGCTGTAGGACATGGGTATATCAGTCATTTAAACTTGGAACTGAAACCACTTTATTGAGAACTGCTTTTTCGCACTAATACAAAACCGTTACCTCCCGCCGCACCACCTTCCCGCTCACCCCAACCCTACCCCCTTGCGAGCCCCGTTGCTGTACCTACGTTTCCACAGAAACTTTTCGCGGAGTGTAATAAAGCCTGAATGAGGCTTGCGCTTTGGGAGAAGCCTAACATATAAGAGGCAGATGGAGCGGGTGCTCGTGAATCCTTGAGGGTACACAACGACTCTTCAAAGTTTGTTGCCTTGTTTACTAGTTGCTTTAGGCACATCCATTAACTCTGACACGACGACAGCTTTTTAGAATCCACCCAATTTGCGAGTTCCTTTCAATGCCGTCACGTAGGAAGCGTTGATTTCCTCGCCTATTTTAGGGGAAACTTGGTGTATAAAAATATTTCCCAGGTTGTTGCTCGTGTTTGTTGCTGAACGAAAAGACTTTTAAACCTTTATTTAAAATTCTCCAATTATTTGTTGTCATTTAAATTCCTTTTGCTTTTTTCCAACAAGAAGACGTTGCTGCAATATTTCTTCCGCCGCTTTGTTTGGTACATCTTTACAGCTTTCTACATCAACACTTTAATTCCGCCGTTTAGCTGCTTCGCTGGTGCTCTGACACTAGCTTTACCACGAACACCTCCCTCCACGTGGGCTACAAAAAATGCTATGAACCAGAGTAGCTCCCAATATATTCGTTAAGGGCTTTTACGACAACAAGCATTTTACGACAGACTTTCGAGTCCCGCGATTTCCTCGTAGAACCAATGCAATAAAAACGTCCGTTCTACGACTGGTTTTTATGTCTAACCTGCGCAATTGGAAGACCCACGCGAAGGGCGGGACCAACAAAGGGACAAACTGAGAGTGCCGTGGGCCTGTTCCGAGGCCGTTGAGCCCTTTAAATTGGTTCTCTCCACCATAACTTTCTTCTCCATCTTATCTTCCGTTTCTTTGCCCTCCAGCAGTCGCCCGCTCCTTTGCAAACTCGCTTTCTCCTTCTTAGTGACCTTTTTTCTCACGGGGGCAGAGTGCACAGTACAGGGTTTCCTTTCTTTCATTGAGAATTGTATGGCGAGGCACATTAAGCTAACAGTCTTAGTATGCTTGTTTACCGTCTCCATGAAGTCGTATGATCGGGGTTCTGCGCTATATGACATATTCCATGAGTGTAGCGTAGAAGCAGGGGTTATATACTCGTTTGCTATGCTTACATCTCTTCATCTCAGCGTCTGTCGTTAATAAAACCTTTTTTAAATATACAGAGCCTATACAGACCTAATTGTCCAGGGGTGACACAGGCAGCTATGCTGATGTCTGTTGCTGGTTAATTTAAAAAAAAGAATAGTATATTTCTATGAATTATACATACCATCTGAAGCAAAACCGAAAGGGTTCTCATTGCCAGGGCCTCTGCTGGGTTCTCCGGTACAATGTAGAAGTGGGAGTAGCTTTATAGTACAGTGAAGCAAAACAGATATCCCGTAAATTACAATTATTGTATGTAAATTGGGAGTAACCTTACTGAAAACAATTGTCAATCATGAGAAAAAGATTGTGATTACAAAACCCCGTATTTAATGAAATCACAACAATCAATACAAATCAACCAAATCAAATAATTTTTTTTATTTGCACGAAAAACTGGGTGCTCTCCTGGGCAAAAGCTGCATAGGCAGCTGGATGGAGCCCACTGTACCACTACAAGGTTCAGAGACAAGCACAACAAAAATGCAAGTTCACATTTGAACATACCAAAATAGCATTGCAAGAATGAAACAAAGAAAAGGTTTACACACTTTCAAAAATTCACAGCACTGCACAAAAGCACACAAAACACTGATAACAAGATACAAATACCATTTCCTCGAGGTCATTCAAAACATGATTGCCAGATTATGTATACAACAAATATCAAATTAAGGATACAGAAGTAATCAAAAGGAGTCATACTACGAATCTAAAAATATTTTTGAACTTGTTAGTGTGGTAATTTGGATATGTTTTGACATTTGTTCAAAACCTATGTAGGTTCATGACTGGAACTGCGCACAAAAAACTGGACCAAGAAGAGAAGACACACAATGCAGTTTCCAACTAACTTATTATCAGAAAAAATACACTGATATAGGCTATGTCACGCGACATCTTTGGAGCACACATGTGTATAGGGACTCCGCATAGATGTTACACGTGCGTGTTGCATGTTAACCTCTTTTTCTAGTTATTCCAGCGGTGGGTTTCTCGCACAGTAACCTTTTTGTGAGAAGTAATGTGGAAGGCTTCTACTAACTCTCTTAGCACCTGTTTCTTGTGTGAGACAAATAGTGAGAGAGAAACGGAGAAAGAAGGAAGACCACAAGAGGGTAAGAGGAAACAGGGGGAATGGTTTAAGCGAGGCTGCGGTGGTGCCAGATGACCTCAAAGAAGGCTTCCGGGAATTTTGGGGCCGAGAGGGGTGTCTTGGCGGTGCAATTGCGAGGTTACTGAACTGTGTGTAAACGAGAAGACTCGTAAACAGCAATAGCCCGTATAGTCCGAAGAATTCCGGTTGGGGAGGCCAGTGTTCGCAGAAGAATAGAAGGGGTATCTGCGGGTACAATTCATGGGGAGCTTTGCGATAGATTCAAGGGATTTTTTTCTGTTTTCTTTAGTTGTTTACTTTTTTTCTCTATGCGTTTGTGTGTAAAGCAGGTATTAAGACGAAATGCCGAAGGTCGAGTGAGGCGAGTGCACGTGGTATGCCGAAATCGGCTAGAAACAAGGAAAGAGGAAAAAAAAGAAAAAAGAAAGTATGGAAATTGTATTCAAATAACAGCTTTGGGGTTGGGCAGGCATGGTGGTTGCGAATAGAGATGCCCACTTTTTGTAAGAGCATTATTTTTCTGTTCGATTCAGATACTGTGAGGTTTATAAGCTGCCTTTCGAAGCATTGATTCCAGCCTGCTCTAGGCAGTTGAATTTATAGATTAAGTATGATTCTCTGTATTTCCGGTCCCTTGGAGACCTAAAGTTTACTGCAGAATATAGAGCTTGAGATCATCGAAATTGTGGTTCGGCTGGTTGAAGTGTTGCGCGACTGCTATGGAGGCACTGTTATCGGTGTCGGCCGGTAACACCGGCCGATCGGTGTCGGCCGGTGTAAGCGATGTCTTACACTGCAGTCGTGTGCGCCAATTTTTTCGGTTCGGCCAGAGCCGATTGTTCCAGTTTCCTCGCTAAAACGTTTTTTGTGGCCGCTTCGCTAGTGTGCCCCGTCACTTTACAGTATGAAACCAGCGCAATAAAATCGACCACCCCACTACCTCCCGATGATGTTGTTTTTTTCCTTCCTTTGGCTAGCTGCACGACCCTTTTGGCAGACATTTTAGTTGTTTTCGTACATGAAGGCTTTCAGTTAAATGGTTTCTTTTGTCGCTTAGGGAAGTGGCGAACCCCATTTTGCGGCTTCTTGTCAAAGCACATGCAAATTATCCTCGCCTGTATAGAGTTCCAGCAGCGAAAAAGTTTGCCCTGTAACAGTCAGAAAATGTTTCGTCTATGTTCAAACTTTGTAGTTTCATAAATAGTTTACTCAGAACGCGCGTCCTTTCATTTACATCCAACGAAAAGATGCCACCTTACAATGGAACCTTGATGAAGCTGCAGCATCCGCTTCACTAACTTGACGCGTAATACGTTACCCTCTGTTAGCCAATTTATACGAGCCCAACCAACACGAAACACCGAAAGACGCAAGTAGACATGGTGTTTGCGGCATCGCTACCCAACGTGAAGCTGGGTCTTCTCCGGTCGTCGCATTTAGTAGCGGGCTTCTGTGTCTATCTGAATGTAATTCCGCAGTCACTGACAGAGAACGCGTCGCTCCGTTTTCAGCATTGGGTAAATTCCGTCTTGTGTGTATTCCTGTTTATTTTGTAATTGTTGTAAGTAGTTGTAATATAAAATTGTCCATCTAACAACATAAACAGGCAAAGTTCTATATTCGGTGGTTTCGAGGACACCTTGGCTGGCAGTGCACGAGGAGGTTTGCAAACTACATTCATACTTTCCGTCGCTGTAAGAAAATCTTTCGCAATATACTCAAAAATCAGCTCTCCTGATCAGAAGGGCATTAGCAATCATCCCTTCTACTTTGACATTCAAACTGCTTGATGCATTTTATGAAAGACTTGCGGCCTTTCCGACTAGTGCAGTTTCCCGTCCAAAACTGCAGAAGCCAGTTTTTCTCGTCACCGTTAGTAGGGTTGGAGGCAAGGCGGAGGGACAACATAGAACAAAGGCTGAGCGAAGGCTACGGGTGGCGCGATTGACCGCGTTGCTAGAGCATTAGGCGAGCCTGTAGGTGATGACGGCCCGCACGGAGCCGAAGCATGTCCTGTATAAAGGCAACAGTAGGAGGGCGGGTGCTGTGACTTTCCCACGGAGAGCCACCCTTTCGCTGTTATTGCAGAAGAAGCACACAGAAACCATAAATGTGGACTCAAATGTCACTATTAGCACGGTCTGACAACGCTCGGGATTTCTTTGGTGATCATGTAAAGGAAAGTGTAAAAGAGGGACTGAGCAGCTACCGCGCCTGCCATTGTCACATGTGCGAGTGCACAGGGCATTTACACCCACGGCGCTGATTTTGCCGCAACCGCCGATTGGGATCGTATGGAGGTGCTGAAAAACAACATGTGAGGAAATGTCTAATATTGGCCATGACCTCCTTCTTACCTCTACATTGCCTCCTTTACAGATAATTACCATGACCTCCACAGCACAAGCGCCATTGTGTGAGTATGGCCTCGAGGTGATGGACAGGAGTCGTGGGGTTCAGTTCCTCCTGGATGATCGCGGATACAGCTACACAAACGTCAAAATCCTAGGAAACATGATATGTTCTGGATTTGTGGTATAGTAGAATATACTGGGGCTTGTCTAAACATTGTCAAGTTGCATAGAAGTCGCTATGCCGGCAAGATTTTAAGTAGCAAGCGCGTTTAAGGCAACCACCGCGATAGTCTTCGGCTTTTGAAGGACTTTCGCTCCCTCTGGCATATCCTCACCAACGAGGCGGAAAACGACAACCAAGATCTGAATGAAACAGGCGTGTGTTTAACCAGACCTTTCAAACCAAGACATAAGATACTTCTTGAGAAATGGCAGACCGGAAAGATGGCGTGCCGAAAATTTCCCATCGCTGGTCGGTGAAGCTCACGCGGTTGGTGATTCTGTTTTCTCATTAAGACATCATGTTTTGAAGGCGTCACACATTAGGCGCACTGCTTTCTATAGTTTAAGCAAATCATCCGTGCCAATATACTGATCGGAGCTTTGTTGTTCAGTTCGTTGTCGACATCATCACTTCGGCGCAAAGGAAAGCCTGGCGAGTTCTCAAATGCTAGAGGTTTGGTAGCCAGAATGTCGGCGGGGTTAGTCCTGGTCTTTCGCGCTATTTTCAGCGGACAGCTCAGACCGTAATGAAGTTCTAGAAGTGCTGTGTAAAGGTTATACTACGAGCCCCACGTGCACCTAAAACACTTCAGGACAGCGTCAAGGACAGCTGTTACACTTGCGCCCTGCCTTCGCGACTATGGGTACACAGCGATTATCAGGAATCGCAGCTGAGGCATCAAGCGTCAAGAAACGTTGTAGATGGTCAACCGTAAAATTTCGGTATTACTTGGAATGATTGCTTTTACGGGGAGCAGATGAAGTGAACGATGACTGGATAGGGTTTTATTGGATAAATGTTGATTAGGTGGAATGCGTGGTAAAGCTCTCGCTTTGGTAAAATCCTACCTGAACAACGGAAAACAATTTTTGCAGTGGGACAGTTACAAATCTTCTTACTTACCGGTCATACATGGTGTACCCCAAAGCAGCGTATGGGGCCCCCTTCAATTTAATGTGTGCAATAATGACATCATGAATATTGATGGAGTTGTGAAATTTTTAATTTATGCAGACGACAGTAGTATAATATTCTCTGGACCTGATGTCAATACCTTAGCAATAAAGTGTAATCAGATATTGCACAACCTTTCTATTCGGTCAGAAAAAAATCCCAGAAAACCAATCCCATATAACAAAAGGTATGATATTTCGGGCAACCAATAAACCGGTGCAACATTAATCATGTCCTTGAATACGCTGAAAACAAAATTTGTATTACCCATGAAGAGAAAATTCACCGGACTAATTTTACGTGTCACCTGTAGTGGGATCCACATGTAGTAACTATTTGCAAAAAGCACGCTCAAGTTGCCTTCGTGTTATCTGGCTGTACACGGCTTTTGCCTATAAAGGCAAAGCTTCATATTTACGATAGTTTGTTTATGTCGCATATCAACTATTGCAGTATGCTATGGTCAACTACACACAAAATGAATATTAACAAATTTTTTTATGTTTCAAAAGAAAATTGTCCGCCACATTCCTAAGCTCGAATGTTTCACTTGCACGGGCACACAGCCTTCAAAGACCTCAGCGTTGTCAAAGTAGAGCAGATGCATATTTTTCAAATTTTGCGTGCAATTTATTCTAGTTCAATGCTTTTTTTACATTTTCGACGGCAACGGCCTTCCTTAAGCATAAAACAACAGGTTGTGTACAAGAAATAGTTATACCTGCTTCATGCGTAAATTTCGGAAAAAGTATAAATTACAGTCACTGCAAAACAACTTGCCACCCATTCCTAATGAATATAAACATACACCAAATTACAACCTTAACGGAGCCATGAAGACAAAGTACAAGTTTGTTTTATTTGACAGATTTGGTGTTTTATATTACCCCAGCGCTTGTCCGGCAGTAACCGATAGTTTATTCACTACGAAATTAATGAATTTATGTTGAAATTTCAAAGCTCCTCCCAAATCCTGTGTTTTATGTGGTCGTCTGCGATGACGTAAGAAAAGCAGGCCTTGAATTGAAGGAAAACACGGCACTAGGCATCGAGCGAACTACAGAGCCTTAATTACCGTCAATCCTCCCAGATTGCGCTACCCTACCCCCTCTGACTATAGCCCGCCTTTGCATTATTTTTGACCGTAGTTAGGTTACGGCAGATTGCTAACGTGTAATATATCGCATCAAGGGCCGCAGAATTGAAGAGCTCTGTTTAGTCAAACTGGAAAAGATGTACTGGTATCACATTTTAGGTGTATTCTTTTTTACTTTCAGTTCTTTTAAACATTTTTGACGATCACGGCCTTCTTGAAGGTACACTGAAGTGAATCTGTCAAGCTCCCGTTTTTGCTTGCACTGTGCAGACTGGCCCACATTAACGCACTTTTCATCGTTTATCTGTTTGATAAGTCGATAATTATTTAACAAAGCGCGAAAGAAGATAAAATACCATGCGCCGTTTGCAGGGACCTCCGCAACTAAAGGCTGTGACGACGGGAGGAGACGCACCGTGATTAGATGATGTCAAAGGTAAGCATTCAAGCACGTTTCGGTTTCGGTTCTGTAAAACAACAAGCTTGACATCCGACAGCATTGTTGGATGGGCATTGTGGATATCTGAGTAATCGTCGTGCCGCGCTTCCGCCATGTTGTCGGCTGTAAAATGCATACGATAAGCGTCCCTGACGGCTTGGAATAGTAGCAATCACAAGCCGAGGCCGACGGAGTGTATGAACGCCCTCCACGTCTCCTCAGACGCTGAAATGCCACGTGCTCTACCCCATATTTGGAGCTTGCCTCACTCATGCCTGTATCGGAAAAAGCGTGTTCACACCAGGCCAAGGGTCAGTTGATTGTAACCTGTGCCCTCTGCCCGCAAGCCGTGGGTGCTTATGGCAACAGCACGCTAATGAAAACTCGATAGCGCGTCAGTGTCAGCCTGGGCGCGTTCTGTGAACTAGTTCGTGGAGCAGTTTACGTTACACCCCAAAAATGGTGAACTCCGTATAGAAAACATCGGCAGAAAACGAAGAAGTCAGCTTATAAAAAGAAAAAAGAATGTACCATCGGGGATTCGAACTCGTGACTTGCGAAACACTTGCAATATCATACCTATCGGTCCAAACCACTCGGCAACGAGCAATATTTTTTTCTTTATTGCATGGGAAACTAGCACGGATAGCTTAAATTCCCACCCTAACTACAATGACGGTACATTCACTAACATATTTTAAAAGTCAGGCGGGCACACACACGCTTCAAGAAGACGCAACCAGTCCGGCCGCTGCGAACAAGAGCACATTGTTCGCTAAAAAATGACTTAGTTCCACGAGGTTCATCAGCATGGCGGTCAATGCGAAATTTCCATACGCTTAACTATCCTATCAGCACGAAAAGGTCATATGGCAAGGGCGAGCACTGCTGACTTTGGAAATATAAATTATATATTGTATAACCAGTTTTTACTTCTAATTAGTTTTAGCATTTCAAGCAGATTGGGTGACTGTGTTGTATCGCGCTCGTGCAGTAAACGTCCCATAAATTTCCACAATATCTAACGTCTAGCAATTGCATTTCTTAGACGGAAAAGCATTCGCAGATGTGTGGTCGTGCTGCTCACCGCTGTACTTGTTCACCCAGCGCAAAAAAGTGGTTCCTGCTCCCTAGTTTTGTGCTGTACGGTAAAAGTTTCAGTTAATTATATTTCCTTAGTACCTATATCGACTGCGCTGACCCGTCTCTCGCCTTGACATGGCGTTACATTTTCCTACTAGCGTACCAGGCAGCGAAGCGTCGCATGTGTACTTGTGCAGCTCTTGTGTGGAGCGACCCGCACTCAGAGCTTGATACAGTGTACAAACTAACAAAGTAAAGATAGACACATTCTTCGATTCAAAGACGTGTTGTGGCTTAGTTTAATCTGAGCGAACGAATTGCGACGACTTGTCGGCGGCCGGCAGACTAAACTCTGGGCGGATGGACTCAGTCGGAAGGTCGGCAAGCCATGCAGTATCGCAGCCAATTGCCAAGTCACCACCTTCTGACGTCACACGAAAACAGCACAGAAAATGGGCGAGGGTGCAGAGAGGAGGGCAGAATTTTCGGATGGATTTTGCTACTAAATCATTTCGCGTAAACCCGCAAAGGGTGGTCGAAACATGGCCTATGGACTGCGGCCTACAATTTGCGCTAGTAATCCCGCAATGTTTACAAATCACTTCAGCGTCCCTTTATGCAAGGAACAAACTTGCTGTGTACGCAAAATAGTAATATTTGTGGCATACCTAAATTGCGTAATAACTATAAATTATAGTCATTGCCACATAATTTGCCTTACTCTCTTAATAAACATCAACATATACCAAATTTAAACCATAACAAGTTGAGAAAATATTTTTGTAAGTTATAATCATTTTCTTGCAGTATTTGGCTAATGATCCTTTTTTATTGAACATTGCGTCCTAAGTGATGTTGCAGCGTTTTTTTTGTTTGCTGCTACTCGTTAGAGTTTGTGTAATTCTCTTTGTGGGATTTGATGTGAAATTCCTTTTGTGCTTCTATATCCTGGTAACATTCATTATGTAGAACTATGCATTCCTGTGTATTTATTTCCCAGTTCTGTAATTAGAAATTTCGCTTCTTTTCTTGCGTATGTGGCCGTTGCCAAATTCAGTGCCCGTTGCCAATTGGCCCGCTGCCAAACTCAAGGGCAAGAACTTTTTCAACCAGTTGCATGGGAGCTGTCTGTGTTTGACCTGTCATTTGTGTTGATTTTGTTAACGAATTCTGAAATGACATCAAATGAAATGAAATGAAACCCAGGTGCCCCATGGCAGTTTCGTGCCTCCTTGAAGTATGTGCTGCAAGAACAAAAAGATTGTAGTACATAGTGTGGTGATTTTTTACTCCTTAAATTGTTATGAATAATATGGATAATGGATGAATAATGGATAATATTGCACTTCTTAAAAATGCTTTAGAAAATGTCCACTGTCTCCAAATCAGGCAAGAAGCTCGTCAGTTTGCAATAAATTTTCGCCTTTGATGTTATTATTTTGAAATTTGTTTTTCCTGCTTGGCTCTGTTTAACGAGATAACCTTGGTGTTTTAAAACAATTTCTTCTTTGGCCGAGCAGTTCCTGCTGATTTTCATGTTTTGTTGAACTTAAAATAGCCAAGCATAATGGGCTGACTTACCAAAGTTACTATTAGTAGTAGTAGCACGTAAACCAGGTGTAAACGCGATCTCCAGAGAAACTCCTTTGTCCCCCGAAGCATACTGTTCCGGTAAGATTGGATGCTATCAAGTTTTTTTAATCCCCTTTACCGTCTTTTTGTACTGTCTCTGTCCTTAAGAAGCATACAGACTGGGTTTACTAGGAACTCTTGAAATGCTCCGGAGACACAGCCAAGCGCCGTTAATCATTCGTGGCTAATCGAGAGCTAGCAAGTTCTTGAGGGAGCACGCCGCCTTTTCTATTCTTCGGGTGCATAAAAATAACACGGGAAAGACAACATCAAAATACCCTATAGACTTCCAGGCATTTTAGTTTGGTTTGCTACGCAGGTGGCGGACAGCGTCGTGTTTGTGGTTACGTTGTTTGCCATTTTTACTGACTTAAGCATGATTGTGTCTGTGGTATTAACATTCGTTGGAAGTGCCTTAAGTGTGTCCGAATAGTGCACACGACTGCTCTTTGTCATGACGTTTTGTATATACGAAGAGGCTGTCGATGTTCTGCAACCGGCATGTTGGCTGCTACCCTCTCATTCTGCGGCACAGCAACCTAGTTCATGGTGACCTATATGGCCAGAGTTTCAGAGAGCAAAAGCACTACCTTAGTGTTGCTGTTCCGAAAAGAATGGAGCCAAGAAAAGACCTTTAGTGATTTCACCGAAGCAGTAATTGAAAATTAGGTACCTCGCCAAAATTTATTCATGTGGTGTCCTTCCTAGAATTGGTAGTTTATTGCTTGAGGTAAAGACAAGAATGCCGTCAAAGTTTTTCCCTCGATTGTGTCACTCTTTGTAAAGCGACAAAACGAAAGCCGAGCAAGGTGGAGCGGAGAGATCACGTGAAGAGGTGTGCTTTTATAAGTGAAAAAATATGAATCGCCAAATAAATGTATCTCGAACTGTGCCTGTTCAGCAGGCTTTGCCCGTGCACAGGAGAATCGTGCAAAGACTCTGATGTTCCTGTGACTCCTATATACACTCGTAGAAGTGGATATTCAGCAGGTGCAGTAGGCAAAATACGAAGGTATCGGAATAAGAGCGACAAAATACTGACACTGGTGAAAAAAAAAGACGGGGGCAACCCGACGCCGTTTGAACACTGGTAAATCTTACACTTGTGGCTGTTAGACATCCAGGCGCGGTTGGCAATCTACAAGTGATACGAGAGAAACCCCGATCCGTGGGCTATACTTGGAGACAACTGTGTACGTCAATGCATAAGTGATTGATTGAGTGATTGCTGACTCCCTCTTTGAAACGGGGTAATGACCTGTCATCTTTTATTCTCTTTGTTTATTTCTAGCGCTGCTCTAAGAGCAGGCTCAAAGTGCTTTTTTATGTTGCAGGTGGTAGCTCTCCACGTCAATATTCTTTTTTTTATGCTTTTCGTGTACCAGCATTTAATTCTTATTTTAATCATATCGACAGCGTGGAAGTTAACTCTGTGTACCACCCTTAAAACGTCGAGCTCCTGGCAGCGGAACGTTTTCACAATGTTGATTTGAATAGATACACTCACATTCCAACAATATGTGTCGCATCGTTTCTGCTTTCTTTCCACAGACCGTGGATACCCCATTATTTTTTTGTATACTTTCCCACAAAGCTCTGTGTTCTCAATCAACCTGCTCAAGACTCAAAAAGCAAAGCACTGCCCTGGGATTTAGAGCAACAATTTTTCTATTTGATATCCAATTTATCTGCCCTGTAAATCTCTAACAACAATTTAGCTGACATTTTTTCATACCATTTGTTTGTTTCTATCTGCCTTGCTTCTTTTTTAGTTACCTTGGCTCTCTTTCCTTCTCTACTGGACTTTCCTTATTTCATGGTCAGCCTTGTAGTCTTAAATACACACTGCGTTTCCAGGTTTTCCGGTAAAGGTATCGAAAAACTTCAGCTGTCAGCCTGCGCTGATCCATTGCCCTAACCCTCCTCAAAAAAACGAATTTCCGTGTGAACTTCACAAACTTTCAACGATGGCGTGCCGATATGTCTAGGCAGGCATTCGTTAGTTGTTTTACCACGCGCTCTTAAGGCCAAACTGCTTACCCTGCTCTCGTTCACTTCAATGCATGATAGAGCATTTGATTTACACCACAGTACTGCATTTGCAAATGTGAGGCCAGACACCGTTACTAATTTAGTTATTCCTCTGATACTTTTTTAATTTTTTTTACTTCCACAGAGCTTTTGGCTTCATTATAGCTGCGTATCACTTTCCTTTATTCTTACGTTGCTCCTCGTGAATTTTTAAGGTGTTTTCCTCTCCACTTATCTACAATCCCAAATATTCATATTACTTGCTTCTGACTACTTTTCCATGGTGGATTGACATTGAATTATTGCTAGCGTCATTGGAAACCATTATTCCAGATTTTTCACAGCTAAAATTTACCCGAAGTCTGCGGCTTGCCTGCAGGTAATATATATGAGCCGTTCCACAGCGACCTGGTTATCAGCCAAACAAACATGGTAGTCTGTGTATAAAATTCCAAGAATGGGCAGTTGTATCACTTGGTCTTTCCACTTGTGCTTTAGCTATGACCGGAATTGACCTTGTTTCAATTTCTTTTCAACCCGTACCTGTAAAGCATAAACACTATTGGGCTGGAATGGCATCCAGTTTTAGGCCTTCGATGGGTGTCAAGGCTACAGAGCTGAACCACACCGTTTCGCTGCGCAGCTTCAAATAGTCGAACAAAAATAATTTTCTGGTTGTACCCTAAGCAATGAAAATATATACAACCTATTTTTTAGGCTTCAATTGATTTTTCCACTGAAGGATTACCCAGAAGTTATGAAATCGAGAGCATTCGTTTGAGATTTCTGGGGTGTTTTTTGGTTTCGACGTTGAACACTGGTGCCGCAAAGTTTTAATCAAAAACATGCTCGTCATTGTTGATGGCACATTTTTCTTTCCGGTAGCAGCCATCTCATTTTCCCTATTGCATATTAAGGAAGGTTGAGAATAAAGAGCTGTCAAAAGAAACGAAGTAAGTGGACCTCAACGTGTTTGCCAAAGTAAGGCTGACGCAACCAGGACTATCCATCGTTTCCGCGTTTCGTTCGGTTAGCCTGCTTGCGGCCGTAAGCGAGCGTATTCTCGTATGCCTGAAGGCGGACGTCCTTAGTGGTACACTGAAGACCTCCAATGGTAAAATAGAATCGTTTGTTGACTGTAAGAGCACGTAAAGTTACGGAATGATAAGATTGTGATTTCACCCTTGAACCCACTCAAGGGAATTTAAATTGGGAATAGCCTTACGTCTTAGTGTGTGCTTGCTTGCCTTACGGTGAACCGCGCCCGCGGTATGTATTCAGGCTACATATGTCCGTGGTGATCAAAAGGTTTTGGTTCCAGAATGGTTTACATAGCGGTGCATGTCCTCATAACTCTACCGATGACAAAATGCACATCGTTTCTGGTTGATACAGAGATGGGCGATATCGTCCAGGAACTTATATCTGATGTCGGTCGAAATTTTTAGGCCAAGCGTGGGGCTTGTATTGACAAAATAGGTGCAGGTAAAGAAGCGCGAACATGCCAGCACGCTCGTTGACCGTTGGTCAGCGCGCTCAACGGCGGAGCTCATGCGTATATATGAGCTGTAGCAAATGGGTATCTATGACGTCTAAACTGGGACTGAAACCACTTTATTGAGAACTGCTTTATCGCATTAACCCAAAGCAGTTACCTCCCGCCGCACCATCCTCCCTTTTGCTACCCCCCCCCCACCCCTTGCGCGCCCCATTGCGGTATCTCTGTTTCCACAGAAACATTTTGTCGAGTAAAATAAAGCCCGAACGAGGCTTGGGTTTTGGGCGCAGCCTAACATATCAGAGGCAGATTTACCGGGTTCTCGGGAATCTTTGAGGGTATACAACGACTCTTCAAATTTTGCTGCCGGTTTACTGCGGCGGAGACCTTGTTTACTAATTGATTTAGGCACATAAATCAACTGTGACACGACGGCAGCTTTTTAAAATCTACCCAATTATCGAGTTACTTTCAATGCCGTTACGCTGGCAGCGCTGATTTCCTCAGCTATATTAGGGAATATTGGTGTATAAAAATATCTCCCAGGTTGTTGCTAATGTTTGTTGCTGAACGGAAAGACTTTTAAAGCTTTATTTAAAATTCTCCAATTATTTGCTGTCATTTCAATTCCTTTTGCTTCTTTCCAACAAGAAGACGTTGCTGCAATATTTCTTCCGCCGCTTCGTTTGGTGCATATTTAGAGATTTCTACATCAACACTTTATTTGTGCCGTTAAGCTGCTTCTGTGGTGCTCTGACAATAGCTTAACCACGAACACCTCCCTCCACGTGGGCTACAAAAAATGCGATGAACCAGAGTAACTCCCATTATATTCGTCAAGGGATTTTACGACAACAAGCATTTTACGACAGACTTTTGAGTCCTGCGATTTCCCCGTATAACCAATGCAATAAAAACATCGGTTCTCCGACTCGTTTTCATGCCTAACCTGCGCAATCGGAAGACCCAAGCGATGGGCGCGACCAACAAAGGGACAAACTGAGAGTGCCGTGGGCCTGTTCCGAGGCCGTTGAGCCCTTTATATAGGTTCTCTTCACCATAACTTTCTTCTCCATCTTATCTTCCATTTCTTTGCCCTCCAGCAGTCGCCCGGTCCTTTGCAAACTCGCTTTCTCCTTCTTATTGACCTCTTTTCTCACGGGGGCAGAGGGCACAGTACAGGCTTTCCTTACTTTCACTGAGCCTTGTATCGCGATGTACATTAAGGTGACAGTCTTAGGCTCCATGCTGTCTTGTTCTGATCATGTGTGCCACGATTCGCACTGCCTGGCGTGAATCGCGGCGTTATTGTACTGTGCGTAGTTTGTTTTATTACAGCGCGATTTGCACTTGGAGTACATTATATTTAATTTAGTCTTTATTTTAATAGTGATTGGTGTATTCCCGTCCTGCAGACCAGTAGTTTGTAGAATACACTGGTTTCTTGCAAATGCGTCCCGCAAAACTGCTGTTATACGGTTAATTGTTGCTGCTGAGGTTTTAGGACGCCCCAAGTATAGTGTGCTTGTTTACCGTCTCCATGAAGTCGTATGATGGCGGTTCTGCTCTATATGACATATTTCATGAGCGTAGCGTCTCTGGCGAGAACAGAAACCGGGGTTATATACTCGTTCATCTCGGCGTCCGGCGTTAATACAACAATTTTTTTAATATACACAGCCTATACAGACCTAATTGTCCCGGGGTTACACATGGCAGCTATGCTGATGTCTCTTGCTGGTTAATTTCTTAAAAAAGAAATAGTATATTTCTACGAAATATTTTCACCATCTGAAGCAAAACCGAAAGGGTTCTCATTGCCAGTGCCTCTGGTGGGTTCTCCGGTACAATGTAGAAGTGGGAGTAGCCTTATAGTACAGTGAAGCAAAACAGAGATACCGTAAATTACAATTATAGGTATGTAAAATTGGAGTAACCTTACAGAAAACAATTGACAATCATGAGAAAAACATTGTAATTACAAAACCCAGTATTTAATCAAATCACAACAATCAATACAAATCAACCAAATCAAATAATTTTTTATTTACAGGTAAAACTCGGTGCTTTTCTGTGCAAAAGCTGCATAGGCAGCTCGACGGAGCCCAATATACCACTACAAGGTTCAGAGACAAGTACAAGAACAAAAATGCAAATTCACACTTGAACATAGCAAAATAGCATTGCAAGAATGAAAGAAAGAAAAGGTTTCAACTCTTTAAAAAATTAACAGCTCTGCACAAAAGCACACAGAACACCGATAACAGGATATAAATACCATTTCCTGGAGGTCATTCAAAACATGATTGCCCAGATATGTATACACCAAATTTGAAATTAAGGATACAGAAGTAATCAAAAGGAGTCATACTACCGATCTCAAAATATTATCCAACTTGTTTGTGTGAGAACTTGGCTATGTTTTGACATTTGTTCAAAACCTATGGTAGGTTCATGACTGGAACTGCGTACAAAAACTGGACCATGGAAGAGAACACACACAACGCCGTTTTCAACTAAATTTATTATCAGAAAAAATACACTTTTATAGGCTATGTCACATGACTTCTCTGGAGCACACATGCAGACAGGGACTTCGAATACACGTTACACGTTCAGTGCTAGCACGTTAAACTCTTTTTCTAGTTAGTCGAGCGGTGGGTTTCTCACACAGTCATCTTTTTGTGAGAAGTAATGTGGAAGGCTTCTACTAACTCTCTTAGCGCCTGTTTCTGGTGGGAATTTAAAATATCGGTGTTATCAAAACATCGTGTGCCACGACATTCTGCGCAATGCTGAATGTGGTTGCCCTGCATTGTGTCTGTTCTCTTCCCTAACCGAGTTTTTTGTGTGCAGATCCAGTCATGAACCATTTTCAACTAGCCCGGCTTTCCACTTTGCCTAGAAGGTTATCGGCCAACATTTGTGGTTTGTAATTGTTATGTAAATAATGTGTTTTTCAGACGTCATGATGTCGTGTGTTGATATTTCAACTATGGTAATATAAGCCAGGCACTAAGGTTTAAAAGTCGGATATTGGGTGAAAAAATATCACGCAAAATTCATAAAAGTACGGTATTTTTCTTTTATGATGATTTCAAATATTTCGCTTTTTGTGAGCAGTTGCTGAATATTTTCTATTAACCGAAATATTCTTTTCGGGAGCCGGAAAATTTTTGTCGCATTAGACGTAGTTGTATTGCTGTACACCCCCTCCAAACATGCTGTGAATTGCTTTGAAGAAATGGTGTCTCCCTATCTTATTTCCTTTGGGATCCGAAATTTATCGCTTGCCTTGTGGATGGTTATTGTGCCCGTGCATTTTTATACATGTCTTCTAGAACTCTTACGTAGGTTTTCTCTATTTCCTGTTCTTTTAGTACTTCTAACACAGCTGCGGTGAGAAGGAAATAAAACGCTTCATCACAGCCTATAAAGTCCATGTAAAGGGGTGTAGAGTATTCTGTGGAAATTTATATCCATTGATTGACATCCCGAATGAGATCCGCGGCTGCGTAAACAATATTAAACCCAGCCGGCTCACTGGATTGTTGGAAATCTAGACTCACGTATGCATGCGTCTAGCAATACCTTTCGTAAAAAGCTTGCACACAACAGAAAGTAGGCTGAGAGTCTCTGTAATTCTTGAGGTACTTGGGATCTCCCTTTTTATGAACGATAATATTGTGGTCGTTTTCCTAGGCCACGGAAACTTCTTGATTCTTCAAGAATTCGGAAAATATTACGGCAAACGTTTCCACTACAATATCTCCTCCATCCTCGAAAAGATCTGCAGTTATACCGCCGTCACCTAAAGCTTTTGCTCTTTTCAAGACTTGGAGAGCGTTTGCTACATCCTCTTTAGTTACTAGTTGGGTATCGCAAATTGCGCTTGTACAGTAAGGATCAATTTCAAGGTTATCACGGGAGCACCGAGCAAGCAAGACCATAGCGCCGTTCTGTGGCACTTTTTTTTCATTCGGGAAGATGAGATTATGCTGCCCTCCCTCACCCCTTGGCTGTTGCATACAATTCGCTTACCCCCTTCAGCAAAGGCCGAATGCCGCAGTTTTTTTCTTCCTTTCTTTGGGGTGAGGTATCCGGTTTTCGTTCCTCTGCAACTTGATAACACGGAATATAATGCAGGATTGCGGCATTGGGGAAGCAAATTACAATTTTTTCACACAACAATAGCCCGGCATGCCGGCATAGTTACCCTGAGAAGGCTGCGTATTAGTGTGAAGTATGTCGAAGACAAAAGAAAAGGATAAAGCAAAAAAAACGAGCGTTGCCTTTATCGTTTTTGACGGCTGTGCGCGCACTGCCTGGAACAGCCATATGAGAAGAAAACCTAGAATAATCTCGTTGTGGCTGATGCTAAAAAGTGTAACGCTGAGGCGCTGTCGTCGTGGTTGTTCGGCGCTCCAGCGATAACCTTTAAATTCATCCCAACTGTACTCTCTGGAGTTCCTCGCGCTTTAACGTCTCTGGCATACAGCCTGGTGTACAATTGCTCTGGTAAGTCTATTATCTCGTTCAAGTAGTTCGTTACGCTAACCTCTTCATCTCTGAGTTCATAAATCCTGTCTTTGCCGGTGGCTAGCTTTCTATTTGTTGATTTTAGCTTCCCCCTATTCTCAGCGTTTCCTCAAAGACTTCTATGATGTATGCACGAATGCCGTTTGGTTTAGTTCTGTTAATCAGTTTCGAAAGCTCGGCTAGTTCAAAATGATATGCCACACTTGACACTTTCAGGTTGTTACATTTTACATTTATATGCTTGGTTTTTCAGGGTAGTTCTCTACTTAGTTCCCTACATGTTGGTTCTGCCACAGCTGCTGCTGATTCACTGATTTGCGATGTTAGGTTCTCATTCAGCCTGCCGACTCTTATCTCCTTATGCTCATCTAGAAGAGATAATTCATTTTGAAGAGTTATTTGAAACTCCTGCGATGTGGCTCTGCCTGACTTTATGGCGTATTTCAGGGTTGTGACAAGTTTCGTCCTTTCTCTTTTGTGATTCAGCCTCACCATTCAATCAACCCTCCTATGATCGCTGCTCCGAATCCTATTTAACACTTGTGGGCCTTCCAGAAAACCTGGGTTGTCACTTATAATGAAGTCAATATCGTTTTTATGCCCAATCGGGACTCTTTTATGTATATTTCCATTTTTTGTAAAAGAACGTTGTCGTCAACCCTATAGTACTTTACTCTGCAAATCTCCTCAGTATATCTTCACGACTGTTGCGATTGTCCCTTCCGAAGTTTCCCCTTGATCTTTATCCCATTTGAGTTTTACTTACTTTGCGTTAAAGTCGCCCATCACAATCGTGATCTGCGTTGTTGTCTTTTTTATTGCTGACTCGACATCCCGGCTGAAGCTGTCTAATACTTCATATTCATAGCTGGTTGTTGGCGCATTGGCCTGTATATGTTTAACCTGTATCTTTTGCTTAGCTTTGTCGCGACAGCCGCGACTCTCTTGCTAATTCCGAAAAACTCTTCTACGTTTTCTGCCATGAGTCTGTGTATTAAAAGGTACACACCATGTTTTTTCCCCTTGGGATTTTCTGTAGCATGAAATATGCGCACTAGTGAGCTCCAGTAGGTCTTCTGTGGTTCTATCGGCACTTGACCATATAATATCCCACATAATGTCCGAGACCTCCTCTAGTAGCACAAATAAGCAGTCCTCGTTTGGGAGACTGTGTGCGTTGACTGTTGCCAAGGTCAAGGTGCACGGTAGCTAGAAAATTCATGGCAGTATTAAGAGGGATACAAAAGAGAACATACCTGATTTATATGTTTTTGCAATAGGCAGGTGTCAGTTAGCCCCATTCCTTGGAATTCCGAGAATTTCTTCGTTATTGCAGAAGAAAATTATTCAATTCATTCAGGTGTTTTAATGATTTTCGCATAAAAATAAATTATCGAGCGGGAGTTATTTTCACAAAATGGGTTTAGCTGCAGAGGTGACCGAAAAGACAACGGGGAATACATGGCTTACGAGGGCGCGACATGTACAGTCGTAGCCAGTCCGTCTAGAGTAGCGAGACCAGCATCACCGCATTTTCTGTATACTCTACAGCTTGAGGTGGCGCTGGCGAACACCACCAAGCGCAAGAACAATTATCGCAACATCAACACTAATTAAAGTGAACGGGAGCACAGCTTCGCTGGTAGCGCAGTGGTCATCACCGCAGACCGGTATCCTTGAAGTCACGGGTTGGTATGCGAGCCAGAGGCCATGTTTTTCTCTATTTTCTCTCTTTCAAACAGTGCAAAAATTATAACTGTGACAATAATAATCAATGATCTACCACATTTTTGTAGTGAAATCAAATTTTTAGACCTCGTTTTCTACCTCGCATAGTTTTTCAGATCTCATTTTATACAACGCACAATCACCTCCTGACCTCTTACGCCATGCATGGTCATTGTCTCTTACTGATTTTACTTCTGTTTTTTTGTTGAGTGACTTTGGAGTTTATTGTCACACCTCTTAGATAACCACTGTTTTGCGGTATTTGCACTTATTCGCACTTCCCTTGCGCTAAAAGCATCCAACCATCATCATCATAACAATTGTCTCAAGAATCAGGGGTATAGTGAATAACGGCCACTAATGTTATCGGTTTATTTTTGAACCAAATCAAATGAACTGTTCTTGCCACATAGAGCCAAGTCCGTCAACATTCTTTTTCGGAAAGTAAACTGTTTCTTATATGTAATGGAGGGTTTCTCGCATTAAACGTAACCGTTTTTACTATAATTTTTTTACAGGAAAAAATTAAACTGGCCTATATTTCGAGATTCAGTTGTTGTTACCAGATTGGAGCCGTACAATACCTTGAGATGTTCTATTGCTTCAGGAAAGACTCCAGTAGATGAATAAATGTTCAATATATGAATGAGCACCGGTGACTGCAGGTAAAAAACAAACTTAATGGGTGCTATTTCAACCCTGTCAATATCCTATGCTTTGCCGTTTTTTAAGACAGGAAAACTGCGAAAACCTGTGCCGGGGACGTTGGGTCAGAAAATACTGAATTCTCGTTAGGTAGTACAACCAGGAGCTCGACTGTTTTTTTACTGTTTGCTTAATGCTAACGAAGTAAAGTAGTCATTAAACATGGTTGCCAGGTCTGCCCTTTAAATAAGTTGCAGCCAGAGTAACTTTTACCTCATCTTTACGGTCTGGTGTTAAAAGCTTGTTAAGTTCACACCAAGTAAGTTCACTTCGAACATTTCCTTCACTAAATCTCTGTTGAAAATATGCATGTTGTGAGTTCTTCCAAAGTTAGGTTACACCATTTCGGCATTTCCTGAACACTGCAAGATCATTGAGGTAGCTTGTTCTCACAAATTTACCGCGTATTTTTTTCTCGCTAATAATTTGAGACACACCTTGTTGAGCCACGGTTTGTGTATTTTAGTACCCCTGCTGATTTGTGTAAACGAACAACAGCAAGTATATAATTCCTTGAGTATTTTTATACACATTTCGCAAGCATTGTGTGAATCAGTTATTTTATGCAGGCACTAGCAGTTTATATATATGCAATTCTCATTCTAAATTCCTGTAATACTTTGCCGTTGATTTCCTGTAGGAAGAATGTACGAAACTGACGTGCCTCATGAGAACAATTATCAAAACGGCAAACCCTACAAATAGGTAAATGTCCACTGAAATGCTTGGCAATCACACCGGAATCTGTGCAGTGATGAGAACAATGGGTTATAAAAACATCTATCAAGTTATCACAGACATTGCCGATGCGTGTAGGTTTTCTTATGACCTTTTTAATTTAAAAAATCAATAACCAGTGGTAATTTACAAGATTTTGGTGTCTGGCGCAGGAACGTGATGCTTAAGTCTCCTCCCACAATAAGGCGCAGCTCATTCACAGTCACGAAGCAAAGTAATCTCTCCAAAAAGGAAAATAAAACGTCCGTCCTCCCTTCAGGCTGGCGATGAAAGACAAACACGCATTTTTCACAGTGCAGAGTTGAAACTTCAGGATCTTGAGTAGCTATGAAAAACTTTGCGAGCAAGTTGCACGATAGTGGTCTGACACAAGCTGCAACAGCAGTCCCCCGTCCGTAGCATGGCTCACGATTCTTCGCGTGATCCTGGCTGTGTTTTCTTAAAAGGCGCTCCACAAAATCGGCCGGTATGCTTTTTCTTTTGTGATTTATAGCAATTACACCTGAAAACGAGCAATACTCTACTGAAGAGGGCGTTCAAAGAAATAATAAATAAGGCCAAATAATCGTTCAGTACTAGATGCGGGCGCCTGTTTTGTCTTACTGTTAGTATACCGATTTATCCGCCACCATGAATACTCGCTCTTTTGAGCAGGTAGCAACAGTTCTGCACAGTGCTCCCTAATACTCCATCTGGTTACATCGCGTACAAAAATGCCAGGAACAAATGGGCATGTGCACTGAAAAATTTCCCAAGTATCTTCACAAGGTATTTCAACTATTTTCATTGGCAGCATGCCCTCTCTGCTTTGGCAATAACAGGAACAACTTACCCTCCTCACAGATCCCGCATACCCAACCAGGCTGGGCAACAGTGTTAGCGTAGACACTACCCCAGACCTAACCTTCAGCAGATATGCCAACCCCCAAGCCCAGTGGGTAAACACGCAACAGGATCTAGGCAGTGACCACAAAATACTGCACATCAAAGTCCCCCTTAAGCACATGTCCCGGCAGGTGAAATCTGCCACCATCGTTGACTGGGACGCCTTTAGACATGCCGAACAATCTCCTCGTCTCACTAAGGACACTCTTTCTGAGTGGGAGGACGGTCTGCTCAATCGCGTTAAATCAGCAACACGTGAATTAGAAATCGATCTGGACCTTCCCCAGCCAGATTCACGCCTCGCTCATATGTGGCAAGCTAAAACTAGCATGCAAAAACGCCTCTCCCAACAGAAACACAACCGGAACCTCCGAAGAAGGATCGCTCGACTCAATCAAGAAATAGAAAATTACCCTTTAAACTTGTGGCTCAAAACTGGGATTCCACATGCGAGTTTATTGACGCCAATTTCAATTCGAAAAAAACTTGGAACATCCTCCGCCATCTAATTGATCCCAGTACCACTAAAACAGCTCAATCCCAATCCATACAATACCTAATTCACAATTTTGAAGGATCAGAGCAGGACCTTCTGAACTACATCACTAAGAAATATGTCCAACAGAGTCCACCCATTCAACACCCCTCATACAGAGGCAACTCGAACGACGAATTGGATGCCCCCATAACTGAGGCCGAGGTAAATGCGGCCATACAGCGGTTGAACTCCAGATCGGCCCCCGGACCAGATCTGATAACAAATAAAATGTTGCGTAATCTAGACGATTTATCAGTGGAGGATGTCACACGACTCTTCAACGAATGCTGGGAGTCTGGTTCTATCCCGGAACGGTGGCGTACTGCCAAAACGATCCTAATTCCTAAACCCGGCAAACCACCACACGTAGATCACCTTCGCCCCTTATCATTGACATCGTGTTTGGGTAAACTCTTCGAACATGTTATCCTTTCCAGATTAACTCGTTTTGCCGAACGGACACATCTCTTTCCGCCCTCCATGTTTGGCTTTCGCCCTAACTTGTCCACCCAGGATGTTATGCTCCAACTCCAGCACCATATTATTGACCCGGCTTTTGTCCCTCTGCGGACAACCAAGGCTATCCTCGGCTTGGACCTTACACGAGCATTCGACACCATCTCCCATTCGGTGATTCTCGCGGGTATATTGAACTCACATTTGGGAGAGCGGACTTACAACTATATTCGTTCTTTTCTATCGGACAGAACGCTCACTCTGCACCTGGGTCCCATTAAAACGTCCTCAATCAGTTTGGGAAGCACTGGCACTCCCCAGGGCTCAGTCCTGTCACCCTTTCTTTTCAATATCGCTATGAAAGACCTTCCTCCTTTACTATCGACCCTACCGGACCTCCACCATTCCCTTTATGCAGATGACATCACTCTTTGGATCTCCAAGGGTTCGGACGGACACATTCAGGAAACCCTTCAAACAGCTACCCAAATGATCGAAACATACACATCTAGCCGCGGCCTCTCCTGTTCTCCACAAAAGTCCGAGTTTTTCCTCTTTCGGCCCAACTCCCATGACCCCCCCAACATCTCGATTACCACCCAATCTGGCAACATCATACCTACCGTCGACACCATCAGGGTCCTTGGTTTGCGCCTCCATAGCAAGGGACACAACCTAGACACTATCCGAGAACTTGAACGTCGGGTATACCAAACAACGAGACTAATATCTCGAATAGCTTCAAAGCATAAGGGTGTCAAGGAGGGCAACCTCATTCGACTCATACAAGCCTTTGTCCTGTCCCGAATAGCGTACTCGACCCCCTTCCTAACCATGAAGCTAAGTGAACGAATCAAAATTGACGGCTTGATACGCAAATGTTTTAGGGTAGCCCTCGGACTCCCTCCAAAAACCTCCAACGACCGCCTCCTTGCACTGGGTTTCCACAAATCCCTTGACGAGATTGTTGAGGCGCAACGCACCGCCCAATTAGAAAGACTCACTAAGAGTCACACCTGTCGGCACTTGCTAGCTTCCTTAGGCCTTCACCACCCACCTCCAACCATCAGCAATTGGTAGACATTCCCCCTTCCATCCGCCAGAGGCTCCGAATCAAACCTCTTCCGCGAAATATGCATCCCGTACACAATGAGGATCGCAGACTGGCTCGCACGAGAGCCCTTGAAAAAGCGTACCCTCCAGGCTCCCCCACGCTATACACAGATGCAGCAACCTATCCTACCAGAGCGGCTGCTGTAGCCACAGTGGTTGACTCGAAACAAGTCGAGCTCGCTTCCGCCTCCTTATCTACGACATCCCCCACGGCGGGAGAAGAGATCGCCATCGCGTTGGCTATGACCCACAGTCCCCACCTTCAAACAACTATAATCAGTGACTCTAAATCAGCCATCCTAAATTTCCTTTACGCAAGAGTTTCTCCAGCAACTTTATCAGTCCTGTTGAAGGCACAAAACATTCGATCGCGTTCTTTCACTCTCGTCTGGGCTCCCGCCCATACCGCGCTACCTGGAAACTCAGCGGCCCACGGAGCTGCTCGAGCTTTGGTCTACCGAGGGCTCGATGGCGCCGCCAATGATAGTGAGATATTCACTCTACGGGACAGGCTGCACACATACGGGGACATCCTCGCCCATTACCGCTTGGAGCTTGCCATTTTTCCTCCTCCTCACCCATCTCTATCCCGATCCTTGGCGGTCATATATCGGCAGCTCCAGACCCGCTCCTTCCCCACCCCTGCCATCATGTCAGCGATCTTTCCGGACACCTACATAGACGAATGTCCATATTGTTCGGTCCCTCACGCATCGTTATCCCATATCATATGGGCCTGTGATAGCATCCCACTATCCAGGCACCGATCCCATCCCATTCTCCTTACTATCACCAGCGAGGCGCGCTGGGAGGCCGCCCTGCGTGACCCAAACCCCCAAATTCAAGAAGACCTGGCCCCCTTGGCCGAAGGCACCGGACCCCTGCCAAAAAGGGGCCCTGCTGCCCGACGGACGACGGAGAAAACGTCGCCGGCCTAATCGCCCCAGCTGTGGCCAAATAAAGTTCTGTCTGTCTGTCTATCTGTCGACAGATTTGTTTTCGTGGTTGTCGAGAAGTTATCAAGCGACTGAACTCCAAAACTAGCGCATCTCGCATTGGTTGTGCAAGAGTGGCGAAACCGCCGAACTGGAGGACCCTCCCCCTTCGTCAAAGACGCGGCTTTTTCACCTCGCATGGATTTTCAAGCTAGCCACTGAAGGTTCTGCATTACTCGCCAGCCCGGAGCATTTTTTTCCTCAGGCTTTCACATCTATCTCAAAGTGAACCACGTTAGTTTGTGCTAGAAGCAACGGAACCCGGCTTTGACAACTCGGCGTCTCTATCGCAAACTTGCCATTGGTGATGTTCACTTCACGCACAATCGAACGTGAGCGGGTGAGGATAACCGCATGCGAGAGATCACACCACGAATACAATGGCATAGAACCTGGTGGTATAATGCGAGGGACCCAGACTATATAATGACTACGCGAAGTGTTTTTTCTCCACGTTCGCCTCTTTTTGTTTCGTGCGGCGAAAGTCTTGTAATTGTTTTCTGTTGTGCCTAACTTGGGTGGTTAGGTTATAAACTTTATCCTTTTTTTATTATTTATTTCCAACTTGCCAAACCCATGTGTGCATTTGACAACGCGTGTCCAATGAGGCGTTGTTGGAAGGCGAGGTAGACTGGGTTTGACACTTTATGAGTGCCTAAATTTGCTGTGAGGTTTATTTAATTTTCCTCTTCAAGATTACTTTTTTGGGCTCTAGTAATTCTGAAAATTCCTGTTTCGCCTCATTTCCTTCTAGGTGTTGTGCACTGCGTCTCGACGCAACCTTTTTTTGATCTCATTCACAGTCCATGTTATTATTCCGCCCCGCTGCTAACACCGTACCCTTAAGTTCTTTGGGGTGGCACAGTGCCACATTTGCCGGTTCTACGACGTAAAGGTTCCTCGTTCGATTTTCCAGAAATCAGTGACCACCTCTTTTGAACCCTGCACTCCCAACACCTGCTCGTGAGCGCCCAACCTCCCCACTAGTTTCCCTTGCAGCTCTTGGTCTTGTGTTTGCACCCTCTTCACTTGATAATGATGATTGGTTACTGGTAATGCTCTACGGTGGAGCAAAGAGCTTAAGCACATCTGGTGTTATAACATGCATTGCACATGAAAAAACTTGGAATGGTATTTAAGCAATTGTCTTTATTTATCCTCTAATAATATTATTACAATTCTTCAACGAGATTCTAAAATTTTCTGGTTCTCTCTGAAGTTCTTAAGCTTCGGGCTGCAGTTTTTTTAGCAGTTGCCGTACAACGGCGCACAACTAGTTGCAATATTGAGATAAAAAAAATAACAAGGTGGAAAGGGATTTTGAAAGAAGCTAGAAAAATATTTTTTGCAAAGATGGGAACTTCGATGGGCAATACAACAAGAATTCACCGTTTGAGCACGGATACGATGCTTTGCCAGCGCAGCCAACGATGGGCGGGGCTTATTGTGTGTTCTATTCACAGCCGGGAGACTTCAAGTTTTGCGTCCGCTGTGCAAATAAACGCAAAATTCACTCATATCCGCGTAAGTAGTAAAGTCGTCGTCAGAAATAAAAGTACAACCAGACTCAAGCATACCACATAAAGTGTGCCCATATCGTGGTGACGTGCAAAAATAAATTTTGTCTTTATAGTTCTTCGTTGTTAATTTGCGTCAGGACTGCTGGCCAAAAATGTTCGAAGAGTATGGGTTTGATGGCAAATTTGTGTTGTTTACTTCGGTCTATAATATAAGCTACTGCTACAATCATACTACCTATCATATATTATATCAGAACAATCATTGATGTGTAGAGCCGGTTTCCTATTTTGCCGAACGATGGTCAGGTCTGAAATTAGCGCCCGCATTCGGAAGCTAGCGCGTGGGAAAAATTGAAGCAGCTTGCACTAATCTTGCATGGCTTAAAAGAATGACAACTTGCAGACCCTCTTCCTTCATCGGAGTCCCGGCTGTTTGACGACACACGGATTTCGCAACTTGGCGCTATAAGTTGTCCATGGTTGGCGGACCTTAATCGTTTTGCCCGCAGGCTGTAACATATGTCCCAAAGTAGACCGCGTTAGCTCGCGCCGAACCCGCGGCAATCGGCATCACGAACTCGGCGACTGTATCATGAATTCGGCGTGTGTGCACCCAGTTTCAGAAGCGAACGCGCGTGAACTGGCGAGCAGAACTGTACGCGAGAGAGCACGCCCTAAACGCAATCGTGTAGAAGCCATTTTTCTTAATCGAGGTACCCATATTAGATTCCCTGGTGTTCTTTCCCTGGTTCGTTGTTTTTTTGTTTTATGAGACAGTCATGTCGTACTTTCTTGTCGTGTATAATTGGGGGGGGGGGTATATATCGCTCATTTCACTTATTTAATATTTATCTCCAACCTACCAAACCCATGTGCGCATTTGCCTTCGCGTCTAGTTATGAGGCGCTTATGAAAACGAGATGAAATGTGTTTTGTTAGGTATATTCATGAGGATATATTTCCGCTTAAACATAATATTTTTTTCACAAATACTTGTGAAAACTTATACCAGGCATTTTTTTAATTCCAGGTGTAGCGCACAAATACCAACACAAGATTTTCCTTCATTCCAATTGTCTGCGAAATCCTGTACCCCTTGGGTATTTTGGACGGCCCAGGGATTTCGTTCCTGTAGTCATGGCGTAAAGGTACAGAATTGAATTGCCATAACCTCCCTAGCTGCAATTTTTTCTTCAGAAGCGCGCACTCAACACCTGCTTGCAGGCTCCTTGCCTCGTCATCCTTTTCCTTACTCTTTCTTGCTAAGCGTTTTCACTCTCTCCACTTCATCGATAAAAATAATTTCTTGCAACGCCGTACGCCGGAACTAAAATCCTAAACAGCTCCAGTGTTAATGGAGTGGAAACCTCGTAGCGACACCACGCGGAGAATTCACTCGAAGAAGAGAAAGAATAAGTATTCGCGGTCGCCATGTTACAAGTTCCTTATGCTATGTAGATCTATTTACAGTTTGATTTTCTTGCTTTCTGTTTGCTTTTAAAATACGTCAGCAAGGCCAAGTGCATAGCCGCAACTCAGGGCTACTCAGCATTCATTAGGGCTGTTTTCTACAGGTGCTCCTAATGTAAAAGGTTTCATGAAATTATTTGCATTTCAAAAAACTAAGCACAAGATTCTAATGTTGCTATAGCAACCCATCTAGTCTCAATGACAGATTGCCAAGTTGTGATTAGGGCGTACACGTGACGGTGTTCAAAAAAGCCTAGTTAAATTATCACTCTAAAGGAGCTCATACGAAAACTTGAGTTTTCCAGCAGAAAAATGTACTGAGTGCAGTGAATTTGGCGTCTGTAAGCAGCTGTTTCCGCTTTTTTGGGTCATATTGCGGACATTTAATTAGTAAGTGGACAGGGGTAAGCTGGATCCTCTATCCAGCAGACTTGGCCTTCGTGTACCGTAAAGGAAATGCTGATAGAAGCGTGTTTTCTCAGATGCGGGCCAGCGATCTGGAGATGTTTGTTTGTGTTATGTTCCCATTTTAAGAGAGCTATTGCTGACATATTTTGTTCATGGCAACTATTCAACGTGTGCTTGCTAACGGTCAACTTTTAATTAAGTTCTTAAAGCTCCTCACGGTTCGTTTAAGTTATAGCCAATAAAATGATAAAATCTTTTTTTACTAAACTACGCTAAGATTTCTTTTTCGAAAAGGACAATCCTTCAAAGGTTTTGTTTTTTCCAAAATACTCAGAGAGTTAACCGTTACGCGTTGGCAGATTTAGGAGATCGTACCAGTGAGGGCAAAGTTAAAGAAATGTTAGTCCTTAGCGGTATAGATAATAAAGAATACCGCGTTAATTTTAAATACTCTGGGTTCGAAGATAACTCTTATAGATAAAAAATGAGTTTTACGTTAACGCAGAAAACTACTTATCTTCTCGCACCATTTCTTGAACACCTAATGGAAGTCATAACGATTTAAAATTTAGAAAAATGGAAGACGTCAAAATTTGAAACCACTGAATCGTTGAACTTTCACCCAGCATTTCAAAGAGAATGCTAATTGTTTACTGGAAATATCTGCACATGACACTCGATGGCATTTTTTACACATGATAATTGCAAATAGGAACTTTTCACAACATACCTAAAAGAGAGTGCATTTTACGTCAATGATGCGTCGGCGCTACTATAAACATTGCTACGTCTTGCCGGCAGCTCAAGAATAGAAGATGGCAAGAATGCACTACTACAGTATGTGCGTATTTGTTGGCGCTGTTCTCAGTAAGTCCTTTTAGATATACCTATTTAAACACGCTTTTGTTTTCTGCCTTTAAACTATTGTGATGCCCAATGCCGACTGTATACAACCGGTGAAATTTAGGCTGCAGCCACGCATAAAATAACAGCGTATTTCGCTCACGTAGGGTGAAGAAAATCTGCGGAAAGAAGTTTAAGTTCCGCGTAATCATACTAGTTGGTGCCTATTATAAACCCAAGCAACAAATTAGCGTGTAGTCAGTGTATTCTGGGATTAAAACATTTAAATAATTCAGCAAATGCAATTATTGCAGCCTCCGCTCTTAACAACGTACTCACCACTATCCAATAGACACCCTGTGATCTTGTATGTTTGTCCACAACACAAATAGATGTGCAATATAGGAAATACGACCTTCTTATGGGGAGACGTTATTAGACACCGTGCTTGTAACTAGTGAAAACGCGGTGAGAGTGTTATGAATGTATGTTATTCGTCCGTGCAAAACATTGTATTGCATATGTGCGAATGTTATGCGAACTCCCCTGTTGCCCGTTTCGCTGTTATTTTCTTTAGGTACAAGTATAGATTGACAGAATAAAGTTTTCAAAAGGTCTAAGCGGTGTTGCGGTTAGCACATCAAGTATGAACGATATGCGCTGACGAGGATTACTTCAGAGCAAGATTTTCGTTAACAAATAAACGGTGGTTGCAAAATTTATGATACTGAAATATTCGTGCCTAATTTAAAACCTTTGTAAGTGAACGCAATAACAACGCTAATTGCGCATTCAGTGGCACTGTAAGGATCTGTGCAATAAAGGCAATGCGCTAAGACAAAAGCCCAATGAGGATGTCTCCAGCCAGAAAACGATTCAGTAATGCAAAAGCAAAATAAACCTATCAACTGACCCCAGCCCCTACCATAAAAGACAGCCGTAATGCCACAAAATCTTTCCCGGTGGACCGAGGCACGCTGCGGCAATAAATCTTTTTTGGGAATATAGTGAGCATCAGATTAATTTGTACATTTTTTGATTGCATGGCATTGGCGACCACCTTTGTTTGAAAAGTGTAGTGCAAACCCCGCCTGGCAATACCCTATGCAGATTCTTCGCATGACAGTACGTACACATGAGCATAGACCAAGGACGGGCACGCTCCGACACTCCTCTTTATTCTTCTGTAAAAAGGCATAGCAATAATAAATTTTCTTTCAGTAAATAAACTCTAAAGAAGTGGTAATACTTGCCTACCAAACGTACTAGCAAACGTTCAATTCGGTTGCTGAGTCCAAAAGTCTCGTAGTTTCAAGGTGAAATTCTGTCGTATAGAAGATGTGGGAGGTCGATAAACCCTTATACTTATCAGACAGGCTGTATTGAATTTACCTTTGAGTCCAAAATAGGGGATGGCCGATCTTTCGGGACACGTGCGAAAAACTAGAAAAAAGTGGTCGCATGGCAAACCAAAACGGCGGAGATATCACGAAAAAATACCACAAGTGCGGAATGAACAGATAAGTGACCGCATCATAATATGAATCGCGTTTATTTGGTTTACCCATGTGTGCTAAAGCCATGTATTGTAGGTGGTGGGCGATCTTTTGGGTTAGCTAGTATATTGAATATCTTACCCCTAAAGAGGGGTGGGCGATGATTCGGGGTTGGGCGTTCGCCTAGTCCACTATGTTCTATTCCAGACCAGCTGAAAATGAGAATGGTGCAGTTGTGGCTTTTGAACGCTGTTTGGTTTGGTTTTCTGAAATGGTAGAGCAATAACTTTTCTTCGACCTCTTGATTGATATATTGAGTGATTGGATTATTGATTGGTTCATTAATGGACTGATTGATTTATTGATTGATTGAGGGATTGGTTGGTTTATTGATTTATTGATTGATTGATTGATTTAATGATTGATTGATTGGTTGGTTGATTGATTGATTGATTGATTGATTGATTGATTGATTGATTGATTGATTGATTGATTGATTGATTGATTGATTGATTGATTGATTGATTGATTGATTGATTGTATAAAGGTTTTAATGTCCTGATGCCACATAGGCCATGAGGCGCACCGTAGTGGAGTGTTCCAGATAAATTGTATAAACTAGGACAAATTCCCCTTCAATGCAGTGCTTGAAGAGCTCTGCAAACTTTAGCTGATGCTAACTCTCAGAAGAGCGGTAGGACAAAGACGCACTCATACAGCGCGCAGCTGGTCTTGTCAAACTGAGCCACCAATGCCCTCGTGAGCAGCTGCTCGCTTCCAGAAAATTACCAACTCATTCAAGTAGGCTTCACTGCGCAGGTTTCATTGCTCGTCTGAACTGAAGGTACCTGCAATTTCGTTTCTCCAACTCTTCCAAATATTCTCCAAGTTGCCCTTGTTGACGCAGATTCAATTTGTCTTAACCTCTGATGTAGCCCGTTATCAAAGCAAGATTATTTGTTGTGGAGGCATGTCATCCGAACTTTATATCAACGGTAAGCTGACATTACTTCCCGAGATGACAGTAACGTACAGAGAAGCATAACCAAAGCAGCCACAGCTGTTGTCAATTGAGACCTCTCGGCGTACTTTAAATGTCAAGATAGCAATGTTTAATAACAGTGCCTTCATCGCAAAATCAGCGTTACGTTTATGAGGTTTTTTTTGTTGGTCAATCAACAAAAAGCAAGAGTCCGTGCTCTCTTTCTCAGCATTTAAATCACGTGCATGAGTTCGTTCCTCCGGCAGCCCCAGTAGCCGGTACGCATCAATTCTGTAGCCCAATGTCCAAGTAGTCTTCGTACTATACCACGAGGCGTTATGTGATTGCATCTGTTTGTTTGTGTTTAAAATTTTACTTGGGTCTTTACTTGCTTTAACGTGAAAGGTGTGTAAAGATTTGCTCTGCGAGACACGCATTTGCAATGTCTGGTCTCGCACAACCCTCTGGTGGTCGTCGTTTGAATCTCTTGCTACGCTTGTTGGTTTCCTTCTTTCTCCAGTGGTGGCTGCTGCATCACTGGGTGACATGCGCGCCGAAACTGTACGTGTTATTAGTTTCGTGAGGCTCTTTACCGCGACGCAATTCTTCTACGGTAATGTATACAAAATGAGATAGAGAGGACAAAAAGTTGTATTGACAGCTACGTTTAGGTCTTAAGGTGAAAGACGCGATAGCGTTACCTCGTCGTCAAGGAAGAGGTTCGAAAGGAGCTGCGGCATTCGCCATTCATGCTCTCCGAGCGCAGAAGATTACATAACAAAAGTAGGAACAACTTTGTTTGGGAGAAGGCGCTGCACTGCGCTTAAGCGGCAATTGGCAAAACCAGGCGCGAGATGTCTTCTTTGTCCCCAGAAGTAATTCGCGGTTTACAGGGACACTGCCTTCCGTGGTCGCTTCATGAGCACGCTGATAGCAGACAATCACCCTTTACGGAAAGTCGCTGAATGAGGTTAGTAACGGCATGGCGTCAACAGTGCGTGCACCAACAGTGGGCGCACGAAGGTACTGCGCAGACACGACACTTTATAAACCACTTACCATTTCTGTCATAGCATCCACCGTAGCATCATTGCCATCCTTCCCATCGTCCAGTTAACCTTTGAATCTGGGTGCCTTAGTTGTACTCTCCGGTTGGCACTGGTGACGTATTTCCGTGGGCACTTGATGATCACGGCTGATGGCGGATGGCTAACGGGCAATGCAAAATTGAGAAATGAGCCTAATAACGCTATCGCGTTAATTATTGTGTGGGTGTCGCGTTTTCCACGCTTACCACCGACCAAGGCAGCACATAAGTTTATACCTTTGCTCAAAACTGTGTCAACGTCACTACGCGGGGAACAAACGTTCACGGGTGATGATTTTTGTAAGTAATTCTGATTACGTCGTTCGTTGCTGGGACAGAGTCATGCCGGTTATGAGAGTTTTTGTGGTCCTGGCCTCAAACAGAATTTTTATCTACCCTTCTAGAAACAGTGTTTTCAACAGTTGTTATTCACCATGTATATGTCGACTCATACTAGTCCGTTTATTCGTAGATTAAAAAAAACGTTGTGTCCCACTTCTACCTGCGGCTTCACCGAAGGTTCTGAAGCCTGAGTTATTTTAAACAAAACTTTTTTTAGCGGGACTGATGGCGTCCTGTCAAAATTAATTATTGCATTTACTCATAGACAGCCTGATCGATCGAAATGCCCTGAATAGATGGACGTGCGAAGCGTGCGTGAAACCGATCTTCAATTGTGTCAATGCGATTAATTGAAAATTGAAAAATATGAATTGTTCTAGACGAGACAATGTACCCACCGACAATTAAGAGGTTGTGAAATATTATACCTTTTTTTCTTAACCCACATATCGGCCTACGTGCTGATCATCTGTACATGCGCTTCTTTAGTGCGCGGAAAATTGTTGCATGGGTTCGTTCTTCGTTTGCAGTTTGAGGCTTTGAAAATTGCACGATCGATCAAACGCACTTTGAGCGAAGGTTGAACGCACGTTTAGCGTTCGCGCTTGGCTTAGCTTTTTATAGGAAGGACTGAAAATTGAACTGACAAAATTCTAGAAAGTTCAACTTTAGCTTTGCCACCGCTACACGCATCTACATTAGTGCCTACGTTTTGCAGGATTGTCACCATCACAATATAAATTACTAACGTCCGGAACCAATATTGTTATTATTCCATGAGCAACCACGTTTAACCACAGAACTTTTCAAAGTACCTGATCAACCAGGACGGGCGCTACACTAATGCCAATTCTAAGTTTCTTGCCCACATATCTTGTGCTCGATTTGCATCTAAGATGAAGGTACACTCTCACAAGTATGAAGCACAGAGTAAATCACTCATTGCGGATTCGAAGAAACACGGCATGTGAAAAAGCCCCAAACCTACCTTTCTTATGAAAGTTTACAAAGCGTAGTTTAAAATTATACAAAAAACCATTCATTTACTAGTACTCCCAACATAGGTGCCCTACACTGCATGGGAATACATACATGAAAGTTTTATTTTTCATGGAAGCCACGTTTTTTACTATGACCATGTTTACCGGTTACCATTGAATCACTTCTGCATAGCTCGGTAATTGAGTATTTTCATTAGTAGCGCCCAGCAGAAGCTGTTGCCTTTAAGACAGCCTGCGGCCGTGAAAGCTGTATGTCCGGACTCGTTAGTCGGTACTTTATTGCCGTTGCCATTGGTAGAACCGAGGTTGATGTTTCTGTGATATGTTGTGAGACACGGTGCAAGACGCAAGTTGATTCTCTTTTAGCTCTTCCGTATTAGCATTTGGTGTTGTATAAAAAAAAATTGCAATTCATTTTTATTTGTGAAATGTTTTCGTTGAAATTGAGGTGTTTAGGAAGCAATCTGCTTAAAAAATCACGTCTAAAAGATTTGCCAGCACACAGAGCTAGGTAGTCATAGGCCAAAATAAACGGTTCTCGAGTATCGTACTGAAAACGCCAATAAAAAAATAACCCGTCTGTCAGGAGCGGGAAAGTTACCCCTGATTCATACGTTTATTATACTTGAAGTCCGTTCAGCCCATTCAAAGCAAGCAAGAATAAATGTTTTTTAAGGGCCTACTATATTTAATTTGTGCTACACCTGTTTGTATCTGCGATATAGAGCGGCTTAAATAAACATCGTTTTCGTCGTTTATACTGGCCCGAAATCAGTATTTATGTTATAGAGATATAATGAAGAAAATACATCATGCACGCGGCGGATCAAACAACTACAGCAGTGACCTAAAACTACGAGAACTTCTATGAAATGTGATGTGGCGACCTGCGGGTAATAGTATTAATGATTTGTCAATGTTTTTTAGGGAAATATCGTCAGTTACAGTTGCCACACGCACGTGTACAAGAACGTTGTTCCTATTGCTTAGAGTGGTCGCTATCAGTTTTAATTAGGTTCCCCGGCATGGCAAGCCTGACGTCCGCTGCCATACGGTCTCCAGATTTTTGGATACGTCATGAATCGGTGTCCCGAGCTTCTACCATAATGTATACAAAAAAGCTCAGATAATCATTCCTGTACCACTAAGGGCAGACGCGTATCATCGGCCTCGCGGCAAATTATCGACACTGAGGAAGGCACGACACATCGCTGTTTTGAAAACGCGGAGAGTGTGCATAGTACTGTGAAATATTTTCAATCTTCGTTCAATTTAACGGGAATAAAATTTCTAATCTCATGCTAGACAGAATGCGCCAACGCAGCAGAACACATTAAAGTTGCTTTTGTCCTAAAGTGATAGTTTAGATGAATAAAACGACTTTTCATTTATTATGGTTGCGTGTGCAAACTGCCATGAAAAGAAAATTGTTCGTTTAACTAAGATTTGCGTACATAATATGGTAAGCTAAAACACACTTGCACAATGTATTTTTATGCTTTTCTATGGTTACAAAAACCGATCCTGCGTTCCAAAGTGGCGCAGAAACGTTTTTTGCCCATACATTTGCTGCAACGTGTAGTCATAAAGCAAGTAAAGTGTTTTTATATAAATTATTTCGCAATGTGGGTAAACTAACAGTGGTCCAGCGTTAATTCATGGATTGAAATTGGTCTGCTCTGAAATTACCTGAGCGAATTGAAAACGAGGAAATATTTCGGTATTGCTCATTTTTCACAAAATTACTAAGAGGCAGCAGCTGAGGCTTATTGGCTTGTTTACCAGTGTTTTACACTAAGTTAAGCTGTAATTATCACTGTATGTTTATGTTTAGCAGTGCTCCTCTGGCCATGTCACCGTGGACAGTATGGTGTGGCAGCCTCCCCAAATACCCCTGCAGCGGTAAGTAGGTTTTGTTTAACGACTAGTATACATTCAATTGGTTCTTTTTGATTTTGCGGAAGTGTGGGAAACAAGCTTTAAAAACCACTGGTGATACATTACATATAGGCCTGAAAAACTTAAACTGGGCTTTAACGCAGTAATCAATTCTGTTGGTGCACCTTTAAAATACCGGTGTTATGAATGGGCCGAGGATCACGCAGGCCGGCAGACAAACACTGTTTAACACGTCGAAGAGTATATTCAACAGGGTGGAGGACAAGCACAGGACGTGAGCACAGTAGAGGTCGGGATTTACCAGACAGGATGGGTTTGGGTCACACGTACACACAGTTCGCAGTTCAAACGTACACAAAATAACCTCGCAGTTCACAAGGTCCGAGAGCAAAGCCCAATAGGCAAGTCAGCTCACTCTCAGTCTCTACGCGTTTCTAGCTACTTCAACAGCAGGAACGGCAGGACCCAACAGCCGGAATGGCGCGTCAGAAGTCTGTGCATCAGCACCTCAATGACGGCGCCCAGACGAGCGCTCGAGCCTTTGCGGAGGGTAGCGGCGGTCCCGTTTAAGGTAGCCCAGGCCTCTCAAGGGGTAGTTCCCACGGACGGCGCCCTGTTCCGCCGCTTGGCTTCCAGCCGTTTCCGTTCAAGCTTCCGCGATCACTGACGCGCAATCCTCCACCTTGTCACCTTCTCTGTCTTTCTGGCTGGCTCACTTGCGCGGCCAATCATTCACATGGCCATTCATCACAACCGGAAAACCCGTTTGTTAGAGTGGCGATTGTTAAGGTAAATTTGGCATTAGGACAACGCATACACTTGGACAGTATTACTAAACATCGGAAATGTTATCTTCTGGAGAGTGGTCTTTCTACCTTTCTTCAATATTGTCCGCCTGTAACTGCGAAGTTCAGATTGAAATGATACGTCAACAACTTACCAGTTGTGCCTTTGGACCGGCATTTTTTACACCATACACTGAATGACACAGCATATAGAAAAAAATTTAGTGCCCTTCCACTTTGTGAAGAAGTATCACCCGCGAAGCTGCACGACCTCAACAAGCGCACGAAATAAAACACGTTCGCTTCTAATTTACGACAGGCATGGATCCTAGCCAATTACCTTAATGAAATTTGGAAGAACACACACACACACACACACACACACAGACACACGCACACGCACACGCACACGCACACGCACACACACACACACACACACACGCGCACACGCACACGCACACGCACACGCACACGCACACGCACACGCACACGCACACGCAAGTGAAGTGCCACAGTATTTATTTACACATGAGCACCTGCCGGTGTTATCGACGTACTCGACCGCCACGATCAGCGCTTTATGTTCGCTGAAATGAACCATTAGAGGTTGTTCTATGAAGGCGCGTATCTGACAGTTCCTCGCAAAGGCCAGGTCGCTGAATCCACCGTTGATGGTAGTGGGTGAGTCAAGAGGTATGCACACTTCTCCTTTAAGCGGGTGCATTAGCCCTTCTCACGCCCGATTCCTGGCCAATCCCCCACGTGGGTATGTGCCATGTCAGCGGCCCGGCAGCGCGCGCCCATCTCCCCCCGTTGCCAAGGAAGACGAGGAGATTACTGGCCAATCTCCCACGTGGGTATGTGCCAACTCCCCCCGTTGCCAAGGAAGACGAGGAGCGCGCGCACCCGCAGCTGTTGCTATGTGGACGGACGGCGGTGAACGAAATTCGGGGTCGCTTATAAAGTGCATTCGCACTTAAAAACTACAGCTATCTCTCTCCCTCCTGCGTCGTAGCCATCGTACTGTTTGCTAACACGCCAACCCAGTTCACTCTACTAATGAGGACACAGGTCAGGTCGCAAGGCGCTGTTTGGCAGCCACGTTTAAACCTCACGCCAACACAATGGACATGTCAACAGTAAGGGCATAAAACATATACCTGCGCATGCCCCGGCCTGCCCCCCCCCCCCCCCTCCACTCCAACCCGTACAAGCACAAATCGGACACCGGTCATGAACGGAGGCTTAGAATTGAATGAAACGGTCGAACATGCCGCTCTGAAAGCCCTTTGCCGAACATGTGATATTAACCCATGGCAGCGTTCGAAGCGGGCCAGTTTCTGGTTCGGGAGCGATTCACAGGTACTCGACCAATGGGAACTTGAGGGGGCAATGACAGTGGCTTTCTGTCGTTTTCGCGCCAATTCACACTTCCGTTCGGGCTGACGAATTTTCAGTTTCCGTTCTTCCTCCAAGCGAACGACATTCATACGTTCCATAGCGCGTTAACACCTCCAAGGCCTCGACCTTTAATCTAGCGGGCACACATGTGGGTGTCCTTTTCGCTTCCCAGTCGTAGGCATATCGTTGTCTGTGTAACACACGAACCCAGAGCCAAACCTCTCGATTGCGGCGGACAGGTAAAAGGAGGGATTGAATGATGAGAGTCCCACATTTAAATTTCCCACCTCCAGAAAGGGTACGTCATCGGTAATGGCTTTCAGCCCTACTGTACATGCCTGCCCCTTTCCCCCACCCCAGTCCATGCACGCCTAAACCGGGAACGGATGATGTGCGTTTATTAGCCCGCGAATCGAATCGAAACTAGCCCACGAATCGAAAGAAGAAGACTTTATATGCGGCCAGACTAAGATCTATTATTATTCTTCCGGCAGAAAAACTAAATAGCTAGGCAACGAGGGCTGCCGTGGCGACACTGTCGACCAGAATGGCTTTCAAGCTAACTAAGAATGGTATTTTTCCACCTCAAGAACAGCGCAAATAAGGGCGAATACGAAAACTACAATTGGTGGATCTTTCGACCATATTGCCGGTGACACTGTTGCAGAATGTTCCTAATCGACGGGCGCTGTCGTGGTGCTGGCCAAGAGGCTTGCTTTGCACCCACATCGTGGTGCGGTTCATTAACTTGATGCGCATCGGTCGTTCTTTGAATGCGCTGCTCACGAATTTCGACACATTTCCCTATGTCAATGATTGCTCGTCCAATCACTTAGCGCTTTGGCAGTCGACCCGGTATGGCAATCAGAATCTGCTTGAAGTTTATACCGTCGTGCCCACTGAATCCATTAAAGACACCAAAAGTAATGGTAAACATCGATAAAGGTAAACAAGGTGGAAAAGGTCTGATAAGTGTTCCCGTCGGCGTTCCAACGGGGAAGGTTTCTTTCCGCTGGCAGGAACCCGCAGCTAGACGGCGAGGTAAAATTTGATGCGGAAACGGCCGCAGCTACATTCTCGGCGGCGTCGGTGGAGGCGGCTTTAGGGCGGTTTTGCACCCATTCACGCTATTGTTGATTTTTCGAAATTATCTGATAACGGCGCTACGGCCGCTGTCAGAAGACATCGGTGGTACTGAGGCATCGGTGGTGGCGAGGGGAATAACTGTCGTGATATCCATTGTGAAAGAGGGGTAGGGGTGGCGACATGGAGGAAAAAATACTCAGGAGAGGCCCTTAGCATCCCAATGCATTGCAAAAAGTGTGGAGTAAGTGACGTAATTTTTCTTGAGCCCATAGACAATGCTGCTTAATTGTTTACAACTTCTGTGGCCAAATTCGGGCGAATAGAACGGACAAATTTTTAAGGCGCTTGGTATGTGGCTGCCTCGCTACGCTTGCAAACCAGCACAGTCGCTACGACAAACGTTTTTAGATCAGGTCAGTTTCAAACCTCCGCAGTCGGAGGCGGCCTTAACTCGTACCCCGGCCGCAGCGGCGCTTACGTCGCGTCTAAATCGGCGGAGCGAGCCGCTGCTGCCGCCGGGGACCTGCCGGGAAAATTCCCTTCGCTCAGCGCTGGGGAGAGCCACAGTTCGTTCTTTGCTCTTTTTATGTTTCTTCTTTGTGAAGTGAAGTGAAATTTATCGCTGCTGAGACGTAGCGCGCAAAGACCGCAGTGCTGTACGACGCCAAACAATGCTCCCGTCGTCTGCGTTCGCCATCCCGCGAGCCTGTTGCTATGATGACGACAAACGCTATTTTGCCAGGCTCAAGAGCTGAAAAATCGTGCTTTTATCTCAAAAACGAAGGCCGTTTTTTGATTGAAACTTTGGGTGAGGGTTAGAAATGGAATATGGAAGGCGAAATCAACAGTTTAGAACATGACATCGCACCGAGGAATTAGCGAGGAAGATGTTTTCGCTTCGAAGCGGGAGGGCAGGGCGACGCCATGTTAGTCAAATCAAACCGGGGGCAGCAAAGAATGATGGGATAGAGTGCTGGACTCAGTGGGCTCAACTCATGGTGAGACTCGGCTTCACTCGGGACTCGGCCTCTCCTGACCTTTTCTTTCCTCCATTTGTGGCGAGAAAGAGCCCCGCAGCGGCACTGAGTAAATCTGCTTCATCGGAATAAAAACTGCAGGGGGTGGGGGACGGAAGTGTTGAGGTTTATACTGCTTGGCAGTAAAAAATATTTTCACTTGGTTATTGAAAACACCTATTCATCCTCGTAGCTGTTCAGTGAGAAGGCTGTAAGGTTTGGTTTTTGATTATTACAAAAAAAATGTTTTAGCCTAAGTGAGCATTTGTAAGACTAGCAGCCAAATTAGGCTGAGAAAGCTGTATAGAAACAAAACACCGGACGTGGTATTCCTCATCCAATACGAGGCAAAGTTGCGCTTTGGTTGCGCTTAAGAAAACTGGAAACCTTCACAATTTCTTGCGGGTACGTGTACGTCTCGGGTGTTTGTAAAATCTTCTGAAGTAAACAATCCTTCCAGTACTAGGGATATAGGAGATGACCCATGGCTCATAAGCACACTCATGGAAAGACAGACACAAATGCCAAACATTTAAAATCTAAGTTTTAAAAGAAGAGATATTCTGTGTGAACGGTGTATTTTCACAGCATTTTTACGCAAACATTCCTAACCCAAAGTCGTCCACCACGCCAAATCCCCAAGACTTCACACACAGTCACCAAGACTTAATATTGACGTTTGCTTTCACCATATTGTGCTCATAATAACGGGCCTGATATAGTAAAAAAAATACAATGTCACATTGCTTCATTTCGTGTCTAGCAAACCGTGCCTTTTTTCTTGCGTTTTTTATCTATGTTGTAAATTTGTCAGCGTCTGTCAGCATCATCTTCTAGACATCATGCCAGGCAAATAAGTTCGCTTTAGTTTTCTAACATTCTATAAAGTCGCCAACGAGAAGAATGTAAAAAAAAAACATGTTTGGAAAATCGCAAAATGTGTTGAGTGCATCGTTTAAGTTTAGCTTTTCTTCGGGCCAGCTAGCGTAGTCTAGGGTGGCAGGTACACAGACGGCCGCTTTCTAGAGCATGCATGCAGCCCGCGTCGGTGCGCAGAATCTAACCATGCCTAACACTAAAAAAAGCGACGGCTGCTACAAGATAAGCAAACCCACTTGTGAAACGGTAGCATGACGCCTGTTCCAGAGAAATTAAAGGGGGGACGCGGGAGAGGATGTGGAATGTTATCGTTGGTTACGAGCTTCCTGAGGTAGATTATGCATTGTGTGAACCGAAAAACCTGTGCGTTGTTGCAGAAAGCAGCCCTAATGCAGTTAAGTTTGTCGCCCCTTGATTAGAGTTTTCTGTATATTTCTGCACTGAAGCCGTGCGGCACTATGTAACATTAGTTTCTACCTCCATGTGTTTATTTTTGTCCAATGTAGTTTTGTTGCAAGCTTCCGACAATGTTTTTACTTCATTTTTTTCGTAGCTAAGCCAGTCTGCTTATGTGTCCAATACAAATGAGAACCTTCCAAGTGCAAAGCGCCATATCTGGCTTTAGATAGCTGTTGAGAAGCGCGCACCACACATTATCTACGCACCAAAGCGGAGCGTATAACCACCTCAAAAGCTATGCATAGTATAGATCTTCCGTCCCGGATTTACCCACGTACGCATCGCAGCGCTTGTATATATAAAATTTAAAACTGCTACGTATGTCCAATAGGTATATGAAATCGAAATGTTAGGTTTTTATGGGCTGAAGCTGCCACTGGCCCATACGGCGCTCCTTAGTTGAATGGTAGGGGTAAATTTGGCCACGTGAGTATCGGCAACGTGTGGTGATATCCCGACACACGGGCGTTTTCGTTTTTTGCCACCATCAGAAAAGCAGCCATGCACCCCGCCTGTGATGAAACCCGCCTTCTAGGGCTCCGCATCACACCGCATTAACCTGAGCTCTACCACGCCATAACACCAACTATTAGCCTTGCTAATGGTCCCGGGGTATCTAAATGAATTTAAACCGTAAATATCTGCTACACTGACGTCTTTTCAAATCCACCGTATGCTATTACAAGGGGGTAAAGCAAGAGCCTTGCTTGTGAAAGAGCAAGAGATTTGCTCCACAAGCAAGAGCTTTGGAGCAAGAGTTTACTTCCCAAAGAAATTAATTCCTGATCCGGGTGGGAGTAAGAAGTGGAGATAAAACCTCGCTGAAAATTATAACTGCACATCTGAGGGGGTGTTTAGAAAGTTGAGTGGGAAAATATAAGACCAAGGATAAATGCAGAATATACTGCAGCCATTTGAGCTTTGCGGATGACATAGCATTCCTTAGTGGGACTGCAGAACACGTGCAAATAAGGCTTGATCAATTACAATCAGAAAGCATGGGCGTGGGGCTAAAACAATTATAAAATAATCTAAGGTAATACGAAACGAGCATGCGACAAACGTCCTATTTAGCTTAGGAACCGAAAGGATAGAAGAAGTAAATGAGTACAACTATATCGGGCAGACGGTCAGTGCTGACTCCAACAGCGAAAGAGAAATCCGGCGGAGAATAGGTGTGGGCTCAGGAGCACTCGGCAAGCATCCTCAAATACTGAAAAGTAAGCTACCTCTGTCGCTCAAAAGGAAAATCTACAAACAGTGCATACAGCCGGTTATCACGTATGTAGGAGAAACTTGGCGCTTTACTAAACAACTAGAAAGCTAACTTCGGTGGGCTCTCAACTGGCCATAGAGGGAATAATGTTAGAAGGAACACTCAGGGACAGGAAACGAGCTACGTGGATGACACCAAAAACTAGAGTAGACGATATCATAGTTGAGATACAGAAAAATAAATAGACATAGTCTGGTGATCTAGTGAGGCGAACCGACAACCAGAGGACCATTCAAGGGATGGGTCTTGAAGGAGGATAGGGCCAATAAAGAATGGTTGGGTGAAATAAAGAAATTACGGAGTCAACTATGGCGTCGACCAGCGCAGGACAGCACCGATTGGCGGTTATGTGCAGAGGCGTTCGTCCAGCAGTGGACCTTGGTAGGCTAATGCAGATTACGACGATGATGGGTGTTTGTGTTCCTTTCGCAAGATTTTACGCTGCTTATGAATTGTTTCTGAATAAACTACAAGGGAATATTCACATAATCAATGTTACTTTACAGTGGCTCAGAAGACACGATGCCCTTTTAAGAATGTTGTTCCGTCTGGAGTCTAATTACAGAATTCTTTCTTTAACAGTCGTGGTCAGAGAACATATCTGAACACATCTTCGCATACTGTTCGCTTTGTGGTGAAATCGTGCTATATATTTAAACGCCGGAGCAAAAACTTCTAAAGAAGTTTTTCTCTGATTCCTGTGAGGGTGAGACTATACGTCCTCTATTGCGGTTAGTTGAAGTTCAATTGCTTTACCTCGGTGGCAGAATACCCGGGGGTGCGGTTATTCTATATGTTGTCTTCACTCGCGTGGAACGTATTCAGGCACCACGCGTGTCAAGCGCCAAGCGTTGGTGTTGCTAAGGCGAGGCCGCCACATCATCATTTGCCAGTTTTTATGTCGGGCTCCACAAAATGGCGGCACTTGTCCGTGGTGGCGCCCGATAATTAAAGCTAAACACATTGCAAAAGAAAAGTTGTTTGATATTCTAAGCTGTCCCCATCGACTGCGGAGTAGTACTGCCGCGCCGAATGCTCTTTCGTGCAGCGTTTTACGATATATTTATTGTCAGACACGTCGAAATTGTCGCTTGACTACACAGAGCAGAAAAAACAATGGAGAATAAGTACCCGTTCAACAGCGTCCTGATGGAGGAAGTCACGCGCGTATGCTAGTGAAAGCTTATCACCCGTAAAGGTGTCAAAATTTTGCAGTGCAAAAGCCAAGTTCAAAGGATTGTTCAAAGGCTGCTCGAGATCAGCCAGCGCTTATACCAAGTGCTGAGTGTGAGCACCGCACGGCTGGGGAGGTGTCCTCCAGTGCATAAGCTGCTACGCTGCCATCTTATCTAAGTGCACGTGTGAAACAAATCTTCATAAGTATTATGGAGTTTTCTTAGTCACACATGCGTTAGCGGAAACTTCTGCCGACATTTCTGGTCGCAGGCATCTGGAGCATGTGCGCTTAGCGCGTCGTATCGCTTTCGTTCGCTGCCGTGGTTTCATTATGCGCTGCTGTGAAGTTCTCGATTACAGGGAGAGCGCCCCCACGTAATGTGAGTGCGATTGATAATGTATCTTTACACCACTGCCCAGTATCGGGTTGAAACGGGGAGGACGGACGCCGTTTTGTTTTTTCTGCGAGACGCTGGCGCAAAAAGAATAGGCAGGCAGACTGGGCGCAGTCATAGGCGTTTCCAGTATTGTCGAGCAAAAAACAGCCAGCTTAACGTTTCATTCAATACCATCTATAGCACATTATGACGAAGCGTTAATAATCTAGGAAATGAGCGTTTTGCGATGTCCCGTCACTCAAACTAGCGGCAGCGAAACAAGCGGACCAACCTCATCGTAAAAATGGCTGTGTATATCATGTCGCTTTAAACATATTCGAGAGATAAGTATCTTGATTTCTTGGTGCCGTTTTATAACTAGACTTATTTTTAGGAAGGGGAGTTGCGGGAGGTAAAAATACAGATGCGAGATATACACAGGAGAACAAAATATTAATTCAGAGCCCTTCCGCTTTGTGAATGATGGTCGCCTGCGAATCTAGGAGCAGTAGAACGATTGCATGAAACAGGTGTGTTTGTATTTGGCGGCTGAACATTATTTCTCGGCAATTCGGTCAATGCAAATTGGAGTAGCTAAATTTGTATTCCAGAAGATAAAGATGGGCAGTCCGTCTCCCAAAAGACTAGACGACAGGGCACCTGTAGTGGTGTAGCATCAGGCCGTTACTCGTCCACGCTAAAATTTCCCACCATAATGACGGGCATGTCATCGGTGAGAGCTTGATGCCTGGCTGCGACTGGACGCATCTCCCTCATCCGCACGCATACCCGGAAGCGACTTTCTGTCCCCGCATAGGTACAAGTCCGGCACTTCCGTCGCGATGTAAATCCCTACATTAGGGTGTTGATATGCTGCCCCTCTCTATACCGACGTAAATTATTGTAAAGCACATCTAATAACAAAAACAACGCGAAGCTTTAGGCTAAGAGAACATTTTACAATAAGAAATGACGGGTCGTATTAAAGTTATAACAATGCTCTTTTTTTCGAACCCTTGGGTGTTCGTTTCAAATTCGACGATTCTACGCTGAGAAACTAAAGCTATTTTCTTTATCACAGACTTATTTATAGAGCGAAAATGAGTGCAAACACGAGAATACCCCCAAATTCCACCTGATGATCTTAAAAACCTTAACCGCAAATACGGATGGTCCATATTTAAAACATTTCGCCTAGGTTACCTAATCAGGTGACTGGTCCTAAATTTTCATTTGGCGCGTGATATTAGCGATGCTTTTAAGAAACTACACCCCCGCCGCTCGTGCATCAGGGTGCTAATGTCGCACGGCCATACGAAGTCTTCAGAGATTGCGGGCTTAAAGCCACAAACATGTCAAGTATAAGGAAACCATCATGTTTTCAATGAATTCAAGTGTATTCAAGCAATGAATTCAAGCAGATCAAGTGTATTGGGAGTTTTGTAAAGCTCATTGCCAACAAGTGTGATTGTCTGCCTTGCAGAAATGCTTTTATGTGTAAAGCTTTAAAGTACATGATGCAAACGTTATTTTATCCACTTATCTGAACAATTAGGCACCGACAACCAGAGAAGCTACGGAGCCCGTCATAATTATGAAAGGAAGGTCTCCACAATTGAGACATTATTACAAGGTGTAAAAAGTGATACTTCCTTCATTGGCATACAGCGTTTGTTTGAACATGTAAAATGGAATCACTGCCACTGAATCCATCAAATTCGCGTACAAATTGCACAACTGAAAATCCGGCAGGAGAGTGGATAAACCATGCATTCCTATGAGACCGAATGCAAACGTTTCATTCTTGATGGTGTTTTTGATGTACTCAGTATTGTCATATTATTATGAGAGCCTGTAATAATAGGATTCAAGTCCATATATTACTATAGAATACAAAACATTTTATCATAAATTTCAATAAAACGTTGGAGCGCGAAAGCTTCCTGACAAAAACCTCTGCGTGGAATGGGCGGTGAAGCTTTCACTAAAACTGCTACAAACCTTCGCCGTGCGTGCGTCGAATAGATCACCAAACCATCATTGATCCAAGTCGCAAACTGGAAACTACCTTATGCAACGATTTTTTGCACGCTAACTACACGCTTCTACGAACGATGTTAATGTATACTGATGCGTCGTGTTTGAGATAAAGGGATAGCATTGTACTCCTTCTTGAGGACATCTGCCTATATTGTTTTATCTATAACCTGTCCGTTTTCGCGTTTTTTTAAGTAGCCGTCTTGAACAAATAAATGAGGGTTTGACGCACGCGCCGTGTGCTCAGGGGTCTCATCGAAGCTTTCCGTCTACCAACCGCTCCAAGGGGAAATGCATTGGTTTTTGGAGAGGACGCAATCGGCCGATCTAAACAAAACTTTCCCTTTAAATGAGCAGATGATGATCACTAATAACAGCGTGGGTAGTAGTCCGAAGGTATGTATGCCGTTAGAGGAAAAAGGGACGGTTGGGAAAGGAAAAGAAGGATCCTTTTGTGCGAAGTATTAATACAGGGCGGCTGAACCAATGGTGGAACTGATTCTGGCAATAACTCTGTAGCCTAATGCTCGACGTGAATTATTTCACGATTGCTAAGTATTTGGACACCGCTATGCATATATCAGTAAAGCCTGCCCCCATAAAACATGAGGCGGCGTATTTGTAGACGACTGGGTTTGTGACGCTGGTTTGCCCTATATCTATATTTATTTTTGGAAATTTTATCTTGCAAAAAATTCGATGTAGGGATGCGCTCGAATTGCGCGGCGCATCTGACAGCGTTAACGTGCACTGTCTTGGGCCGCCGCAATAAATATAGCTTTGAACCTCGTGTCAGTTCTTTGAATGCTTAGTCTAAACGCTTTCAGCTTGTCTGAAATTGGTGAGTTAGGCTGGGATTACCCGGCATGATTCGTGTGGGGCGCTTTCCCGCATTCGGCCCCTTTCGCCCAATCCACCGTACACAGCTGTATGTATCAGCACCACAGGCTTCGATTTATGATAAAGGTTAGGCCTAAATTACACATAGGAAAAGATGACTATGGTAGAATGGATAAAACAGGAGAGTTTCTAGTGTCACACGGAACCTATTGCAATATTTATCTACTTTGTGCAGGTGCAAGTCGCTTATCCGATAAAGAAAAAAGAAAAGCAATAAGGCGTTTCAACCAACACAGGAAAACAGTGCAATAGCCGACCTTGCAATGATTCCAGGAATAACGGGTGATGCGGGTTGTTTCTTTCATTATCTTTTAGAAGCGAGTGGGGTGCCACGACAGCGTTGGTGGGCTGGGTGTTGATGCAGAAGACGGAACGCCCTGTTGGGTATGTAGAATGACGTTTTTATTAAAGAGCTTTTGATTTCACATTTATCAGTTGAGCAGAAAGTTTTTTGTCCTTTTGTATTTATATAACAACTTTTTGTAATGTTCGTGTGAATTAGTAGAACTCCGATTATTCGGCTTTATGGGTAGTGTGAAAAAGCGTCGTAAAATGTGGTTGTCGCAAAATACGAACAAGAAACTTTCCAAAAAATAGTTTTCCTCGACACGTTTTGCAAGCCTCCCTCCATTTGAAGAACAATCCTTTGTAGGGCTCGGAAACCCAAATTTCTAAAGAAAGTAATTGCAAAAAGCACAACACAGTTCCGGTTCCAACCTCGCTGTGTAAAAACAAACATTTTACCGCTGTGCGTTGACGCGATTCCCGCAACCCAGTGTGAATCATAGCACACACGATGACGACGAACACATCTCGAAGACTCGGCCTGTCAGAATAACCTCATTGGGCAATTAACTGCTGAGTTTGAATAAAGAACACATGCACCCTGCCCCGGCCGCGTATTTCCAAACCATATCCCGTAGGGGCCCAGGACGACCACACCCCCTAAGCAGGGACGCAGCCAAAGAGATTTAAAAAATTGCAACTTTTTAACCTCCTTGGACGCAGCACCGGGGCGTCTCTACCTATATGTGCGCGACTTTATGCGAGGTGGTTTTTTTCTTTTTTCCCCCTCCCCTCGTTTCGACTGCTTGGCAGGCGGCCGATGGTTTCGCTCCGTGGGCGGGGCTGGCCTGCGGCGCTGGGGAAGCTTACGCACATGTGGTAGAAGCAAACCTTTTGTACCTGAGCCCATGATCTCTCCGCGCTCTTCTTGCGCACCTGCGAGTTGACGCTGACCTAAGATCGTGTTCCTAAATAAGCGCTCTACTCGGTGCTCGAAGTGCGCGCGCGCGGATGGACGCTTTCACACGCATCTGGCAATTATACACGGTCCGGAAAGCAAACACCCCCATTGAAAGCTCATTCTACAGCACACAGAGGGGTATACATTTGGGTTGGGTGCTCTTTCACTATATACACAGCTGAAAACACGATTCGTTGCTGCAGGTAAGGATTACAAGAAAGGCAGCCAATTACCCATGACTACATTTACAAACTGTCCTACTCTTGCGAAATATTACAGCTGCATGAGCTGCTACATTTTGGCACTTTCATAGGCACTATTACATTGAATTTCGTTAACATTAATTCATTGCATTATTCTTTATCAGGAACAGTGCAACTCAGGAAAACATTGACATTTTGTTAACAGCAATGGAAGTTCGGAATCGTTCTTGCAAGGGTGATACATTGATAAGAAAGACACCAGCTCAAACGTGCACGTTTTACACTCGGTCATGAATTCTGCATAATTTACACTGCTGGTCATAACAATTTAGGGAAACAATATCGAAAATATATACCAACCAAGGGCTAAGTAATAGTTGGATTGTACAGCAACTGAAGTACTCGAGGAGTTTGATATATGTCTTCTGTACAGGGCTATTGACCACAGTCTCTTCACTGAAGCCACCAGGCCGAGTTTGATATCAGTAATCATGCGTGCTACCACTCACGCTGTTGCCAATGTCGATTAGTTATTTTTAATAATTTGTGCTTCATGCACACAGAGATTTTGCTGCATAAGATACGTTATTTAAAAATAGACAGCTCCAGCAGGATCCGAATGGCGCTGATGCCCCCCCCCCGCCCTCACCCCCCTGTAATCGGGAAGGCACACCAAATCGTTACCACTTAATTTGGCTCTGTCCATTATTCAACCGTAATAGCCACCAGCTTTTAACTCTAGGTCCCGCCCCTGCGACTGAACAGGAACATGTTAGTCGGTTCCGTGATGATCCCACCGCACTAGAAGCAATTACCGAGTACGCCCTTGAAAACAGACTCTACAAATTGGTGTAGCAGCCTGGCCGATTTTCACGGTCGGTATACAATGTGAACTGTCTGCAGCGTGCACTGTTTTGAGTGTGAACGGCATTGCGCACAGTTGAACTGTACATTTAAGTGTTAACTGTGCGTCTTGCTGCCACTGACTGTCTTTGATGTGTTCATTTTGCGATTAGGACCCCAAGACTGCAACTGTGTTCATTGTGCTAGTTGTGACCTTCCCCTTTTCTCCTCATCCTTGCTCCCCCAGGGCCCCATGGCCTCTCATTTAATGCAGTGTTACACTCACTCAGATACGTATATTCTTTTCGCTGGGACTAATGAGTAGTTTCCCGTGAGCTTGAAGTCACGGTAGTTAGCAGAGATAAAACTATGTAAAAAGGTATCTCCTTGGCGCACAATTTTTACGACAGTGATCTCGGAGTCCAAATAGCGGCCAAAAATTGTCACTTTTAGAGATCCACCGATGGTTATAGATGAGCAGTTTGTATCTGTTTCCTGCGACTCAATTTTAGCTACCACATATATATATTTCTGAAGTGTCTAGCCTTTTAATTCGCCAGCATTGTGTCACAGCTCGTGCCTCAACTGTAAGCCACACACACGCAAAAAAGTATACAATTGTATAAACAAGAAATAGCAGGAATAAAAATATAAATAGTACAACACAAGTTGCCCGCGGCGCGAAACCATCGGCCACCCGCAAAGCAGCCGAAACGAGGGGAGGGAAAAAAAATCCACTTCGCATGAAGTCGCGCACATATAGGTAGATACGTCACGGTGCTGTGTCCAAGGAGGTTTTTTTGCTGCGCCCCTGCTTAGGAGGTGTGGTCGGCCTGGGCCCTTAGGGGATATGGTTTGGGAATACGCACCCTGGCCACCGCTGCAACATAAGAGGAGATACAAGCGAACAGAGGGGAAAGGGTTTGCGCAAAGGAACGAGTAGCGGCTGGGGCTGAGAGTGAAGAAATCTGAGACGAAGGAGAAAACTACGCCGGAGGGAACCGATTGACCGGGCTCAAAGTGCAGAGAACAGAGCCGCGGCACTTTAATTTTGTCTGCCGGCTGGTCGTCCTCTTCGCGTGGGTCGTCAGGGAAAGCGCGCAAGCATAAAATTGCTTCGGATAACCGATGTTTTTATGGATTGTAGCTACGTCAATGTCGCCGGTATTAGACTAGTGTGTCGTATAACTTGGGTTCCACATAAAACGGGTGTTCCACGGCGTACGCGAAACTTTCAAAATATCCTGCACAATGTCACTTTTGGTGTGGAACATAAATAAACTAAGGAGGGAAATTTGACATACACCATAATACACCCATGCGGCTACAAAGTAAAGTAAGAAAAATTTGACTTCCACCTTTATGCAGTCATATGACTACGAAGAAAAGGTAGCTTTCCTTTGTAGCCGTATGGCTGTATTATGGTGGATGTCAAATTTTCTATTACAGAAAGTTACTCCCCCTAGGGATTTCTCCTTATTCTGGTCGATGAATTTTACTGCCGCTCACACTGCCTTTTTATTATTTAGAATGGTGTTACTGGAGAAGAAGGAAAGTGCAAAAGTGGGGCCTGCCTTCCTGAATAAATATAACGCACGGGTTTTCATGTGGAAATATGGACAAGGCACTTTTCCAGGAATCGCAGCCTGTTATTGATTTGGAGGCCTGTTATCAATCAGTACTATTTCTCGTATATTGTGAGCATGTACTACTAAAAAATGTTGGCAATAAAGCATGCGATTTTCAAGAACGACTGAAACTGTTTATTTACAGATATGGGCAACGTAATAAATTTTTGTTTACTTTTTTTTCGTGCAGCTAGGTTCTCCTTTGTGGTTAGCATCGTCACCTTTTGTAGATCAGTGTATTTGATGGGGTTGCAGAAGTGCGCAAAGAAGACGTCTTCAAATTTCAAATTGACTTTTTAACAAGTTTCAAATTCCGCTCAAACGGCAACGTAAAAAATACCAGGTATATTTTTGAAATTGCTACCATGTATTGGCAGACTATAACCCTGTGAAGGGGGAAATTTGTGTTGTCAAATAATATTCTTCGCCCTTAGTTCCTTCGACATGGTAAAAATCCTCGCAAAATAAGAGCTTTGGTGGGTATTCCTTAAATTTGCAAGTTTACGCAAGGTAGCCTCGTTGCTAACTATAGAAACTTGGTTGTCGTGAGCCGAGTTGCAAACACAAGTCTGACTACACGCCGAATATATTTTGAAATGGTCTTGATGCAGGCGCAAAAGAAAGGGATAAAATGGTCGCACTAGCGATGGGCACTTATTTCTCTTGTTTGCATTGTCTAAGTGCTACTTTATTACCTTTGTTTTACAGATTTAGGTTTCACAACCTTTATTTTCTAAGCCGTGGTACAGGTAGCGAAATTGTTTTTGTAAGGTGTTGATGACTTGAAACCCTTCTGTTCGTAGGTCAACTTCGTTGGGCTCGATGCGGTGCGTAGCAGTATTTTCACGTGAAATTTTACTGCAATCTCCTAGATTTGTTAGCATCCCGGCTGGGAGTTGCAGCACAATTTTCAAAATTTCTTTCTTCAATGCTCGCTCAGCAAAGTGATACACATTATTAGCCCTGCTCAAATCATATTCACCCCTGCTCAAACCATCAAGATACTGGACGTCACGTTTCAGGTTGACAAAAAAATATCACAACAATCAACAAGATTACGACCATGACCGGGCAAGGCCCACACATGCTCAAGTGCGTAAAACTAAGACAACAGGCATGGGCGAATCTGATTCACTCGGACTCCTACAGGCCGTCGTCATCTCGCGGGTCACTCACGCAATACCTTATCCCCTTCTCTCAACAACGGAATTGAAGAAACTGAATACCATTATAAGAAAAGCCTAGAAGCAAGATCTGAACGTACCAGTAAGCACTACGGCCGACAAATGGCTTCGCCTCGGACTCAACAACGCAGCTGATGAACTCATAGAGGCGCATCTATCCCACCAGAGAGTATGATAGGAACTTCAGAAACATGTAGATCCATACTTTCGAGACTGGGACTATGGAGTCCGCTTCAACACCCAACACCTAAAGTCACAGACATCCCTAATGATATCAGGAGCCACATTAAAGTAGCTGTACTACCGTGTAACATGCACCCATTGCATCACGCCGACCGTTGGGATGCAAGAGCCAGTTGCTATCTTTAAAGCAGTATCAAAGCTGTCCTGCCATGGCATGCACGACCGCGGCCCTCTATACGGCACGTGGGGCTCAAGGAGCGACAGTTATTATACGCCAAGAGCACCGAATCGGCCTATCACTGTACCGACCAACCCTTATCTACTCGCCGAGGAAGCAGCAATTGCCTTGGCGCTTACCTAATCTCAAGTTTAGACCGTAATTACCGACTCTAAACCGGGATGTAGCAACTTCTTCTGCGGCTGAATAGGCAAAACTTCCCCTAAAATATGCAACAGAAGCCACTAGTAACACCCGTCAAGATACTGCGTTCCTGCGCACATTGGAGTCTCAGGGAACGAGTTTGAGCCCGTTACAGCTCGAGAATTTACCGGGCGACCACCCGACGATGAACATCTGCGCACGCCTCCTCTAGTCTGTGTCATCAGATAACAGCGCAGTATCGGCTACAGACACCAGCGTACGCCCCACTGTACAAACAACCACTCAGGGGCACGGTGGAATACTTCGTTCCCTGCAAATAATTACCGCCACCCTAACAGAAACCACTACATATCCTCCCCCCTGCATCCCATATTGTGCTGCGTTTGTGGCGAGTCGGGAACAATAATTCGAATGGTCGGCGGCTGCAGAAAACGCCAACTGGAGCCGCTCAACTCTTTCACACTTATGAGCTTTGGTAGAGCGCCTTGTCCAGGTCTTCCCTAAGCGTCCAGCGCAAGTTGGTGGAGAGTGCAGAACACGCAGCCCGTGCAAATATACTCCACGATTATACAGAAACCAGAAAAATCCCTCAAAATCGAGAATCTAAGATCAATATCTCTGGTTTCATGCCTGGGCAAGCTATTAGAGCGCATATTACATGCGAGATTGACACAGCAATTAAGCAGACTCCAAATCATACCACCGACCATGATAGGTTTTCAAGCGGGACACTGCACACAATATATACTACTGCAACTTAAACAAGAAATAATCACCCCAGCAAATCACTTTGACACAGGAGCAGTCCTAGCTCTAGACCTCCACAAAACGTTCGACAACGTTAAACACTCAGCTATTCTAAACAACTTACAAGCAAGAAACCCCGGACAAATATCTTACAGATACATCCACAATTTCCTCTCAAATAGAATAGCCTCAATATCAGTAGGAGATGTGCAGTCAGACACCACAATACTACCAGCTAAGGGTACTTAACAAAGGGCTGTGGTGTCACCACTCCTCTTTAACTTAGCAATACTAAACATCCCTGAAGAATTAGACAAAATACCCGCATAAAATACACTTTATACGTGGATGATATTACATTGTGGATACATGTAGGCAGTAACGCTCACATAGAACACACCCTTCAAAAAGGAGCAGAGGCAGTCTCAAAAGCTGGAAACGAAGCAAGAGTAACCTGCTCACCTTACAAGTCAGAATTACTGCTGCTCTCGCCCAAAAGAAAGAAAGAGAAAACACCTGCACAGATTTCACTCCACATTCAACAACATTATATACCCATAGTTAAAACAATCATAATACTAGTAATTCACATACAAGCTAATCGCGCAAACACAGTACACATAAAGACTCGCTCAACACACGTAAACCAAACCATGCCTCATGAAAAGAATCACCACTCGAAGATCAAGACTTAAGGAGCGAGACCGTATTCGCCTGATTCAAGCCATTGTAATCAGCCGAATTACCTACTCCATCTCCTACCTCCAGCCAAGCGCCCAAGAAATGAAAACAATAAATATACTAATTAGAAAAGCGTACAAAGCAGCATTACGAATACCTTTAAGTACATCTAACGTTAGACTCGATGAGCTAGGCATATACAACAATTGCGAGGAATTAATAGAAGCGCAATTAACTAATCAATCAGTCTGTCTGTCCAAAACTCCCACAGGTCGACATATACTAAAACAGCTCAGAATCAACTCCCCGGCAATATTAGCTGAGAAAGGGTACATTCCATAAGAAATAAGAGACAACCTAATCATAAAACCACTGCCGAAGCTTATGCACCCAACACATCAATAATACAGACGAGAACGTAGGGCACAATACCTACAAAAAAGATACCCTACAGGTCAAAACACCCTCTTTGTGGATGCCGCCGAATACCGACATAAAACAGCATTCGCCATTGTCGTAACCAAAGGCACAGACGAACCACCAGTGCATGTAGTAACCATCCCGCTACGAATAACCCAGCAGGAGCGGAAGAGGCAGCAATCGCCGTTGCATTGACAGAGCACCCGACGCTCCCCGAAATTATCTGATTCCAAAATCGGTATTAAAAATTTCGCCCAGGCAAACATTCATCAAAATTCCTCGGAAGAATCCCCCCTCACCCCAGTAGACATACTCTGGACACCGGCACACGCGGGACAGGAAGGGAACGAAACCACACGCTCTCCGGCTCGAGATCTTACCCTCTGAGCTGGAGTGGCGCCCGACCCATCCAACGGGGCAAGGTCATCCAGAGACAGTCTCCTTAACTATACCGATATTACGGAACATTAGAGAGTGATAGCAGATTTGGAAAAACGGTTTCGGTACGGTACGCTTTACCCGTTACCGGACCGTACCGGGAAGGCTCTTTTTAAGAGTTAAAGCAGACCGTAACTACCGGACATCCTACCTTGACTGGGAGCGACTTGGGTTGAACGTCGTTTGGCAGTTCTTCGTGTGTCTGTGTCGTATCTTGTGCTGAACTATTAGTTTTCAGTTATCAAAAGCGCTAAAGGCAGAATAAAAAAAAATATCTAATGCCCCTACGGAGATTCGTACTAGCGACTGCGTAAACATGAAGCGGGCATTTTACTTCTACGCCATCTCAACAGATGGCGCTAGCAGGTCAACCTGGGCCCTCTGTTCATACAGCTGGCTGCTTCTAGTTTTTTGTTGTATTTGAGAGTCCCTCGCACTAACACCGCCTGTTCCTCACTCGCCGATTTGTAGACGGGCCCCATTGTGCTGTTACACTAGTTATGTAGCCGGATAACCTTTAATTAACCTAAAAGAAGCTATGGTACATGCGTTGCTCGGCGACACGAGCCATGGCAGTTGAGTCCGGACTGCATTTCGCTTGCTGCTTGAGCTGACAGAATCGCGCGGATTTCACTTGTTGCAACCTCATTTTTCCTAAACGATCTCCTATTTACAATCCGTTCGACTCGTCGTGCGCCAAGCGTTCGCCTACCCCTTTTCCAAAGCGGCCTACCGCTGTGGAACGACGGACACAGTACGTCTCGGTACCGCCCGGTCAATTCGCTCCGGTTTACCTTAGGGCTCTGCGCATGCGCGGTGGTGTCCATACGGTAGACGTTACCGTATCGTAACCGTTTTTCTGATCTGCTATAACTTTCTATTACCGCCTCTGCATGCAGAAAGCTAGCACCCCCGCACCCGGGACTTACAAAAGCCCAAGAGCAAGACTGGGGGCTTATAAAAACAAACGCATACCCACACCCAATCCGCCTGCACCTAATCAACCCAAAACAAGTCCCATACCCGTACTGCACGCTCTGCACAGCCCCAGCCACCCTACCCCACATTATGTGGGCCTGCCCCCGAAACCCCAATCCCCGAATCACCGCAGCTAAACAGTGGAGAGAAGCACTCGCCTCCCACGACAGGGAGGTACAGACCTCCCTGATCGCAAGGGCCGCCTCGGTCGTCGTTGGGCTGATAACAACGACCACCAACTTCTCACGCTAAAAACAAGTTCAGTATAATAAATTTTGTCTCTCTCTCTCTGTTGGCGCGGGCAGACGCGGGAATGGAGACGAAAACCATCCAAAGCCGCTCGCGCAAATCTTTCGGACGACGCCATTGCCACCTCAAGGTTTACCTCGTCGCGTAGGTGGGAATCCTTCCCGGATGAAGAGCAACTTACCGCTGGGAACGCATACTTCCGCAAATAACTCTTGTTTAGCTTGACAGTTGTTTAATTGTTGGTCGGAAAAGTAGGCTTGCTTGCGCAGTTATGCTTCACGACGTGAGCAATGACATGCTCGTTTTTCCAGTGGGGTATTTCAACATGGAGGTGTCACGGCCAGGTGGAGCGGGACTTTTATTATTTTACACCGACGGTACTATGCGTACGACGCGGTAGGTAAGTAGAATGGCCGCTCCAGCTTCGTATAAAAGAGAAAAGCTCGATTCTGGCGAAGTTTCATTCATCAAACGGCCCAAAAAACCACGGTGAATTGGAAAATAAACGCAAGCGTGCTTTGTTCTGTGCCGTTTTTGGACTACGCCCACCTTCGCTAGTGATCCTTCTACACAGGCGTCAGGGCGGATAGCTTTTGTGTGTTAGTTACACAAGCAAAGTCTAAAGCCTCACCACCAATTGTGCCGAAAGAGCCGCCGCAGGCGCCACGTACCAGATGTGGAACAGCGCAAACACCGGCATTTCACTCACTAGGCAGTTTATTTCTCTCAAAACGCACAATAAAATGAACTATAGTTATAAGTTCGGTAACAGCTTTTAGTTGGTTGTGCGTTGGTGCTACGAAGCTTTGACAGAACGCCGACAAGAAGATGTGTTTCTTCTGAGAACAAAACGAGCGTTGTAGACAAGCAAAGCCAATATATAAGTAGCGGGGTCACTACATTATCGCACTGCTTTGTTTTCTTGTGGCCCGGTGCATATCCGAAATAAAACTTATTCATTAGTTCAACAAGACTGTAGCAAGTATGAATAACGTGTGTGCTTCTGTGCTACGCATTGTGTTTTTCTAAACAGCCCGTTTTATTTTCCCTAGGCTATTTATAGTAGGATTTTTAATATAAGTGTTTAGGGTCCCTTTCAGAAGCTGCAGTGGAACGAATGGCGTAATACCAAAAAACAACCTAAATGTGTTGGTTATAAACAAAACACGGAAATGTTACTTTATTCCTGAAAACTACGGTTCTTTATGGGTATTAGATTTGTCATGAGTTTTCGTGATATGGGTTGCGACACGCGATGAGAAACTAATAGTATCTGGTAAAGGGGTAACGTAAATCCAGACATCCGTTGTTTCCGACAACGTTGTGTAAATAAATGTATTTTTCATCAAGACAGTTCCTGAGTCTCAAGAAACAGTATTCGAGGACACTGTTTTGTGGATTGTTTTGTATTTGCCGCTGTAAGTAACCGTGAAAGTTAACCCCTCTCAAGGAAAACTTAATAGTAAGACATTTGTGCCCTACTTAGGGTAAACGTCGAATTCTAACCAAAAAAGCCTCCGATAAACAAAACTTACCTGAGAAACATAGCGCGGGCCGCCACGACATGAACACTTAAGTAACACGCATACGTCTTAACTGATAAACCTTCCTCTAAATTTTTTTCTGTTAAAATGGTTTAAATAAACGGCGCAAATACAGTATAGGGGTGGTACTTGGTGTTGCATCATTCTGAGAATGCGCAAAGAATGCCGAAAGCTTCTCCCAGTCTCCAAAGATCACCTATCCTGCGGTTTTGGAAGACCGCATAATGGTCACCTAGGACTCCTCCACGAGAACGTGATACGAAGTAGAATACAGGTATTTCACTTACATTAGTTGTTTATGCTTTGTTGTATTTATCTAGTGCTTGGGGTATACTCAATATGTTAAATTAAGGTTCCTAAAGTTTCTTGTCCCCTAAATCTTCGCGTGGTTCCACGCAAAGCACGAATTC
>NW_027526385.1:123480983-123660693 GCF_048455015.1 Haemaphysalis longicornis | reverse complement strand
AAGAATAAGAAGCGGGGGGCCAAAGCAGCCACTCCGCTACTCTAAACGGATGCCAGGACTTTTACCAATCCCGTATATCGCACCAGTGAACTGAGCTCAAATCGTGAGGGATTTGCCGAACATCCGGAGATAAGAGCTTGCGTACATTATACATGTTTTAATTACCGAGAATTCATTGCTCTTTGTCGGGCTAACGATGACATCGAGGATTAAATTTGAGCAAGCCTCGAAGAACAACCACGCAGAAAATGTGGCGCACTCACAAAACATAACCACGCGCAAACATAGCCGAACGAGGAATAAGAAAGGTGGGGCCGCCAGGTTCGCGATTTCCGTAGTCTTTGTGCCCCTATCGCGAAGCGCTCCAAATTGTTTGTGGAGCAAAATACTCTAATTATTTTATTGTTACTGTTGTTATCACCCAGATGTAAACACGTTTGTAAAAATACTTGTAACACTTTCGTAATCAACAACTCCACCCCTTCCTTTGATATTCTACTGTACTGCTTGGCAATAGCAGAAAACCCGCCCCATAGCCTGGTGGTTACAAAATAGGCGAGAAGTATTCGGTTGCAATTATGTTGCGTGTGTTTCAATTTGTTTCTCTTGTGAACGTACGTATCGCTGGCATCCGGTAGCACAATGCTGTCTGTGAGAACTTCCGCCGGCTTTTTTGGCTACACTCTGAATATCTGCATTTGTTCTTCGTTTTACAACGCAAATCATACCAGCAAGCCCAGTAGCACCGGTCCCATACTTCAATACCAGCAGTGCTTGGCGCAACTGCTGTGCACCAGTTCTACTGGCGATATATCACGTTCAATCGCCATGCACAATCCTGCAACTTTTACCATGCCTTCTTTTAGAATTTTCATTGTATGAAAGCGGGCCAATTAGCCACCATTCGCTTATGAGAGTATGTGCAACAAAGAAGAACGTTTTGTTCTACCATTGGCAACGTGCGAAAGGTTGCAACGTGCGTCACCGGTTGCAACCTTTTCCGGTAGACTCGTGCGTTTTCCCTAACAGATGGTTGGGTTCCATCCTCACCTCGCTATCATGCTACTCGACCTCATGAGTGCTTTTTACAATAGCAGGAACGCAGAGATCCCGCTGAAACTAACTGTACTGGGTTTCGTCGGGCGCCAACATTTCATTCTGAGGTACTGCCTGTCTCGCAGGACCGCTATAATAAATGGAAAGTACCTTTAGAAAACCAATCTTTGTTCCTAATACCCGTACTACACAGGAAGCACTGCTCTCCCCCTCGGTTTACAACACCTTGGTGCTGCCTCGGACAACATCCCGGGTATCAGTCAAGGCCTATACGCAGAGAATATTCTCCCCTGGGCGTCTGCTGGGTGCATATATAAAATAGAGGGCAGCTTTCAGAAGCAGTGGATGTGGTGAGTGAGTAACACATATGGGCTCTGCTGCGTTCACAAACGGCGGAATTTCTAGTGGTTTTTCAAAGAAAGAAATATCTGCAGGGTACACCGAAAATCGGTTTTCAGTTAGATGGTCACATCATCAGTGTTTTCCACCATTAAAAAAATGTTGGCATCACCGTTAAAAGAACAAGAACCGGTAGCTCCTACTTATCATATTGAAGACTACGACCGACCTGATGACGCATATCGCCATGAAAATGCGTCCAATGGGAGTTGTGGACTTGTCGTAGCGCCAGGAGGCACGTTACACCACGAGCCTAAACTCAGACGTAGCGAGCGGTGGCAAAAGCAAACCAGCACACCGCTAAAGAAGGCAGCAACAGGATGTAGCCATACTAACAAATAGAATGAAACAATATTCAGCATCCCCGTTATGTCTACCATTTCGTTGCTGTGGAACATGCGGTCAATATATCCAAGCCATTCTCAACGGTTATGGCGTACCACAAACCAAATTATCGGAAGCGAAAAATTATGACACACTTTTCAATAGCCATGCAGAATAATACCACCTAAGACGTACAAATATACACGCTTTCGATTCACAGCACATAATAAGTTTTCGGGTGTTCTGTGAATTCCACGCTTAATAAAGCCAAGTATTCTTCAAGTAACTGAAGCAGCGAGTAATCCCTTCACGGAAAAGTGTAATCAAAGCACCACTCAGCAGTAAGAGTCTAAGTTTTGAATCGTCAGCGTGGGGGGCTCGCCTTTCGGAGGCGACATATTCCCGCCTCCCAGCTGCCCTACACTCAGCGTGTGACAGAGCTTTTAAAACAAATGTAAAAAACCTCTTTAGACCACACAACACATTTTGGCGGACCGTAATTACGCGGCCCATCGCCGCTGCTGCGTCTAAAATGGAGTAAGCTGCGCCCCTCAGATTCATCATCAGACCCCGGGGTGATCACCTATGTTGGTTATCAAGGCTGTGTCATTCTCTCATTGCGGAAAAGTACCGCTTATTCGTGCACTGACAAAAACACGCCGACACAGAGCAGCGAGTGAGACATTGGAGTACGCACGCCGTATTAACGGATGAAATTCTTTGAGAACTTCAGTCTGCTCGCGTCCACTGAAGGTGCAAGCGTAGCCATTATCACTGACTTCTTTACGACTGCATCAAGTTTCTGCGTGTTTCGCCGTTTTCGCGTCTTTGCTTTTGACTTGAACTGTTCTGACAGGCACATGGGCAGCAACGTACGCGGTACTTTCGCCAGTGGAAGATCTCCGCGTAGGCTGGGCTGGTTTCAGTCACATTTCGTGACCATGTAATGTCACAGACCAATGTTTTTTTTTGGGGGGGGGGGGGGGGGGCGGAGGCAGAGACCGAGTGCCGAGTTACTACTCGTAACGCACTTGTTTTCTGCCCTGGAAACTAGGGTTTGAATAAGGCAGACACCTGAACATGTTTTTATTAAAATATTCGCACTCCGCTGTCACATCTCTTGGTACCAGTCATTTTAACCGACTACGACGCTGGTGACATTGCCGGTGTAATGAGGCATCGAAGGTTTTGACTTTACGAAAATACCGCATTTCTTTTCGCAGTTTATATTAAAGCTTATCACTGCGTAATAAAGCTGCGCAGCTAATTGCACTTGTCTTGTCAGTTTTGCTTTGGTTCGCGGTAATGCTTTTGGTCGTAGTATGGGAGAGAAAACCACCCGGCTTTAAAATCGTTGGCAGTCCCTTATGGAAAAGAAGCCATATTTTTACGTATTTTGAACGCCTTTGTTTAAAAACTTTGTACTTCTTTTGCATCATTTTGAAATGCGGCGTTGTTCAAGATGAATTATTTCTTATCTTGCCGGTGAAATAAAATAGAGAAAAGACCTGTAATGCAAACAATATCACTGGAAACAATGTCACTTTGAAGGACGTCAGAGGATGTATGTAGTATTAGCATATTTTATATTGCCATGTGGCATACAAATTAGCAGAAATTAGGACAAAAAAGTTGAAGCTCTGATAAGAACGCTATAAAACCTGCAAAAGTGTTCTTAGCTTTGTGCTACTTTTCTTTTTTAGGCGCTGGAGCACACCTCAAATGGTGGTCATTTTTTTTTTCATCTGAATTGGACAAACCTTTCCTTACACCCCATCAGGAAGGTAATAAAATAGGATTAGTAAAAATAACAATTAAATAATTGTTATGCGTTCGGTATTTTGGCGTCACCTTCAGAGGTTACAACCTACCATACATATTATTAAGCTTTCCGTCATTCCGCGCGCCTTCTTCAGCAATTACGATTTAAAAAAAAGCCGTTCCCAGTCAAACACTTCTCAAAAAACAGGGTCAGGAAGGTACTAAAACGCTTACATAGAAGTAATTTGATGGGGATGTGCACTAATCAATGCCTGTAAAGAAACAGCGCAGATTTTCTTAGAAACAAAAAAAAACATAAAAACAAATGTTGACGAGCCGCCTTTAAAACGCAAGCTTTTATATTGTTGGCCAGTAACTGATACAATTAAAATAAGCAAAGCAAAAAATATCCATTTTGGTGACACCCACATTGAATTTTTTTTCTCACCACCGAACATCACGAATAATTTTACACTCCTTCTGCCTACACAAGCTGCAATCCTTTATTTGAGGCGAAAAGCGGAAAAATTTTTTGAAAGCTGACGTATTTATTGTACACAGAAAGATTATGAACACCTGTTAGCGCCAAGGGCCAACAAGGAAAACGTAGTGGGTTTAATAATACTTGATACCGCTAAATAAAACTCTGTTAAAAACACTTTAGACGCAAATGAGCAACTGCAGCTTGTAAACACAGACAAACCGCCAAGCAGCCTATGCGCAGTCGCTCTCGACTCCCAGTCCCGCCGTGCTTTCAAGCATTATTGTTTCATTCTCACCGCACCTCAGGTGTCCGAAAGTCCGATCGAAACGAGCACATGTGGAAGTCGTGAATGCGCGACGAACGGAATACAGCAAGGATGGAAGAAGTTGCTAGGAAACACAAAAGACGATGGGTGGAACGCCCCGAAGTTTCAGGAAGGTTTGTGGGTTGGGAGGACCGCTTTAAGTGCAGAAAAAATTGCTTAAATAGTGCACTGGAGGAGGTGATTTTTGAGTTGCGTTAAAGGTTTCAGTACAGCCTATGTATTACGGTTTACGTACGGCCTATTTCATAGGTTCGGGGGACCACTTGAATGAATGAATACGAACATGGCCACACGGGGTCCCATATCGAGAACCGTGGCGCAGGTCATGCCAGGAACTGCGCACCTTCATTACCCTCCCTCCAAATGTTTCACCTTTTTGCAAGCTGCGTTTTTTTATTTTTTTATTTTTATTGCTCTCGAACAGCACTGGGCCTTCTCAGTGGTGCGCTAAGTATCTAAATAATATAGGGCATAAAAACGTACAACGTACATGATAGAGTAATAGATCATACGTGGGTAAATATAAATATGCCGCTATGTAAAAAAAGTGGAATATGAAGAAAGAAGTGAAAAAAAAACATTTTTCACAAGCTCTCGTAAGTCGTGAGCGTCACATGCGCAGTTACTTCGACAACCATGGGGAGGCTGGTCATTTTGGTGTAAGACGCCAAGAATAGGGGAAAGGTGTAGATGCGACCAATCCACACAATAGGTAATCAAACTATTGTATTTCTAAATAAGAGCCTAATAGAAGCAGTGTCGCCCCAAAAATGTCAATAGTATGTGAAAATATGCTTTTGAATGCATGGTGGCATCAGCGGGCTGCAGCTACCAGGTTCACTGGGCTGTCGATTATGAAAGCCTCAATGCGGGCGCAGTGGTCTCCTTATCACTCGCCTTAAAAACAAGCGCATGGGACAAGGAAAGCCAAACATTGAAAGGAAAAATGAAGTCGCTCCGGCAGCAAGTCGTACGACCTCGATCATATTCAAAAGCTCCAGAAGTTTGCCGAGGCGAAATGACGCCCTTGGGCGTTTAGGACGAAGCGTCTTTCTTGTAAAGCGCTTCGCAATACTTTAAATTGTGAAAAACGATGAAGTGCTCAAACAATTTGAAAGTGCACTGGCAAAGTATAGCTTGGGTAATATTAGGGCATTATAGAGTGAGATGAAATGTGATCGCTCTGTGAATTCACTGGGGCACGGGAAATCACGCCTTAGACTACGCAGACAGGAGTTCCTCAGGTAGTTAGGAAGCGAAAAAAAAATTTATGCCAATCCACCATATGAATGTGGTTGCAAAGCAAAGCTGTAAACGGCACCCACAACGATTACCCATGAGGCGTCACTGAAATTCCCTCACCTCGTTCTACAAATAGTGAAACCAGAGAGAAGTGAAATGTACTTAACCCCACCCGTTGTTACTTCAAAGAGATATTCTTGGTAATTAATAAATCAATGCACGATGTATGAACTGTGGTAGGTTGAGTTGTACTGGTGTAGCATATGAGTGGCAACTTTTTTTACAAAATAAAGGAAGCTCAAACCTTGTGTTAGAGGATCTTACTTCTCTGTTTCTGCCGCCGCGGACGCAGGCGACGAGATCGGTGGCATAAAAGGAAGGAGTAGCAGGATCAGGAGAAAGAAATACTTCTATTCAGATTTCTGAACGGCCCAGAGTGCGACCCAGGGGAGTGGTTCCTCCTCCACAGTGCGCGCTGCCTGTCCACCAGCTGAAGCTGGGTAGGGTAGTGACAAGTCGCTCAACAGCCACACGATTTCTGGCTGCAGCCACTGGTCGTAGAAGAGATGAGGAAAAGGATTGAATACAATTAAAGACGTATACTCTTGCACAGGTTTTTTAAGGATTCTCTGTAATCGAACAGGTCTTACGAAACTTCTTTTCTGAATGTCAAATCACTGCATTGACTTCGGACAACGCTGCCGTATACGAAAGCCAAATAATACACGATGCAGACTTCTCGAAGAAGCAAGTACGATTTCTCATGACGACATGTCGTCCCTGTTCGATGAATCATGCACTGAGTTAACATGAAAAGGCAACGCAAAATTTAAAGCTCCGGATGTTTGTCTCGTCAGGAAACATTGATGGCTGGACGTCCTCCGACACTATTTGACACTTGCGACTTTCGAGTTTGTGGATTTCTAACCTTCATGCAGTGACTGTGACTTAAATCCTCATGCAGCGACTGGTAAAAAGGTGTCTTCGTACCACACGCAGGAGAAAAGATTTAACGCCTGGATTGTTACAATGACCATATGTACTGCACCCAGTAGACTGACCTAAAAAATTGCCGGTTGGAAGCGCAGTCAAACATTTGCGTGATTCCAAGGAAATTTCACATTACCACTGAGGGAATTAGCACCCCGGTCTGCTTCTACCCCCTTGACTTTGCGCTACAAAAAAAATATTTGTTTTTTGGTGGGGAATTACGGAGGTCCGCCATCTTCCCCATCTCTCTAGGCTCACCGCGGCGGCCAGAGGGGGAGGGTCCCTCTCAATCTCCCAGCGGCCGTACATTGCCCGGCCGCAGGAGGATGGCGGCGGGAACGCTGCCGACTCCATTACGGCCTTACCTCACGGGACAGGTTTTGCCCGGAAGCACCGGGCTGGGTGGTCTGGGGCCGACCACGGATGACGTCTGTCTTTGCATTCCAGCCATAATCGGGAGCAGCCGTAGGTGCGTGTTGCAAATTTTGCCCTTTATTTGTCCGCCCTCACGCCTTTTTCTCCCGTCCTGACCAGGGTGGTCTTGGCGGTGGTAGAGTGATGCGCCCAACGTTCTTTATTGCGGGGGCAATAAACGTCGGGGTCGGCGATTTCCGTGTCTTAAGTGTTCCTTGCAGTTCGCAGCCGCTACGCGACCTGGCGGTCCATGGCAGTGTTCAGTGGAGCTATCCTTGCAGCCGACGCTCGAGTGCGAGCTATGTCGCTGTAAGAACCCTGGTCCCCACAATGTTTAGGCTCCAGAGCAGGCACTGACTTCCTTCGGGTATGAATTACTGGATTCCATTTGGGTCTGCTAGTTTTGCCCATCTCTCTGAAGAATATATCGCAGCATTCAAGGGCGTTTTTGTTACCAGGTGCAGCACCTCGAAATTCTCATTCGTTTCTCGAGTGCTTGCCTTACTGTGAAGCCAAAAATGTCGTTTGTACAGTTTTGAAACGACGTGATTCGTCCACAAATTGCGTCCAGGTAATAAGCATTCTCAGGTGAAAACACTGCCAGGTAAAAACATCACAGTATCGCAGAACATACTCCTGGGCTATGAGGCGCGCCGTAGTGGAGGAGTCTGGTTTAATTTTTACCACCAGGGGATCTTGAGCGTGCGCCGATATGTCGACACACAGCTGTTTTCGCTTTTCACCTCCACCACGAAGGAGCAACCGGGGCTGGGGTATAACCCGATATCAGCACCTTAACGCCTTCGCCACTCAGCCACTTTGGTGGCTACTTGCTTCGTGAACGGCAGGAATCCTCTTAGAGCCTGACAATGAACCGTGGTGCCCGTGTAGTTGGCAGCGAAGCACACGTAGGGAGCAACATACAACGGTCAAGGTAAACAAAACAATAATTATCGCCTAAAACGGCGTTCACTCTTGTGATTTTTTGTGAATTTAAAGTCCAACATGCGGTCTACCTAACGAACTATTGCTCATATTTTTCCTAGGATTGCGACATCTGAATCTGTGTCAACATCTGAATCTGTGTCAACACTGCGTTTTTTCCAAATTGGGAGTGTATTTTCAAAGAAAGGTTTACTTGGCTGCCCTAGAAATATTTTTGCGAGAAAGAAGACAAAGTAGTCTCACTTTAAACATTTTTTCTTTCGATCAACGCCGCGAAAGATTAAAAAAAAACTGTTGAAATTGTGTCATTTTAGCACCACTCTTTTCGCAAAAACAAGGGGAAAAATATTTTAATGGCATTTTATTTGAATTCTACGAAGATACAAAAAAACATGTGCCATGACCTGAGTTTTCCTTTTTTATCTGGTCCAGGATGTATAAAAGAAATTTACGAAATTGACTCAGTTTTTAAAAGCACCGTATCTCTAAAGGGTTGCAGCGTGGGGTAAACTATTTTTTCTGGCGCAATGTCCCAATCAGACATTTTTTGGAACGCGATGATAAACAGATTTTTTCAAAAAACTTTGAGATGGTCGAGCTTCAGACCTGGGAAGTTTGGCGTGGAACGACGCACAAGTGAACGGCACCCTATCCATCGCACACGTGTTTTTTGCGGGCTCCCAAGCCAGCCTGAGGTGCTGTATGATACTGGTGTGTTGTCTGCAATTACAATTCTGGGTCGCCAGCGTTGCCCGCACTGCGAGTAAAAACAAACCAAGGGGTTCCCAGCCTCAAATTCCTGAAATATTGCCGCTGACTCCCAACGCGAGGCGACAGCGTGATCTCCTGCGCAACACCCTCCATTCCCAAGAGCTGCAACAAGAGTCTGGCCTCCTACGTTCTATGTACCAACTGCACGGACATGGTGCTCGAGTGCACCGCCGAAAACGTTGTCACGCACCGAGTATGGTTTCATGATGTTTCGAGGTTTTGCGGCGACGATTGCTTTTCGAAATTTGCGAGGGTAATCTCGCCACCTTCCCTTCGCATTATAGCAGTGCGACCACTGACAAGGCGATGACAATGCTCAGCCAGGCATGGCTACCACTCCCCCTGACTGTGTATTTATTCATACAGCTGGCCCTGCGTCCACTGACAAGGCAATGACAATGCTCAGCCGGGCATGGCTACCACTCCCCCTGACTGTGGCTTTATTCATACAGCTAGCCCTGCGTCCACTGACAAGGCGATGACAATGCTCAGCCGGGCATGGCTACCACTCCCCCTGACTGTGGCTTTATTCATACAGCTGGCCCTGCGTCCACTGACAAGGCGATGACAATGCTCAGCCGGGAATGGCTACCACTCCCCCTGACTGTGTATTTATTCATACAGCTGGACCTGCGTCCACTGACAAGGCGATGACAATGCTCAGCCGGGCATGGCTACCACTCCCCCTGACTGTGGCTTTATTCATACAGCTGGCCCTGCGTCCACTGACAAGGCGATGACAATGCTCAGCCGGGCATGGCTACCACTCCCCCTGACTGTGGCTTTATTTTCACAGCTGGCCCTGCGTCCACTGACAAGGCGATGACAATGCTCAGCCGGGCACAAAACCACGTCGATGATCTCCTCCTCTTTCGGCTTCTTAATTCGTCATTTTGTTACTTTCCCGATCGTCCTTTTCGGCTACTGACGGCCGTAAAGCACCGTATCGACACTGCTGATTTTATTCCCGATCACCGAGGACCATACCGCGTGTCGCATGCCGAGCGCGCCATCATCCAAAGCGAAGTCAATAAAATGTTCAAAAAGGCCGTCATTTTACCATCCTGCAGTCCATGGGCCTCCAGTTGTGTTTGTGAATAAAAAAGACAGCACTTGGCGCTTTTGCGTCGGCTGCCGCCACGTCAACAAAATCACAAAGAAGGACGTATACCCCTGCCCCGCATCGATGGTGTCTTTGACTGTCTACATGGTGCCCAATACTTTTCTTCCATTGACCTCCTTTCCGATTATGGGCAGACTTCTGTAGATGACTTGGACAAAGAAAAACCGCTTTCGTCACCCCTGATGGCCTGTACTAGTTCATGTTACTACCTTTCGGTTTCTGCAACGCCGCTGCTACATTCCAGCGCATGATGCAGTCTCTTCTTCGAGGATTGAAATGGTTCACGTGTTTATGCTACCTCGAAGCCGTTATAGTCTTTTCGCCATCATTTGCTTCCGATCTTACCCACCTGTCTGATATACTCGCGCTTTTCCGCCAAGCGGGCCTTCAGTTAAAATCTGCCAAATGTCACTTCGGCCAGTGCCACAAAAATATTCTCGGGCATCTTGTTGACGCACAAGGTGTTCAACCTGACCCTGCTAAAGTCAAAGTCGTGAAGCAGTTTCCTGTGCCTTACTCTACGGTCGACGTTCGCAGCTTTATTGGCCTTTGTTCCTTCTCTCGTAGGTTCGTAAAGGCTTTGCTAACATCGTCAAACCTTCCGCTCATCTACTAAAGAAGGACGCCACGTTTTTATGGGCCCTTCAGCAATCTGAGGCATTTGACACATTAATCGCCACGGTAACATCTACCCCTGTGTTAGCCCACTTCGACGTAACCACTCCCACCGGGGCTCGCACTAACGCCAGTGGGTATGGCATTTGAGCCATGCTCATCCCAAGACAAGCCGGATGCGACCACGTCATTGCATACGCGAGTCGCCATCTTTCACTATGCGAACGCAATTACTCAATCGCTGAGAGAGAATGTATTGCTGTAGTTTGGGCCGTGGCTAAGTTTCGTCCCTACTTCTATGGCAGCAACTTCTCTGTAATCACTGACCGCCACGCTCGGTGCTGGCAGTCTTCGCTCAAAGGCCCAACGGGACACCTGCGTAGCTGGGCTTTGGGGCCTCAGGAGTTCTTCTATTCGGTCATATTCAAGACTGGCCATCTGCATTAGGATGCTGACTGCTTATCGCGGTACCCCATAGATCCACCTGACCCAGCTCCTATTGCTGCGCCCGCCATAAGGTCATATTCGACCCTCACGAACATCGGCGACGAACAAGGACGGGAACCTCGTGTGCGCTCCATTATCGAGAGCCTTCTTTCTACACCTTTGAAGTTTTCAGTTCGCATGTTCGAACTGAAAGACGGAATTCTGTATCGTCGGAACCTTCATGCTGACTGCCCTGAATAATTACTTGCTATTCCTGTGCACCTTCGTCTGGACGTCCTCCCACAACTTCATCACCTCCCAACTGCTGGCCACCTCGGTGTTTCTAGTACCTACGATAGCATCAGACGCGCCTTCTTCTGGACCGACCTTTACCAATCTGTCCGGCAGTATGTGCGCTCCTGCGATCTCTGCCAACGACGGAATACTCCCAATGCTCCTCCAGCTGGCCTTTTTCAACCATTGGACAATACAAGCAAACCATTCTCACGGGTTGGGTTACACTTTTTCGGTCCATTTCCACAGTCCACACACGGCAATAAATGAATACCCGTTGCCACCGAGTATGTCACGCGTTGTACAATAGCACGGGCCCTTCCTACGAGCTACGCCACTGACGTTGCCGATTTTCTGTTTCGGGACATTATCCTTCTTCATGGGGCCCCTCCACAGCTCGATACAGATCGTGGCCACTCCTTTCAATCGCGAGTTCTTGCTGACATTCTTCGCTCCGGCTTCACCTAACACAAGAACACCACTGCCTACCATCCTCAAACTAATGGCCTGGCAGAAAGACTTACCCGAACAATTATAGACATGATGTCCATGCACGTCTCCGCAGACCACCGCCACTGGGACGTGGCTGTGCCCTACTATACTTTTGCCTAAATTTCATCGAGTCACGAAACTGCTGGCTACTCCCCCTTCTATCTAATCTTCGGCCGCGAACCAGCATTGCCACTGGATACAGTCTTGCCATCTCTTGTACACACGTCCAGCAATGCCCGCACCGCCAGAGCTCGCGCAGATCACGCCTGTGAAGTTTCTCGTACCCGCCTCTTCTCATCCCAAGAGTCCCAGAAGATGCATATTTGGCAGCCAGCACCAAGATCGCCACATTACAGCAGGCTTACTTGTACTTCTTTGGTCGCCCTCACGCGGTGTGGGCCTTTGTGAAAAACTCTTGTCCCGGTATTCTGGGCCTTGTCGTATATTCCGGGAAGTTACACCCGTAACATACGAAATAGCCCCTCTTCAACCTGACACGTCGAGCCACATCCATACGAACGTCGTGCGTATGTCCCGTCTCATAGCCCTATCGTCAAACTTCTGCACCACTCTCGTGAGCACCGAGACGGCGCTTCTACCGGCAGCGGTTATGTCACGGGATGGGTATACACCCTCTGAAAGGAATATGGACACCGAGAGATAGGCAAAGCACGGACAGCTGGTGTGGTGGACGGTTGATCGAAGAGGAGGAAAAAAAAGAACCATCTCGCTCTCTGGCTGTAGCCACTTGAGATTGTGTGCTACTGTGTTCCCCACCATGTAACATTTTTGATTATTGCAATATACCACTTTTCCCTGTGAACGTTTGCCAGTATCCTGTCTAGCCATAGTGCCCTCGACTTCTACTGCGCACTCCGTGAATATGCATGTAAGGTTGTCGCTGGCTTCCTGTGTCGTAAGCTCGGCTTCCTCGTTAAGAGCGAAATATCGGTTCTGCCGCGCGATGCTGAATTCTTTTACTTTACGTCTTACTGTTAGCTCATTTATCACCTTCTTTCGTACTAGCTTGTTGCGGTCCCTCCTCAAATCTACCCTAATTCGAGATCTTACCATACCGTGATCCGCACTGGCCGAACAGAGTAGAACCGTGGGCCTGAAAATAATATGCAGAAAACTAATGTAATGATCAATAACCTAGGGACAGCCCAGCGGTTTGAGATAGGGGGCGAGGCAGTGGAAGTGGTAAGCGAATATATCTACTTAGGCCAAGTTGTGACCCCGAATCACAACCATGAGGCAGAGGTATTTAGAAGGATCTGAATGGGGTGGGGTGCATATGGAAGGCATTCTCAGAGAATGAATAGCATCCTACCATTTTCGCTGAAGAAGAAAGTGTATGACAGCTGCATCTTACCGGTACTCATCTACGGGGCAGAAACTTGGAGGCTCTCTAAGAGGGTTCAACTTAAATTGAGAACGACTCAGCGGGCAATGGAGCGGAAAATGATAGGTGTAACATTAAGGGACAAGAAGAGAGTGGAGTGGGTCAGGGAGAAAACTGGTGTTAAAGACATATTAGTAGAAATTAAGAAGAAGAAATAACGTGGGCAGGGCATATATTGCGAAGGCAAGATAACCGCTGGTCATTAAGGGTAACACAGTGGATCCCTAGATAAGGCAAGCGTTGCAGGGGGCGGCAGAAAGTTAGATGGGCAGATGAGATCCAGAAGTTTGCGGGGATAAATTGGTCACTGTTCGCACAGGACCGAGGTAATTGAAGAATAATGGGAGAGGCCTTTGCCCTGCACTGGGCGTAGATAGGCTGGTGATGATGATGATGATGACCATTTTCCCCGTAACAGTATTTTTGACAGCTAAGAAACACCTGCCTATGCATTTGGTTATTTTTTCATCCTTGTCAATTGTTCCAGTTTTGTGTGTTTTCTAATATTCTAAGATTATTGGTAAAACTCTAATGTTTTTACAGTTACGTAAGGCTATTTTTACTGATTCCGTTTATTAAGAAAGTCTCTGTATAAAGGTGCATTTGTACACTTCCTGATAGGCTCTTACTTGGTTATTTGTATTAACTTGCACAAATCATACCAGCTTATGCACATTCCAGAACTGATTTACCGGAAATGTTGAGGAGTTCGGTACTTCCATTGAACGGAATGTTTACGGAGCATAAAAAGGACAACAGACAGAGTATTGACAGGGCAAAATCCTGGCTTTTATTCGCGGTTTATTTCGAAGAGTTTTTATTATTGATTGTAGGGTTTAACGCGCCGACGCTTCACTGGAGTAGTGGAGCTCCGCGGTATATTTCTGCCAACGTCGTGATATTTACCGTGCGCCGAAATCTCGAAAACACCGGCGTTTTTGCTTTTCGTCTCCACCAGAAAAGCGGCCGCTTCGGCCGGGCATCGAACCCGGGTCATCGTCTTGGCTTGCACAGCATGATAACAACTGACCCACCACAGCCATTTATTTTGGAAGTTCACATTTAAATTCTGAAGCATATCAGAATCAGCGCAGATGAGCGAATAAACGGGATGTGCTGCTCATCCTCTAATTACTCTCCAACACACAATTACGCTCCAACCAATACGAACAAAAAATATGCATGACCTCCAAGCAGCATACCGCATTTAGTAAAAAAACGAAACACCTACCCCTTTTTCTGAGTCGGAGGCACGGGAGACTGATGCTTGTAAACTGCAATTTTATGAACTACTATTTCTTGAAGGAGTTGAAGCATTCTAGAAAGTGTCGGGATATTCCAACACTTGATGAGAGGATTTCTGAAATCACAAGGCTCAATATTTTTTGTCGTTTTATAATTATATTTTCTCTGTTTATGTTGACTTACATTTCTGAGTAGACGTATATATCGCCAAACCTCCTTGCAACTTGTTGGCGTGTAAATGTGGTTCTCGTGAATTAAAACAACCATAAAAACTCTATATATTCATCTTCTGCAAAATTATGGTGGGGTATTCCTTTCTCTAGGAGATTATTTCCGGTACACTCGCTTTCGTCAAACCCTAAGAAAGGCAGAAAATGAGTTACAGCAATTTTACTGTGGCCGATTCCAAAGATTCGCGTCAATATAGCCACGAGTTGATAAGCTCACTCTTGTATTGGGTTTATCTCTTTCCAAGTATTTTCTGTCATGTTTATTCACTGATATGGTTTTTAAGACCGAAGCTTGATAGTAAAGTTAGGACTTTTGTAACGCTCGAGTTTATCGGAATTTACCGATCAATTGTAACGCTTAATGTGAGTATGAACATATTATGGCGCATGGTGAAAGGAAACGCGAGAAAAACGACCACAACACAGGAGTACAATTTCTTTGGGAGAATGCCCTGCTGTCAAGTAAAGTGTTTATTGAAAAACACGAAGTTTTATTGACAAAAAACCCATACAAAATGAGATACGGCCAGAATTAAGGTGAACACAAGACATAGCATACTTCAGGTAATGTCGAGATCATCGACTTTAATGTTAGACACAGATACGGAGAGCAAAGTGACACTATTCAGTATTTTTTTCAATGTTAGCAGCCTCAACGATTCCGCGAACCTTGAAACAAGATTGAAGCTTTTTGAGACAGGGGAAGACATCCACACGACTGGCCGTGTGCAGAGCGCGTTAAAACCTGTCGCCGTTCACGGCCCTTTTATGCTCGCGGAAACCCGTATTCTAACCGAAAACTGTTTGACCGATATACACGCGCTTCAATTAAACGGCACATTGTAGACTACCGCCGCGCCGAAGGTCAGACACTTGCTACTATGTTTATTAGTACGAAGACTGAAACCCTGAGCATGACATTGGCTTTCTTTGGGCACAACAGCATACATGCGAAATCTTACCCGGGCACTGAACACCACAATAAAATAGAAAGGGGTTGCCAATTTTATCACGCAGTGTGAAATTCAATGCATTCGAGGCATCACCGCAGTCTTTCCTGTTGTAATTCCCGCCATATCGGTGTTGGGCTCGGAACTACACCCCGAGTGAACCATTTCATACGTTTGTCATATGCGCATGACAACAGTTGGTCAGAAAACTAGCACCTATTAACCTAGGCACGTGTTGTCCGATACTGCTGAACAGATATTGGAGACCGAATTTAGCTATAGTGAACCCGATGCATGATAGCGCGTTGTCATTCGTAACGATTTTCGAGTAGGCCAAGATACCTATACGATGACGCTACAGAAATGGAGTTCTAAGGAACGTAACCTTAGGTTAAGAAATTGCAGGTAGTGGTCTTTATGAAGCTCTTACGTCAAATTTATTGCAAACCCGCTCTACGCAAAACGCTGAACAGGTTAATGCATGCTTTGGGTAATTGTGGCTCCCCGACTGGATTCAAATGTTTTCAATGAAACGGTAGCCACGTTTATGCAGACCATGGATATACGTCTTCAGTATTGGATCCATTCGCAATTATTCATTCATCCATTGCAAAGATCCATTCATGCAAAGATCCATTCACATAATGATTGCGACTACACTCAAGCATAAGCAGACTCCCGCATTCACCAAAAAAGTTCATTCAGCCACCCTATAAATATGGACCTGAAGGGGAAGGGCAAAATTTCCAAGAACCGTTCCCCAGACATGTCACATTTGTTCTTGAAAACCATTTCACGTTTTTGATCGGTAATGCACACTTTTACATTCGCGGTAAGATTCTCATGCGGAAGTAGGTAAAAGGCGTCTTCAATATATGCAGTGAAATCGTAACAACTCCCGGTGTTTGTATTTTTTTAAGAATTTAACATCCTCAGCATTTCGTGATCGAGGCGGGTTCCCAAAGGCTAAAGAGAAAATATGTCGCAGTAAGACAGCAAACATCATGTCACAGTAAGACAGCAAATATCAATATAGACCAGGAGAATATATATCAGCTTTCTGCATTTTAACAGTAAACAAAATTTGGTTTCGATGTCTTTTAAACCTTTACAACAGACCAGCGGCCTTGCCATATCAAGTCAAAAACAGAACCTTAAAATTATTTTCTAACACGTTTAAACATTTTGTTAGGAAAAGGTTCTCACACAGTAAACTCAAAAATCCTCTTTACAGCAGGTTAGAAGAAGCAAATTGTTAGAAGGAAAAAAAACTAACCATGGGTTTTTGTCTGCCCAGATTTCATGGCCTATCAACGGATGGTCCTAGTACTCTGGTACATTCTTCCGCACATCTCAAGGGAACGTGCAGTGTAGCGTGGCGAAGAATAGAACTAGAAATGGAGACTTTTAAGTCGTATTCAAGGTGACTCAAAGGTGAGCTTAGAACTGAACTGCAGCGCCTGCTTGTGAGTGTCCGGGAGGTGCGCTTTGTCAAGTGTGAGGGTGATCCGCTCGGACTGAGTGGACTTTTTTTTGGTCGGCCACTGTGGCGGAACCAGGTTGCATAAACTCTGAGTCATGTAGCGTAAGGTACTGCATCAGCCTCGGAAGTAACAAGCACTTCTCTGGTTTTCATAAAATGAACTGCTGGTAAGCACCCTGGTACCTTCTACGGAGCACTCTCTACGCATCTGCAATCTGCGTTCCCCGGAATTGCGCCGTCAGGTAGTCCACTTCAAAGAGTGCTTGTGATGCCCCTGTGGCTTCCTTTATGGGAACTCACGAAGATTCGGATCCTTCCGAGAGTGTTGCAGGTTTTCATGCTACCTGACTGAGTTTCTGTGGAAAGTAGTTCGACTGCAACTTCCTATCAAGAGAAAGTCCACTGCATCGTAAGCAAACATCCTCACTCCGGAAAATGCGCACCTGCCGAACATTCACTAGCTGGTGCTGCAGTTATGTCCAAAGTTCATGCTGCAGCCTAATGTCAATAGGGATGAAAACGTGTCCTGGTGTTGGTATATTTCGCTCCTTGCTACGGAGAACGTTCATTCGAGATAAGTGTACGAATGTACCAGAGTCTGTGCACGATCTACAGGCAGCCCACGGTATGCGGGTTACAAAAAAACTGTGGCTGGCAATTGGGCTTCCCACCATTGGCGTGTTTTACCCTCCGATAAAGACAGATTTTTATTTCTCTCTTTGACATTTTTCACATTTCACTCTCAGCAAAACCGACGTCTCTCTAAAAAAAAAAAAGGACGCGCTAGAAAATAATTTGTTAGGTTGTGTCAATGAAAGAACAGAAAGTCAAAGAACTAGCGCATTGGCTTTTTATGACTTCAACCTCCAAAGCGTCTTCTCTGTTAAGTGTAAAAGTTCGACGTCCAAATTTTTTACTTTTAAAATGCAGAAGTCTTATACGCCTTAAACTCCACCTCCAATTATTCTTATCTGTTAATGCGCAAAAGCCTTATATATGTTACAACAATTTTGTACTTTCGGAGAGGCAGTATTACACAGAGCAGGCGTCGACATCCTGGACATTTTCAGAAATGTGGGTTTGGAATAAAATACAGCTTGTAACTTCCAAACGACCTCGTCCTGCCGTTGTTTGACTTACTTTTACGCTTCTTGAATTTGTACGTCTGTTGGTTGTTCTCGCCTTCGTTGACAAAACCGCACCTAAAGTACCGATAGCCCCACTCGAAATATATTGAAAATAGCGCGCGCTATTGTGTATCAAGCCAGCCATACCTAAATCCTGTCACCATGATGTGAGCAGCAACTCCGGAGAACGTTTGGCTAGGTTAAAAGCTACTCGGTTTCCGGATAATATGTTGTCCAGAGCATATGAGAAGCTTGTGACAGAAGTGAAGTAGGGGGGTGGTTCCGAGCCCCAGTGTGAGATGGCGGGCGGAAGTTAAAAATAAATGGCGGTGATGGTCTCCATACTTAGAATTTCACATGATGAAAAAGTGGGGAAACGTTTTGATGTTGACGTGGTATTTAGTGGCCCGGTTAAGATTTCGCCTGTTTGCTCGACGGTCAAAAGAATTTTATTAGGCACACTCGTCAGTACGTCGCCTCCGCCGTGGCGGAGTTCGAGAAGGTACCTTTGAAATGCAAACGTCTGTATACCATTCCAACAGACCTGTTAGAATATTTGTCTGGGCGAGCATGAGAAGGCACTGAACGCGGATAATTTTCAGACCGTCTGCGCATTTTCGGTAGTGCGCATGCGATCCCTGTCTAAGAAACCAATTTTATTTCTACACTGCGAAAACGACACTGAAAGCTGTGGAGGCAACTCATATCGCGATAATGGGTGACGCATGTGTCATATTGCCATCTATATATGTGTCTAACTTTGAAGTTGATTGTCTGGACGTTACCTAATATATGGTTTTCCTCGTGTTTGCGTTTAGTCATGCCTTATCTCATTTTGTCTTTTTTTTACCTGTATTTTCCTTGCTTCCAAGAGAAACGTTTATGATAGTAGCGGTCTTTCCAGATGTATTTATTCCTCCTGTTGCACATAACACACCGCATAAAAGGTATGGTGTGTGCATGGGACGTGTCGTCTGTATATTTAAGAGAAATGTTGGTGTCGTGTTGTGTCAAGTTCCTTGCATGCGTTTAGTATGTGGACTACGGATACGCCCTTTCCACACCTACTCCACATAGGTCTGAAAGACCTAGTGTGAAGGTTGGAGGGCGTTCCATGCGAGTGTCCTAACTGCCGCCAAGCCAGTGGGAATTCAGTATTTCTGTTGTGTGAGTAAATTGTGTAGCTTCCTAATTGTGATTTTATTACGTGTAGCTTGTTGTCCGTTTGTTGACTCCAGTGTAATTATCTGGTGTTACGAAGCTGTCGTCTGATATTTGTATTTAGGTGGGAGTAACGTACCGTTGATATGTCACATGTACTCTTGAGAGCAGCAGCAGCCGCAAATTCATGGGCAGCCTCATTGACATAGACTCCACACTGTCCTGTTACCCACCATATAGGTATCGGAATATTTGATGCTTATGGATCTTGGAAACCTTTAAAAATATTGATCCCATAGTTTTCAGTAGGCTTTCCTGTTGACAGTGCATGCACAACGTTCAGGGAATCTGTGTACACGATGAACTCGGGAATTTTTATTGATGTGACTTTATTGAGTAAAATGCGATATGCTTCTGCCATGTAAACACTTTTATAAAAATTTGTTGTTTTACTGGTGCTAAAATGTGGTCCCAGCGCAGCAGATAAGACATAAGAAGCAGGTTTCAAGGCGTTGCTGAAGAACTCCGCTCACCGAAGAGGAAGTGCTGCCAAATCGCGCTCCAGGGAGGTGCCCTATTTTTTCTTCTTGCGTGAATGTGAGGTCGTATAAAGTTGCGCGGAGAAGCAAAGGTGGAATGAAATGATTGATGCCGGTCCTGTGCCTGTCTGAATGGGGGACGTAGATTTCAGAAGTGTTTTCCGTCATTCTAAGAGAGGATGGCAAAGAAATATATTGCCTCTTTGAAAAGAAGTGTAATTGTGACGTGTCGTTTTTGATAGGATTAGAAGTGTGGTTGGTAAGCGACACAATTATATGTGCATACAGAATTATATTCTCTCACTGATGCTCCAGGCACCATTGTGTCAGACTCTACTTGCAGACACTCGACAGGGCTAGTGCGGAAACCACCACATGAATGGCGAAGACCGAGATGCACTTCTGGGTCTCCCATTCTCAGTGTTCTTTTCGTCGTCGACACGTACACGGCACGGTCGTAGTAAACCCGATACCCTTCCAAGGTAGGACTTGTTTGTCGGCCCGATAAGATTGGTCTTGGAGGACCTTCAGAATATCCATTGGTTTGAGGCACTTGCATTTTAGTTGTTTGTATGTTAGTTGAATTTAATCTTTTCATCGAATAAAAAAACTATAAACCTGTGCTCCTTGTTCACAGGAATCGAGACGCCGTCATAACTAACGTTTCGTCTGGGTGGACCACAGACATCCTGCAGGACACAACACAGCAGATTTTGTAATGAGTGAATTTAAAACCAGTCTTGTCTGCCCAGTTAGCCTGTTTCTTTACTTCAAGCAGGAGTTCTGGTTCACAGATTCACATATTACAAGGTTTAAAAGATATTTAGACGCTGTTTACGTATATGGTATAAAATTGTATATAGCAGTGTCTTTCCAAGCTAGTTTATCTTGACAATAAAGACTGTGCACCTTAAAACGCCACCTTGAGGCCTGCTGTTTTTAGCGTCAACCTTGGAATCTGCATTACTAGTTCCCACACGAAATTTTCTCTCCGACATATAACTAGCAAAGGTGTTTAACATTTGACCCACAAACAATAAACGACTTCAGGTTAATTATGATCCGGCAACGTGGAGCAGTGTCAAACACCTTCCAGAGGTCAAAAAACACCGTTGCACAAAAGTGTTTAGAACTGGAAGCATCCTGTATTTAAGACTCAAGGGCGACGAGTTGGTCGTTCGTGGATCGCCACACCCTGAATTCTGCCTATAAGCTCTAGGGGACACTACTGTACTCGTGAAATTACACGTCATCTTTCGATCATCTTCTCGAGGAGCTTGCACAGGAAGCTTGTAAGTGGAATGATGTTGATAGCAGGCAGAAGAAAAAGGTCGTTTTATTCTTTCAGGAATGCTACAACTATGGCCTCCCTCCAAGACATTGCGATGGGCACAGAAAGCCATATCTGGTTGGAAAGTGGAGTTTTAAAAGAGTGTCTGTGTGTATGTGTTATACCATGGCACATATACTTGATGTGGTCTGGGACTGAAGCTGGGAGTTTACGTATGCTCAGAGCAGCCCTGAGCTCATGAAGTGAAAACTTGGAGTTATATGAACTGGATGACCTGTCTTTATGACGTAAAGGCTTCTTTTCGGCCGAGAGCTGTGTTTTCTAAAATTGATTTTTTAGTATAGTGAATGTGAGAAGGGTTGGAAGTGTTGTGCGAGTGTGCCAGCCTGTTCTTGGAGTGTGTCCCTTGCGGCACTGACCAGAGGCGGGCTGTGTATTTTTGTTTGTTGAAGAATACGTATTCCTTTCCGTACATTGCATGTGTCTGCGTTTGAGTTTAATGCCAGTATAATTAAGCACCATCTATGCCATTTTGCCTGATGGCACACACGTTTTCAAAGCACATTTGCCCGCTTCAAGAAAAAAATCCTAATCCGACGTGGGGTACCCACGGAGTATACCCCAAGCATTTTCTGGGTCTCTCGCGGCGCCTTCACTCGTCAATTCACCGCAGTCTCTTTTGGTTGCGCGGTGCACCACCGGCGAGGGAAATAGACGTTTCAGAGGGGTTGAGGATATGCGCCGGGACACATTGGGTAGGATCTTTCCCGTGGAACTGTTTTATGAATCGATGACATAGTTTGGATGTTTATGTAAATGTATTTCAGATTTCTCTAGCCTCATTGAACCTAGAATTGAATAATAAACTGCTTCGGCCTTTACCCATATTTTTATATAAAGTGGGGAAGTGGTGGGTATCATATGGGGCTGTGCCCACAACCCCCCTGAAGACAATAAAAGACCGATGCGTAACGAAGTCTGGGCATGAGCGTGTGTTATATCTTCCGTTAGGGTATGTAGGCTGCTTTTTGTTGAAAATGCAAGCTCTAGAACCTTTTAGAAACTCCACTATCAGACATTACTGGGAATCCATGCGGGAAGAGCCCTAGGAGAATTGTGGGCATCGCTTTTGAGGATATATGGTTCGGGCTTCTGGTCAGCCAGCGCCCCGATGTCTGAGCTGGAAAGTGAAAAATCAGATGGAATGTAAATAGAGCCTAGCGTTTTCTACTTATACAAGTTACTGCGCAAATTCCTTCAGGCTCAAGGACAGTGTTGAAGGTGATATAGTGGCATGCCAACGGTATCCAGGTGATTATGGCCACACCGATCTACGAGTGGCGGCAGCCATCCCTGTCCTTTCTGACTACCATATAACTGTCCTAGACACGTATACGTTCGGTACTCAGATGTGTTTTTTGGACACAAGTTTCAATCGGCAAATTAGTATGCAGGATATGGAACACATCGTCAAGAATATTATGAAGGACTCTGCAGTTCAACTGAAACATATATTACTTTCCCAATCGGTGTTTATAGCTGCTGGGACATGGGTATTTATATATGGTCTCTCGAGGCTTCGACTCCTGGACGGTTTTTGTTACCTTTTTTGTAGGTTTATATACACTGACCCACTCCTTTCTGCTTCAAAGCGTATAGGAAAGGTCCCACATCCATCTATTCATTATATGTGCGGGGGCATCCATCGGACAACGACTCCTGGACTTTGCATCCTTCTGAGTGCCCTTCGTTTCTACAGTCACCACTGTAGACATCGGGATCGCCACGGTTGGGGAAGGCGGTTTGGGCCAACGTTTATAGAACCAAGGTCAGTTATAAAACTTCGAAGTGTTTCCCGGCGCCGCCGCACCATGCCGCCTTGATGGCGCTGCAGTCGCACCCGGCTCCCGCGCGGAGCACCGGGTGGCTGAGGTCAGCACGTTCTGAGGGATACACCTGCCGTTGTGCGGCTAGCGTCTCCGCGCGTGCGTGCGCGTGCGTGCGTGCGCACTCCGGTTGTAAATGGTTAGGCGAGCACTATGCCGGCCTGTTGTGTTCCCGGTTGCACGGGTTGTTACAGGGGAAACCAAACTCAAAGGCAAGGCGCTTTTCTCGCACTTCAAGTTACTTCGGCCTTCGCGTAGATATATGGTACCGTGCCAATGCGTGTCTCGACCGAAACCTCTCAGCCAAATCGCGCGTGTGGCGTGAATTTTTACCCTGAGGACATAGCAAAGAGCTACACCCACTTCATTAACAGTGAAAAAGTAGAAACTGAGTGAGGAAAGTGGAGCCTCGTCGAAGGAGCCGTCCCGAAAATATTTCCAAACCTGCTTCCTTATATCCAAACCGCCGGCAAAAGAAATTTCCACGCCGAAACATGCAGATTGTTGCACAGACCTCGTCTGCACAGAAAGCCAAAACAAGCGCTAACGGTGCAGCCGAAGAAAGTGCTGCAAATTTAGACGTGCTGGCAGCGAGCAGTAAACCTTCGTTGAGAGACATTGAAGGAGTTCGTTTTCCATTGGCGAGCTGGCGAAAGAATGTTGGCAGAGATTACAATAGAAGTTATGTTTTTTTTTGTTGTTGTTGTTCAGACATTAGAGGGATAGCTTCTTTTCGTTTAAAAGCGTTTCAATCGGGGAAGTAACTATTTCGGTCAGCTGCTGTCTCCGCTGCAGTACCTAGAAGCTCTGTCAATAGCGCAAATACAGTTATATGATCTCATTTACCGGCATGAAGGAATGACATGAAGTAGAGGAGATTATAATAGCGGTATTTGCACTATTTACAGAGCTACTAGGCACTGCAGCGGAGACACAGAGATACGGTTTGTGCCGGGCGCACTGCGATCGTCGTCTTCGTCTTGATTCCCTTCTCGGCCCCATCACCACGCGAAGCTGATACTTGACATCCTATTCTTTTCGCCAAGAGGGATATCCTGTGAAAATATCTCCTTACCTTGAAACTAAAAAAAATATCCACTTTTTGGTTCTTTTATTCAACCGATAAAGCTTTTTTAACGAAATGATGACAATGTTTGCCAGCCTTCACTAATGTCTCTGCATAACGCACCAGCCACATTTCCTGCCTAGAGGGTTAGAATATGCAGCCGCCTCAACAAGAAACGTAAATTATGTAATGTGAAATGGCAGACGATGCCCTAAACGAACGCGAAAGTGCAGCCACAAAGCCGCGCGGCCTTTGAAATGCAAGCGGCTACCACAGAACTGCGCAATGGTTGTCGCTGATTGAGCGCCGTAGCTCCGGTGACATGTGGCTAGACTTACCACTTACAAGCCTAAATAAAAGGTTATAAACACGGTGATCGGCATATTTCGCGATAACGCTCGCAACGACAGTACAGATGCGGCCCGCGCTGCTTTCGCTCGGGCTTCCCCAGCGGCTGAAGGGAGCCGGTTGCGACGGCTACGCCACCTGGCGCTGTGGGTCGCTCGGGCGCCGTATTGCTGGTATGGCGGAGGCGGAGAGTTTTAAAACTGACCTTGGTTCTATAAACGTTGGTTTGGGCTGAGGACGGGAGCTGCTGGAAGCTCCTCTTGTCCATGTGCTCAGTGCCCTGGAGTGGAGCCCCATCACTCGCAAAGGTGTTTGCGGCCACGGGAAGCAATATAGGCTCCGCAGGCGGGGCGGCAGCGAGTTGGGCTGCCGAGACAACCCATAGGGGACGAGGGCGAAACGAAATCAGTCTCAATGGCCTGAGTCGCGGCCGAGACTCGGCGCATCTGCACCCCCCCACTAGGTGCGTCGGCTTACCTCCCCAGGGGGAAAGAGGCAAGCCTGTTCCGCGCCTCTGCGAAGGTAGTTTTCTGTGACCTTGATGTTTGGGATTTATTTTCCAGTTTGAACCTCTTGTAGGCTCGCGAATACGCGGCTTGAGGTGATTGGGAGTCGATTAGGGTGTAATGATTTGAAGTGCATTTATCTGCGAGATGGTCAACCTGGGCGCATTTCGCGCAGGATTGTTGGCCCCGATCCGAGTTTGTACCGCGTTTGAACCCCTGGCATTTGCAAGAGCACCATGGATTCAGGGTGTACGCTCGGACAGAACACTGGATAAAGCCTGTATTGATGGGGTGCGGAAGAGTCGATCCGTGGAATGTACGGATGATGTATTTTGTAGGTATTTCTTTATTAGCTCGTCCTATGGTTTTCCGCCTGACCGCGGTCACACCCTGGTTTCTCAGGCGATCTGGGTTATCGACTTTCATCTCAGTTGCCATATCTGGCTCGGAGATCATGCTGTACGAACAGTTGAGCCTTCGTTAGGGCGTTACCTTGATGTCCAGATGGGGAATTCGGGTCCGGTTCCGGAGTTGTGTGACTTGCTGCGCGCTGATTCCCGCAGTTCTCGAGTTGTTTGATTTTCTTTGTTTTTGCGTTGTAGGGCTCTCAGAATATTCCTTCTATAAGCGCAAAATATTTGGAACATGAATATTGATGTAACAGGCTTCTCTTTTTCAACAGATTGGATAATCATAATCGAATAGAGTTGCCAGGTTTTGGTACAGTGAGTTTTGGAAAAAGTGGATGCGACATTGTTGGTGCGGCCCCGTTACAGGCAGCGATCAGGTTTTCGGCGGGACAGCTTAGATTTATCTATTAGTCATTAGAAAAAAGCAGGAAACAGGGCTACTTTTTTCGTTCGATTTAACGTGATGCCTAAAGAGGTCTCGGAGCTCTCTGCGTCATAAACAGACACGAGCCCATCCTGCCGGCACTTCACCGCGGCCCCGATGGCCACCACCGCTTGACCTGTAAACTCGAAGCCACGGTATGAAAGAGCACGACTATGAGGGATCGGGTTTCGTGGTGTCGCCAATGCCATCACCTTAATACACAAGGTGTGCCGTAAGAGGTGTGACATTACCACAGCGTACACGCCATACATGACGAAAATGTCGGCGATACATTAAAACTGCACCCTCAGTTTTTATTTCACAACCCTTGCTGTGGTCTATAAAAGGAATTCCTAGTTTGTTGATGCTTTTGTAGGCATTGTTTGCATACTGCGGATTTTACACGCCTGGAGGTCAGGCAAAGATTCAGAGCGGAGTTCAGTTTCTGTGTTTCAGAACACGCACTACTGAATATCCTGTGACACATAGGCTTGTCAACCACAATGGGTGCACATATCCTGATGCAGTGCTCCTACTACCAATACAAAAACCTGCACTCAACAGATGTCAGTTTTGACGATTGCAAAAGAAAACGAAGGCGTTGCCTTGTTGTCGTCGAGTCCGGACATACATTGTTGGTGTTACTTTTTATGTCGGGAAATGACGCCACCAATCCAGGTCCTGATCTCATTGATTTTTAAACGGGCTTGAAGAAGCACAAAGAAAAACATTTATTTGTGAGCACAGTTATTTCACGATTGTGGTCGCCATTTTGGCGGCCACCGCGGCCGCCCGAGCCATCAGTGAAGCGTGAGCAGCCTGGTCTGGGCAGCGCAACGTCTTCTTCTTTTGGGCACTTGTTATTTTCGGTTTTGGACCTCTCGAGATCCCCAACATATTGTTACCAGGGTCGCCGAGGAACTGTCAGGCAGTACGGTTATGTAAAGGCTATACGGCTGTCTCACGTAGTTGTAATTTCGCGGGATTGGGTAATTTGTTCGTTTGTGAAAGACCCCTTGTGTGTTCCTAATGGATGGTGAGTTGTTGGGATCCGGGGTAAGGTAGAAGAAGAAGAAGGAGAAAGAAGAAAGAAGAAGAAAAAACACACATTTGTGAAGCCAATTTGTCGACGATGGTGGTCGCCATTTTGACGGAAACCTCGACCGCCCCGGCGATCTGTAAAGCTTAAGCCTCTTGTTCTGGCCAGCCGAACGCTTTCTGCTCTTGATCATTTGTTGTTATTTTTTGATTGGGACCACTCGAGCACACCCCTTATTGTTCTGATTAGAAAATGTCTCCGTTTGTAAAAGACGCCGTGTGTGTTCGTGATGGCTGCTGAGTTGTGTGTATGGCGGGGGAAGACAATGTGAGTGAGACAGTAATTGCGGGTAATTTCGTTGTACGTGATCAAGCGGTTCCTAGCGGATCTGGAAAATGTTTAAGAAATGAGGTGGACCCGCCTCGAATGATGCGTTCTCCAGACATACTACGGAACAGGTCATATCTCTCCAGGCCAGCGGATATGGGACTTCAGAATATTGCTAGGCGGAAGTTTGAGGGTGCTTGTTGGATACTTTTGGGTGCCTTGGGCAAAGGAAATCACTGACCACACCAGAGAAATCAAAGACGAGTGGTTGGGGGACATTGAGGAAATGTTGCACGTTCTATCAATACTTGAAAATGATCTCGCACGTTGTCAAAAGGAGGTTGTTTTTATGTATAACGTAATGGAATAACTCGAAAAAGGGTTGGATGAACTTGAAATTGGGAGGAGAAGATCAAAGCTAATGCCTTAGGGTATCGTCATCATCCTCACCAGCCTATCTACGCCCACTGCCGGGCAAAGGCCGCTCCCATATTCTCCAATTACCCCGGTCCTGTGCCAACTGTTACCAGTTTATCCCATGAAACTTCTTGATCTCATCTGCCCACCTAACGTTCTGCCGCCCCGGCAACGCTTGGCTTCTCTGGGGATCTACTCTGTTACCCTTAATGAACAGCAGTTATCTTGCCTTCGCATTACATGGACTGCCCACGTCCATTTCTTCTCATTTTCTTCTAATATGTCCTTAACACGCGTTTGTTTCCTACCCACTCAGCTCTCTTCTTGCCCCTAATGTTACACCCATCATTTGCCGCTCCATTGCCCGCTGAGTCGTTCTCAACTTAAGGTGAACCCTCTTAGTGAGCCTCCAAGTTTCTGCCTCAGTGGTGAGTACCAGTAAGATGTAGCTTTCATACACTTTCTTCTTCAGTGACAATGATAGGCTGCGATTCATTCCCTGAGAATGTGTGCCGTATGCACTCGACCCCTTTCTGATCCTTTTATTATGTCTACCAAATGGTTGGGATCCGTGGTCACAACTCTGGCCTAACTAGACATATTCGCTTACCACTTCTACTACCTCGCCTCCTATCAAAACTGCTGTGCTTTCCCGAGGTTATTGATGCTTACTTTGGTTTTCTGCATAATATTTTCAGGCCCACGGTTCTAGTCTGTTCGTACAGTGCGGAAAGCATGCTTTGCAATTCGTCCCCCGAGTTACTTAGCAAGGGAACGTCATCAGCAAATCTCAGTTTAATGAGGTATTCTCCATTACCCTTACTCCCACCTGTTCCCAATCGAACGTTCTGATTACGTCTTGTAAACATGCTGTGACTAACGTTGGAGAGATTGTGTCTCTTCGTCTGACGCCCTTCCTTATAGGTATTTTACTGCTGTCCTTATGGAGGATTATGGTAGCTGTGGACCCATTGTAGATATCCTCTATTATTCTTACATAATGCTCATCTACCCCCTGGTTCCGTAATGCCTGAATGTCTTCTAGGCTTTTGACCGAGTCAAATGATTTCTCATAATCTATGCCCTTAAGGCATTCTAGGGGTCAGTGATAAAACAAGCGCTCTGCTGAAAAAAGTTGGGAACCAAAAGATTTCAAAAGACATGCTTGAGGTGGGCTCGGTTGAGGTTGACAAATCCAGCATCTAGGCATGCCATCATCAAAAAAACGCGTCCAGAAAGTGTCAGCATTTAGGACTCGCGATAAAAATTTGCAATTCTGACGATATACAGGAAGCTCAAGGACAGAATTAGCAAAGTAAAAAAACAGCTTTGAGATACCGCATAAAAAACAGGGATTCAAAGGAAAATGTTCCGCTGATGTTCGGCAAAATGTACAAAAAACCGCGCCTATGTCTCGAGTGAAGAAAGAGGAGAGATGGACCATTAGCCACAAAAACAAGAAAACTCGAACGCGGTAAGTAACCCGCAATCGTTCGCAAAGCAAAAAAACCTTTTTGACCTGAACGGCCGAAGTGTTGTTAACAAGGTAGAGCCTATTGAAAATTCTTTGGTGCTTTATGAACCAGAGATTTTAGCTATAACAAAAACTTGGTTATTATGAACTGTCCAGAAAAAGAAAATAGCGCCACCAAGCTTCTGGGATGTCAGAAAGATATGCGACCTCTTGGGGGAGCCCCAGCATTGCTGATTTGATGAGCTATTCGGTATACTCTTCTTGCGGGAGTTCATAACAATGAGGCAATTTTTTGCAAGATAATCTGCAACTGCATGACTGTAGTGGCCGGCTTTGAATATCAACGCCCTTCTTTCCGCAAAAAGTGCGAAACAAATGTCCACGATTTCTTTCAACATCACGGCAGTGGCAGCACAATCATCGTTTTGGGTGACTTCAACCTTCCAGATATAAATTGCAGTAACATGTGTTACACATTACTTGTGTCAAGTGCACTCATCGATTTATTTTTAAATCTCCACCTATGCCGGGTAATACAGTGCCCAACTACCATGCAAGAAACATCAGTTCCCCTAGACGTAACAATGCTTAGCCCTCAATATGAAATAAAACAAAACCACATTGACGTCGTAGAGGCGATTTCCTACCACAAAGTATCAAGTGTCTGGCATATGCTTAAACATCACATTCTTATGCGATTCACGGAAATCGCAGTAGCGGAATTTATCATGCCGGTTGAAAGTTTCATACTAACATACATGGCGCATAAATGTCCGCAATTCTCAGACATGGCTGGGATTTCCCACCCAAAGATTAACACTTCAATTCGAAAAGATTGTTTCTCACTGTATAATTAAACAAACCCAATATTCTTTTCCACTCGGCATTAGAAAAAGGAACCGCTTAGGCCCGTCAAATACTAACACAAATTGATTCTCACTTTTTATTAGGACGCGCGAACAGTAGCCCTTAACAAAAAAACCACAGAGCTGAAAATGGATTTAAAGCACCTTTTGCCTTTGTATACCTGCACCACGTGTTGCAAAGTATGATTTTGCGGCGACTCTTGATTGTTTATGCATCGTTTATTTCTGATTTATGAAACAATATATTTATTCTGCTGTTTTTCCTCTCCGTGCATGCTCAGTATAGGTAACTTCGATGTAAATGATGGGCTAAACTTCGACAGGGTTTTGCTTGAAATAGAAGTCGCGCACTTTAATTTCCTTGCGACACCAAACACCTCGTCATGCAAACAACAGCTGCAAATTTCGTTTTGATTAGCTTAAAATGTTCTTCCCCCGCTCTTATGTTATCCGCCGAGTATTCTTACGGTTATTATTCATTCCTGTTCTTGTATATCAGCCTGCTATGCTGTTATTTGTTATGTCTATTCATGCATGACCACCTGCTCTAGTCTCAAACCATACTGTCAGTACCGGAAGTAAAGAAATGAATAAATAAATGAATAAAGGTATAATAAAATATTTATTTATATATTAATAAAAATGGGTTCTTCTCAGAATATATTCAACGAAATCGAACGCAATATAAAGTAGTATCTCTTTAAATTTGGTTGCGGTCAATGCAGCTTTTTTCAACACCACGTAGATCTTTCCACACACAGGTTAAGCGGCAACAGAACCAATAACCATAGAGGCGGGACTGACACAAGAAATGAAAAGGTGATGGCTTTTTTGTTTTTAATATGGGGCCCCAACTAAATTATGGCAAAAACCTCGAACACGTGACATGGAGTTTATCTAAACAACAAGAATGAAACTTTCCACTACCTCTTTTACGAGTAATAATGAAGCCCCTGAAAATGAAGTTTCTGAGCAGTGATTAAAAATTGGTGCTAGAAATGCATGCGCATTTGAGCAAGCGCGTGAAAATATTGTTTTGTCCCTGAGTACAAAAATATTCGAGGCCTTACTTGATCTGAAAAAAAATAATCTGGCGCGTCTACACGGGAGCCCGACCACGATGATTCTTGAAAATTCACCGACTGCTTTGAAGCTTTAACATTTCTCATAGTTGACAAACTCAGCACGCAAATGTGTGCTGAGTGTCCCTAAACAAACATTTTTGCGCAATTCTACAATTAGGTCAAAGTGATGATACCCGACAAACATATCATCCATTTGCCTCGGTTCTTTGTAGTATTGTAGTTTCTAAAATAAGGAAGATTTAGATTTTATTGGTGGTATTTACGGAAGTTGCGGTGCATAGTTTGGGAAGAGCAAGGAATACAAGGCCACGCTCAACTCCGGACGCATATCATTATTAAATGGGAAGGCCAGGCGTCTCACACCCTTCCAAAGGCCATTTAGGGTGTGGAATAAAGCGCGCTCAAACGGGAAGAATAAAAATACCACCCCGCTGCAACGTCATCACGCGAAACTTTAAGCCTCTCGCTGATGTCTGTAGTGGTCCACACGAAACTCGGCAGAAATGCCCTCCTTCCGTGATGACCGTGATGATGTTCATGGCCGTGGATGAAGAGCAGTAAAATAAGATGCTCCACGTGATCGAAATTACCCCTAGTTCTCTCGCGTTATGAATAAGACGGCTATCTGATCGCGCCATCCCGCCATGGCCGAAACAGTGTAGAATTTGGAGAAAGGTGCATGAACGGGCAAAATTAGACGGAAGGAGCACTGCTCCATCAACAATGACCATGTTCGAAAGGTAAGGGAAGCCATAAGATAACCGTATTTATAAAGTACTACAGAACACCAATCCAGGGCTGTAAACCCTAGACGGAAAAAAGCCTTTGTGTTTCGTAAGGCGGTGCAATGTGGGTCCGCTTGTTTTGGGTTCGGTAGTTTATTGTTCGGCTTCATTTTGGTAAGCTTCGCTTTCCCCTATCCTTGTCGTTTCGACCGATTGGTAGAGAATGTTTGAATACATGAATCCTTTGTATCACTGATGATTTATGTCGCGTCCACAATAAGCTTTATAAAGCAAGCTGGTACTGTTGCTGATGATTTAGGTAATGATGATGATGATTGTTGGTTAAGTGACCGAGAAGAAACGCTCCCTGTCGGCATAATAGAACCTGAATACAGCACGTAGTGAAGCTTACGTATGTCTCATTGCGCCATTTTGGCATAATAGAGCAGTTTTATATAGAGAGATGTGTTCGTGAGTTAAACGCTACACATAAAAATGGTGTTCACTGCTTTTTAATGACGACAATGGTCAAAATCAACAGAAATCAAGCTTTACCGCCATGCTTTAGTGAAAGCTTCTGCGATAAAAAAAAAACTCCAGGCGATCGAAATTTAAAGCTGGACAAATCACCCCTTCTCAAATAACCATGGAAGGCACGTTCAACTACAAACGGCCTTGGACGGAGGGGCTCTTCGTTTTTTAAGTGCGAATGCACTTTATAAGCGACCCCAAACCATCCACCGCCGGCGGCGGCGGCGGGGGCGGCGGCGGCATCCGCAGTGCTCCTCTATATTTAAAAAAGAAACAGCATCCGGCGCCAGGTTTCGATCCGAGGACTTTGCGACCGCAGCGCGACGCTCTACCGACCAAGCCATGGACGCGACGCTGATATCAGTGTTAGTGACGCGCCTTATATCTTTAACGCATTCAAACTACGTCGTCAGCGGCGTGCCTTGGCGACTCAGCGGCGTTATAGCGGCTTGATAACTGCGTGGTGTACACGTGATACTACAAACCCGATGGAAGAGATGGAAGAGAAGGCGGCGAGGCGGTGGGCTGCGGGGGCCGAGCGCAAGCGCCGCAAGCGGGCCGACAACCGTGCATTCGCACTTTCACATTCTCCCCCTCGGGGAAATGCGGGGGAATTTTTAATCATTTCGGGCTTCGTTTTTTATATTTAGCACATCACCCGAAATTCTGCTGGCCAAACGAAACCAAAGCAGCTAGTTTTCAGGGAAATATTTTTTTTTTTTCAAAGTAGTCTCCTTCGACAGATATAATCATCGTTTGTCTGTGGCTAGAGCGAAATGCCTGAAAGAGGAAGCCGTTGCCTTAAAAACCAGGCTGACGCCGGAATGACCCTGCCGACCCAAACCGCAATTTGATAGCACTGTTGATAAAAAAAGTACTTGCTCTGGCAGCTTCATATTTGTATTTGCACTTGTGCCTTAGGAAATTTAGGAAATCAGGCCAAAATAATTTTTCTGCTTGAATTATAAATGTGACTTTTGTAATGACCCAATTACTTGTCATAAACTTAAATCACTTACTACCTCCCCAATACCCTCACTTTTTCTTTCGTAAGCGCTAAGGGCCCAAATACTGAAAAAGAATCACAAGAAAAGCTTTTGTTGGCAATAAACGATTCAGGAGCGAAAGGGTCAAAATTGTGATCAAATATTTACCGCGTAAAACATGAGTGTAGACCAGGCGCACGTTACATCTTTACGCCTTACCAATCTCTGTGTTGGGTTTGCCCGTTTCATAGGAACATTTCCATCTCGATACTAGCCATTTTTATTTGCCTCTAACAGCCCATAAACTTCTATACACATTTCCACTATCTATCATTTTCACTAAATTTTAACTTTCGTTCGGCCACAATTTAATCCCACGTTCGGCATCGTTCTTATTAAAGAAAATTTTCTCGCATGACTGTGCACTGAGGTTAGTTGGCATGCGAGTACCAACCCTTTTTTCTGAGAGTATACGGGCAACTACAACTTAAAAAAAGGACCAATTCTAGCTCAAACTAAGCTCATATTTGAAAACTTTTCGTCAAACATCACACAAAAACCTCAATTATGGGAGATTATTTCAACTACATGACACCGTTTCTGTATATGTTTTATTTACTACATATTTTAGTTCTGCATCACATATTTTAAGGAGGTGTTTTGTAGAATTCGCCAATACTCCAACCCCCACAGTGTAGTAGTCACCAAAATAGTCCCAGGCGTGCCTGACATCTTTATGGTATATTGCCCATCCTGGGAAGCTCACATCAGCAATGCATTCACAAGTCTGTAAAAAACTGCAAAAAATATTTGCCACGCTTAGCGATGCAATTTGAACATTATAGAAGTAATACTCGTGCCTTTCACAAATCTACAGTGCAGGAAACAAGTTTACGTCTTTTGGTTATACTGCAGGCATTTTGGATAAATGTTGGAGAACCACCAACTGAAATAAGCGAACCAGAAAATGTGTTTCCTCGTTTGGACGCTTTGCATACTAAGAACAATAGGCCAGCGCAACTTTTCCTGGCGCTCGTAAGCTTTTTATACTTATTGTGGTACTACATGTGTTTTAATGCAGTGTACTTGCGGCTGTAGGACACGATTTGTATACTTCCGTTAAGGAAATGCAGTGTGTACGCTACGGTGTTCACTTAACGACAACTACTGAACATATGTTCAACATTTTATGTCCTTTGTTTACCACTTCTGCTGCGTTACCTTTTCCAAATTCTCTGAAGCTCTGATAAAAAGCATACAGGAATGGGTACAAGAACGCTGTTTTTCCGATAAAAACACCAAATTTGTTTGAGTGAAACTCCGTAAGGCTTGGACTTATTTGTGACAATTATGCTGAACAGCTTAAACAAATATGTCAAGGCTTTTGCAAAAGAAATGAGAATACTGGTATTGATAAAAATTGGTGAGATCTGTTTGTTAAATTTATCGGCACTCTTCTTAGTATTCTTCAAAACTTCCTATGTCGTATCGTAAAATTAATTAGCCCACTATCCAAAGTAAAGAAAAAAATACATACCCCTCGGTATCCGACCAGTGGCCACATCCCGCTGCCAGAAAATTTCTTGACTATTATCCCGGTACTGGAGATGGGGATTTCTGTAAGGCTGTGTCCTAGTCTCCAATGAAGTCTTTAGCATTGGCGTTTGAAATGAAAGGCGAATGCACGCAATGGTCAACCTTCCCGTAAGTAAAATTTGGCACGCTCTTCTTCAGCTCTCTCCTGTATTATTCTCCAGCATCTTTTCCCTTGAGCACCCTAGCTTTCTCACACTTGCGTGGATCGGGCACCTGTGTGGATATGTAGCGCAAGAGATTTTAGGGAGTGTAATGCACTAATTGTGTTGAAAAAATAGCATTGTCTTCACTATGATCCCGATGCTTTAAAAGGGATGCTTACAGAAAAACATCAGTTCTACACTTCGTAACAAAAGAATAACTCTGTTGCTAATGTCCTGATAGTTCATTCTGGAGTCGATGTTTTTGCAGGTTCCTAATAAGTACGACTTTACACGTACCGCCAAAGTGTGAATTTTATATCAAACATATTCGTAAGAGGGCACACTAAGGGCAAGCAAAGAGATCGGCGTCTCTAAAAACCTCATAGGTTCACACTTTTTCCCTTGGAACAGTGTTAACAGCTGCCTTGACGCGTCGCCTTGCTCTTCCTATGCTTCCGAAGAGTCCGGCGCCTGCTTCATCCTTGTCTCCCTCGAAAGCTTTACGAACCTCCTACTCGAAAAGAATTTTTGCGATCCGCAAAAAAAAACAATCATAAATGATTTGCTGATAGGCCAATGTTGCTGAATTCAGTGTACCTGACACCTGAATCGGTGATATGTGCAGCTCCACCGTCTTTCGCCGCAAATGTCGGAATTCATTCTGTTTTTGTTTTTGTGTTTTCACTTTCTTCCCAGATTTCTCTTCCTTCTGACGCTCAGTCTACGTATTTTTCACGTTCACTTGCTTAGGAGATATCAAAGGGAGATCATTCTCGCATGTCAGAGTGCATCCTGGCTTTATATCTAGCCATTTTTTGGTGTTTTGTATTTGCACTTATTATACCATTTCATACGTTAATATTGTTGTGAGGTCCGTTGTGTGGGACCCGCACACACAAATTCTTGTCAATAGCTTAGAAAGGATACAGAAACGCGCAGCCCGATTCATAACCGGCATTTACTCATTCCAAAGCAGCGTCACATAAATAAAACGGCACATATGTTTGGAAGATCTTTCACTGCGCCGTGTTGTTTCCCGCCTCTCTTTCCTTCGAGATGCCGTCTTCAATCGCACACCACTAAACAAAGAGACTTATCTACAATCACCAACATACATATCCGGGCGCCGCGACCACTTACTCAAGATAAAAGAAATGTGCGCGCGCACAACCACATACCAAAACTCCTTTTTTCCCCGTACAATACGCGATTGGAATCTGCTGCCTCCTGAACTAATCGAAGTTGCTTCTGATGTGACGTTCCCCACTGCCCTTCAAGAATATATTTATGGATAAAAATGCACTCGCCACTTGAAACTTTCTTTGATATTTATGCATTGCATTGTTAGCCAGCGTGCTGTGTAAATGAATGTATCTTGTTACCTGCCCGATATTTATGCTTTGCAATATTAGCCAGCGTGCTGTGTAAATGAATGTATTTTGTTACCTGCCCGATATTTGTTTTTAATGCTGTCTTATGTGCTCCCTCAGAATGTACCACATGTGGGATTAGTATTGTACTTACGGTCTGCAGTGTGTGGCTTACTAACGCAAACCTTGTATGTTTTCTTACAATTGTTTTTTTTCTTTCTTCAACCTTTCAAAGAGTGTGCAATGTTGTATTTTATATCGATTATTTGTCCCCCCTACTATAACGCCCAACGGGCGAAGTAGGTATGCAAATAAATAAACAAATAAATAAACATCTCCTGCTCTGTGAAGCCGCGTCGTACCACAGAGTCGTTACGGTTTCTTCTATTTCAGAATACGTTGGGCTGCCTGGATAATCGTGGGCTTCGTCAGGCTGACGTCAATATTTCTATCGCACTTGTGTTCTGACAAAAAGAGCACAAGGGCAGTTTCCGTTGCCCTCAATTCAATTTCAAAATATAAAGTCATGTGATACCAGTCATGAGGAGTAGTGTATTCAGTCCTTTCGGATTTTTTTGCCCCTGGTCGTAGTGAGGCAGCGGAGGCATTTAGGTTGTGTTTCCCGTAATTGAAAGGATATCGCTAGAAAATACAGCAGCATCTTTTATATCTTGGACTATTCCCTACCAGTGTTGTACACGTTCCTCTAAAACAGGAACGAAAACTCGTCCTTCGTTCCATCCCCATTTTGAAACAAGTTCCCGTTAGAAGTTCCTTTGTTGCCTTCCAGTTCAACTTCGAACATTGAAACATGCCCTTACATTACCTTCCATTTCAATTCTGAATATAAAATATGGAGTCGAATTCCTGAAACGAAACAAATAGAAAAATTCAAAACTTACATCGAACTACATATATTAGAGGAATATGAACATCGCCGGCAGCAGTTTATCTGGACATAAAACGAATCGAAATAAATGCTCCTGCACTAATTCTTTTTTCAGGGATCACCTGACAAACTGCAGATATGTCTGATTTTGGTGCACGCTTATTATAGGTGCAACACATATTACACTTCTCACTTCGATCTTTCAAATGCGGAGTAAGGTTACTGCGCTTCAGATATGCGAATAGAAAGTTTCTCATATGCAGGAACGTATTATATTATCTTGCATTAGAAACAGCGTCGAAAGAAACAATACATAGGCCTTTACTATAGCCTATTTATGATTACAGCTTTTTTAAAATACCCAACTGCTGCATTCGCAGCGAATTTAGTAAGGGGGTTACAAATGTGAAGACTTGCGAATCATACAGCACAAATTTGCGAGTAACAAAACACCGCAGAACAAGTAATAACTGCAACGTTTGCAGTCGAAGTTTAGGTCCTAAGATGATAACAAGAAAAAGAAAATGAACGCAAACAGCGTAGTCACACACGAAATCTAAGCACAAGAATTGCAAAGTCTGACGCACACAATCAGTGTAGTAGATAAATGAAACTACCAAAGATACCTATGCATGTGGACGCGATGCACAAATAAGTATGCGGTGGTTAGAAATACCATTAAGGTAAAAGCAGAGAAAATAACACCGAGCCTAATCACGTGCGTAAAAAACATTGGGACTATAAAAACCCCTAAAAATATAGTCGGACACAAAGTACGATATTATCAAGTAAAAGAAACAACCCCAAATAAATAAAAAGTTATGAGAAAACATAAAACTCGCAACGTGGTACAGAAACGACACAATCTTTGGTTCCTTAGACAGAAAAAAGTAACTGTATACAAAAGTTACAAAATATGGCATAAGATAAAAAACTGTAATTGTAGAATGATTGTAAATATATGAAAACAATTTGCGGAAATAATGCGCGAATGCATAGTCGCAACTATGTAGAGTCCTTTGTTTAAGCGCAGCAAGAGCCACATCTCGATGTTGGAGTCAGAGATAAAACCGCTTTTTCTTCAACACTACGTTGGCACTGTTGAAGAGCCGTTTCATGGAAGCGCTTTAGGGTACTGACGTGTTGTAAGAAAAGTTGGTTGAGCCCCTTAGCGGCCCAAAGGAAACGAAGTCCTCGGGTGCAGACTAGGTGGCAAGTTCTGCGCTAGATGGCTTGGTCACCGCAGCCAGCTTCAGTCGTTGGTCACCTTGTCTCGCATAGAACTGTCTGGGCTCACTTATAGCAGAAACCGTGCCTTTAGAAAGCTGGCGACGACGAGCTGTTCTTTTTTTTGAGGGGTCCAAACCTGAAATAGCGGTCACCCTCCTATTTACCTGACACCGGAAGCACCTCGCTCGACAACGACGCACCCGCGGCTCGCGCGCACTAAAGCGGTAATTACCCCTGATAATATACGGTAGTATCAAAAGGTACCTGCAGTGCCGCTCGGACTTAAAAATCGTTCCACGGCAGGTAACAATTCTATCGTCCCCACGCGCATCCTGGCTTCCCGGACAAACGATGAAATGTGAAAAGAATTCTCACTGCTGCGCTATTCACCCGTAGAACCCCACGTTAGGCTCAACCGGCATGAAGGAAGCACAAGCTGTAGCCCGCTGCTAATGCCTTTGATATTCTAGGAAGCACGTTCTGCTGATTGGCAAGCAAATTGGCCACAGAAACACAATAGCGACTTGTGGTTTTTTGTACCCCAGCCTTGTCATCAAAAACAACCAATTTCTAGCGAGGTAATGCGTGAAGAAGGAACGCCGGTCCTGCCGTTCCTTCAAAAACCTTATATGTTACCGATACAATTCTACTGACCCTTAATAGAACGGTGGCTTTCCTCCGTTCCACCGAAAATGAACTAGTTCCAGGAACGTCGTTTTTTAGAACGCCGTTTTTTACAACGCTGTTTCTAACTTGCATCAATACACAATCAGTGCAGAGTTGTGTCGTCAGTTTTGTCTTCGTAGTGACATATGTGGGGAACACTGTTAGCATTGTCACATTGTGGTGACCCTGTGTTCTCTTCATGGGTACTTCACTCAACTATTTCGAGTGGGCCACCGCCCCTTAGGGCCACCTATTGCCTAATATAATGTCCTTTCGCGTGAAGTTTGCACAATACTTCATGACTGCTGCGGAGACGATAACCACTTGCTCGTGAGTGAAATTTTTATAATGGGAACTTTTGAAGCTACCTGATCAACAAGGATTTTTCACCTGATGTATTCGAAGTACACTGCGGAAATACCTTCAATCCTGGTTTCCGTTCCTGGTGTGAGGTTTACGGTATAAAGGCTGGTTAGGATGTGACTGAGGAATGCCCAGTTTTTGGTAGTACCAGAAGAGCCAACTCAACCAAGTGGTCATTTATAGAGGCATAGGTGTCCTAATGCGCTCATGATGTAGTCATGCTAGAACGTACTTGGGATCGATGAGCCCACATTGAAACATTGAAAGGCCACTGGTGTAGTTCCAAATGGTTTGTTTCATGTAGGTTCCCGTCTACTCCCAAAGCATTTCACTCTAGCAAGTATTCTTAAATTCCACATTTCATTTCCACTCCTCTCGGTTTATTTTTCGAATCAATTCCTCTACTGTATCTTAGGGTAGTTGCTGGCATTAGTAATTCCTCCCTGACGGGCAACAACTTTGCAAATCAGCAAGCCTGCGCCCTTTCTCTCCAGGCTTCCGAGGAGACCACATCGCCAATCCCACTCGTAACGTATCAGGACATCACGCAATATTACTTTTCCGACAGACAACACTTCCCTCCTCCTGACCCTGCGCAATCCAAGGAAGAAGAATCGCTGCTCCGCAGACTACAAACCAATACCTTTCCTCACCCAGTTCGCCGGCATCGTATATTTCCTACTCAATACTCTGCTGTATGCCAGTTTTGTTCACAACCCGGAACTCTGCTCATATCATAATGCAGTGTGTGTGCAATCCCAAACTTCCATTCTCCGTTCCCCTCTTCCCACCCCTGAGCTGTGGGAGAACCTGGTGACCAGCGACCGTCTGGACGTCCCGCAGCTCCTGGCATCCAGAGCGAAGTCTCTCTGCTCATTTGATGGATTCCCGGACTAGGGAACCACTCCCACCTTAGAAAGCTCAAATAAACGTTTTCTCTCTCTCTTTCTCTCTCTTTCTCTCCTTGTTGGATTGGCTTCGAAATAATTCGTTCGGTTTTGTCCTATAGTATTCGATGAAGTGAGCCGATAACTCTTTAGGCTGCTTTTCTATTGTCTGGTTGTGTTCGCTGCCACGCGAGAGTAGGGTGGCAAAGGCATTATTTTAAATACTTCCAGAAAGTCGAACGCAGCAATGCTGTACCATAGCTAATAAAAAGCAGCCTCATGTTCCTTGTTTTTCCTTAGAGTAAGCCCTATGTCAGTAATAAACGTCTTCATAAATTTAAGAAGGCATTCTGAACAAGCTGCAGCAGGTCCATGCGCGTCATCATGATGATGGTGATTGGATGTTTATGGCGCAAGCCTAACTAGCGGTGATTTATAAGGGGAGAAGACAAAACTCAAAAATCAGTCAACAAAAAACGGAAGTAAAATTAGTAGGAAACAATGACGATGGCTTGTGTAAAAGTGCCGGCTGCGATAGTGCATGACATAAAATTAGGCTCAAAAACTACGGGTGATAGGAAATGAGGTGTAAAAATTTGATTTCTTGAAGAAACTTATATGTGCGGTTTAGAGGAATTATAGGATCATACGCTAAAAACACTGCTAGGTGTAGTGGGATGTGTTCTCTGTATAGTTGTGCGAAATGATTGTGTCCTGTTTTGTGGAGGCTTTACATGTAGTGAGAATGTGAATTACGGATAGGCGCTCCCCACACCAGCTACACATGGGTATTGGAGATCTAGTGGGCAAATGCAGTCTTTTGAGTGTTTTGCCCACACATATTTTAGCGCAACTTCGATGATTTTTTTGTGTTAGTCAGACGCGTATCGTCCTATGTGTGGCTTCATTATGTGTAACTTGTTTTCGGCCGGTGTACTGCAGTTGGCTGGACATGTTTTTCGAAGGTGATGTCTTGGGTGTGGCTTGAGGTTGGTGTAGGGCATTGATATTACGTCTACTTTGCTTGTAAGTTCAGCAGCGATGGGCATTTGATCCGTGGTATCATTCCCACCAATTCCAGCATGGCCTGGCACCCAGCACAGGATTAGTTGAAAATTTGTAGCATACACATACATCATACCTTAATAACTAAAGTTACAATGTGGTTTTTTTCCTAGTCTGTGTTACGACGATGCATGCACAACGCTCGAAGAGTCTGGAAAGATGATGTACTGAGGAATTTGTTTTTAATAATGTGCTGAATGGCGATTAAGATACCATAGGCTCCTGCCGAGAAGACAGTGGTGTGTGCGCTCATGGTTCTAAAGTTAGGACCATGAGCGGTGTGAGAATTAAATTAGGTTCAGGTGCGGTGGGACCATTACGACCATGAGCGGTGCGAGAATAAGAATATAAAGTAAGGACCATGAGCGGTGCGAGACACCATAGTTGAAGTTTTCGAGGCCACACTGTAATATAAGGCGCATTTACATTTATCCTCCAGGGGCAAAATGGCTGTAGAATCGCAATACTAGGAACCCTATTTTTATCCATTTTTATAAAACAAAAATCACAACAGGCTGCAGTGGGCACGGTGGTACAATGTCAGTTTATGCTGATGATTTGGATACATCTAAAAACAAAACGAAAAGACCTGAAGCGTCCTTTCTCACCCTCAGGGACAAGGGGAAAGAAACAGATGGACAATTTGCAAATATATATCGGTTGTTGACGAAATGTTTAAAGGAGGTTAATTCAATAATGAAATCCTAAAAGCTTATGATAAGTGTATGTATATCTGTTGATGTTCCGGGACGATTGGTTACTTTCAATGTACAGACTCTAGGCCGGAATACTGCGGAGCACAGCCTAGGCGAAGCGAAGGCCCAAGTGGAGAACTGGATCAGGCATTTTTAGTGTTGTTTTTGATGCCGACCCTAACCGGACACTGTGGTAGTCTAACCGTGGCCCTACTAAGGCGGTAAAGACAAGTAGAAGGAGTCCTTTATCAGCAGCATAAGACTGGTGGCAGAGGACCTTAAGAATTTTCAGATTTCAGGCATTCATGTTTAAGTTGTTTGATGCGTGGAAATAATGTGCATTTTTTAATAAATATTACACCTAAAACTAGTGCTGCTTTTTTACAGGAATTGATGCACGATGAAAGGCAATCTCAGGGTCCGCCTTAATCATGCGCTTGTGGGAGAACACACGAATACTTTTTGCAAGGTTCGGTTTAATAAGGTTTGTGTGCGCCCATCGAGCAAGTTTGTTGACCGCAAGCGCCCTCACCGGGCACCTTGAGTATTCATGGTGAGGGTGAGCAGCGACACCGCGGACCCCCAGCTCCCATACATAAGCCGTGTCCAACCGTGGCGAGGTGTTTTAATGTGAACAGTAGAAGCCGTAAACGGTGGCCGTCGGAGACTTGGTCAAGCTCCTGCCAATGGGCTCCCTGTTTGTCTACCATGCAGGGAGCTCCGGGACCTCTTTGACTACCAGGGTAAGGTCGAAGAAGAAAGCACCCCCGTCTTCCTGGTTTTTTCTATGCCATATGGAAAAGTCGAACCACCCTCCTAAACGTGATCGGTCCCTGAAAAGGGGCCGCATCGAAGTCTTGTTTCCGTCACTTCCAAGCATGAGCTTCCCTAAGCCAGACATATATTCTCATTTCATTGTTATCGAATCCCTTGACGCAGCCCACCCACTTGCTTCACAATCGGTATTTCTTATTACAAAATACCTTGACAGAATAATTGGGAAAACCTGCAATGCCAAAAAACAACGCACAGGTGAAGTGTTCGTCGAGGTAAAAAACAAGCAGCAGGCAACCACACTCCTTGGTCAGACGAAAATGGTCGATCTGGACATCAGGGTCACACCCCACCGCAGCCTGAATAGCTCGCACGGTGTGATCTCTGAGCCAGACCTCCTAAATGAGACAGATGACGACCTTCTTAAAGGTTTGAAGGATCAGGGCGTCACCGCCGTGAGCCGCATCACGATGCGCAGGGATCATAAGAGAATCCCCACCAAACATATTATCCTGACCTTACACCGCTCTTCACTTCCTGAACATATCAACGCAGGCTTCATTTTATGCTCCATACGCCCTTACATTCCGAACCCGTACCGCTGCTTTAAGTGCCAGCGGTTCGGGCATGGAACCAACTCTTGCCGTCGCCGTCTGACCTGCGCAAATTGCGCCCAGCATGATCACCCATCGGACAATTGTCCATCATCAACCCTCACCTGCGCCAACTGCCAGGAACCCCGTGCCGCCTTCTCGCGAAAATGTGAAAAGTTTCAACTACAAAAGAAAATCATCAACATCAAAGTAGCTGAAAACATCACCTTCCCAGAGGCGCGAAAGAGGTTCGCCTCTTTCCCCCTGGGCAGGTACGCCGAAGCGGCTCGCCGGGGAGCGGAGCAGCGTCTGGTCTCAGCGGGACCCAGTACCGCGAGTCGGACTTGGTCCCGTCGCCCCCCCCCCCCCCCCCCCCCAGGGTGCCTCAAGCAGCCCAGCCCGGCACCACACCGGTTGCTGAGCCATCAGCGGTTGTGGTGCCAACCAACCGTCTCTGTAGGGACCGATGCAGCTCCTGCACTTGCCTCCCCGTCCTCAAGTGCGTTGGAGGGTGCCGAGCGGATGGACACCGAGGGTCCCGCATCGGCTCCCACCGCTACCGCACCGCCCGTGCCACTTCTGGCGCCCCCTACACGAGCGGTGGTGGCGGCTCAAATGGCGGGCCCACGAAGGGGGGGCCAAGTCCGGGGGGCCCGGTTAGACGGGCACACCCAGGACATCGGACGACGAGATGGACGTCGTGCCGTTCTCGCCTGCAACGCAGCGCAAGGAGCGGCCTCCGACGTCAAAGCCTATAGAAAGGCCCAAAAATCCCAATTCAAGAGTCACAGCACCGAAAGATGACACATAAACATACACTACAGTAGCTCTCGCACTAAATAATGGGAAAAGAAAACATAATACAATAAATCTGTAGAGGTCTCCTTAAAAATCTTGACGATGTGTACGACATGCTGCATGCCAATGAGCCATGTCTCATGTGTCTTCAAGACGCATCTAAACTCAAGGCCACAAATTTCTTGAATAGTTACATGGTAGTTAGAAAGGACAGATAAGGTGGTGGCACATCCAGCCGGTGGTGTGGCCATCATTGCCAGAAAATTCTTGGCATGCCATACTGTTAAACTACAGACTGTCTTAGAGGCAGTGGCCATTCAAACCATATTCTCTAATAGGGTTATAACAATATGCTCTCTTTACATCCCTCCTGACTTCCAGCTCTCGAGCTCGGATTTCGAGGGTCTGGTGGATCAGTTACCTGAACCTTTCATTCTTTTAGGCGACCTCAACGCAGATACCTCTCTTTGGGGCTCTGCTCGCAAGGATGCCCGAGGTCGCCTTATCGAAAAATATCTAACATCTTCGGGAGCATGCCTATTCAATATAAAAAAACTACATACCATAATATAGGACACAACACATACTCGCACCTTGACTTGGCTATTGGTTCTGCAGTTCTCTTTCTATTACTTGAGTGGGATGTTGGCACTCACCCATTAGGTAGTGACCACTTTCCAACCACATTAACATACAGAGGTAAAGGCCCGAAGAGGTCGCTGTCCCATCACAGGTTCAATGAAGCTAGAGCAAACTGGAGTACATTTACAGAAACATCCAAACTACACCACACATCCTTAGGAATCCTACACGTTGAAGAAGCTACCCAACTGATCACGGCGCACATCCTCCATACCACCGAAAAGTCTATTCGCGAGGCCTCCAGTGCTCCGCACAAACCAAGGAGGCCATGGTGGAATGAGGACTGCAGGCGCGTGCGACAGGTATAGAACAAGGCGTGGGGTGTCCTTCGCAGGTACCCCACGTAGGCTAACTTAATTTCTTTTAAAAGAGCAAAGGCCTTTGCAAAGCGCGTTCGCCGTGAGGCAAAACAGGATAGTTGGCGCTCCTTCATAACATCCGTAAATTCATACACAGACACACGCAAGGTATGGACACGAATACATAACCTTAAAGGACAACATACACATATCCTGCCCTTCTCATCACGACTGGGCATACACTAGAAGATCAGGCTAACACACTTGCACAACACTATCAACACGTGTCAAGCTCCGCACACTACACAACCACTTTCCTGAAACATAAAGCCTCTTGTGAAAAGAAGTCCCTACGCGACAACAACAAATCACAGACTTCTTACAACTCCCTGTTTTCACTACATGACCTGAGGGCTGCTCTAAGCACGTGTAAACCATCATCTCCAGGCGCAGACAACATTACATATACAATGATATAACACTTACACAAATACACTCTTGTAACACTCCTTCACCTTTACAACAAGATATTTCTTTCGGGGCACATTCCAAAGTCTTGGAGGGAGGCCATAGTTGTAGCATTCTTGAAAGAAGGAAAAGACCCTTCCTCTCCTGCTAGCTATCGACCCATTGTCCTGACCAGCTGCTTGTGCAAGCTCCTCGAGAACATAAGTCGCAGGCTCGTGTACTTCCTTGAGTACAACGGTCTTCTCGAAATCTGCCAGGCAGGCTTCAGGGTGGGGCGATCAACGAACGATCAACTCGTAGCTCTTGAAATATATATAAAGGATGCCTTCGTGCATAAACAATTTTGCCTTACGGTGTTTTTCTACATAGAGAAAGACGATGACACCGCTGATGGTACGGCATCATCAGTGACCTAAAGTCAATCAGTGTTGCGGGCAACATGTTAAACATCCTTTGTACTTATATATCTGAGAGAACCTTTGGCGTCGGAATTGGTTGTGCACTGTGAAATGTTCACGCGCAAGAAAATGGCGTGCCGCAATGTGGAGTGTTCAGGTGCACTCTCTTCATAGTAAAAATGAACTCTCTTGGAAAGGCAATGCCACCTACAATGCACTATTCCATGTATGTATATGACGCGCAGATATCCTTTATATCGTGTAACTAACCTCTCCATCTGCGAACGTCAAGTCCAGCTCGGCGTCAAGAAATTTGCCGGCTGGGCTGACAAGAATGGTTTTATTCTTTATCCCGAGAAGAGCCCTTGTGTTCGCTTCTCCAGGAAGCGTGGGGTCCACCCGGACACAGACATCACTCTTGCGAATGTGCCGATTCCTGTAAACAAGGAGCACAAGTTTTTAGCATTTTATTCGATAAAAAACTTACCTTTATTGCTCATATCAAACAGCTCAAATACAAAAGCTTAAAAACAATGAATATTCTTATGGTCCTCTCACATCAATCTTATGGGGCCGACAGACAACTGCTGCTCCGCCTATACACAGCCTTGGTGGGGTCTCGGCTCGACTACGTCAGTATCGTCTATGGGTCGGCTACAAAAACAGCACTGAAAATGCTCGACCCAATGCTGCATCCTGGCCTTCGCGTTTCATGCGGCACATTCCGCACTAGCCCTGTTGAAAGTCTTTATGTGGAATGCGACAATTGTTGCCTAGGGCATCAGCGGGAGTATGCTGTTGTATGCATCTAAGATCGTGTCTCTGACCAACCATCCTTTTAATCCCATCATGAACGATACATCTAATTTACAACTCTTTTTAAACAAGCCATCTATTTCCTTACAGTTCTCTCTGAGAGTTAAGGAGGAGGATTCTGGACTCAATGTCCCCCTTTCAGACACGCACGAGACACCCATTCATAAATTAGGTCCACCATGGCATCTTCGTCCTGTATTATGCGACCTATCATTCACATTAGTAGAAAAAAATAAGGTACCCAGGAGTGCAATTCTGCAGCACTTCCTGTTTCTGCAGGACAAGTACAGGTGCGCAGAATTCTATACCGATGCGTAAAAAACTGGTTTTACTGTCTCTTGTGCAGCGCATGGACCAAATTTTACCGCTACTAAACAAATTTAGTTTCATAGCAGTATTTACACCGCAGAAGCGTACGGCAATTTGCTCGTTTCAAATCACATCCTAGAACATAAAATTCCAAAGTCCATCGTCTACACAGACTCTTTAAGCATTGTACAGGCACTGCCATCAGGAAAGTCATTTAAAATCTATGTGATCAATGCTTTTTTAAAGATACCAATAACTGCATATGCTTCAAATTTAGAAATAACTATATGCTGGGTGCCAGGTCACTGTGGGATCCCTGGCAATGAGACTGCTGATTAAATGGCTGGTGCTGCTGCTCTCATGACCACAGTTGACATAACAACAGTACCTTACACCGACCTAAAGGCACGCATCAGACGACAGCTTCGTAACACATGGCAGTTACACTGGAGTCAACAAACAGACAACCAACTACACGTAATAAAACCACAACTGGGACGCTACATAACTGACTCACACAAGAGATACACTGAAGTCGCCCTGGTTAGTCTGCGGGTAGGCCACACACATGCGACGCACTCCCACCGGCTCACTGGAACTTCGAGACCCACGTGTAGCAGGTGTGTAAAGGGCCTATCTGTAATCCCCATACTAATCACGTGCAAGGCACTTGACACAACACGACACAAACATTTCCCTGAATTACACAGACGACACATACCTCTGCACCCATCATACTTTTTAGCTGACAAACCAATGTTTTCTTGTCAACGTGTTTTTAAGCTTTTAGCTGAAATAAACTTTCTGCAGCTCTTGTCATATCACGTGTAATCATCCTGGTCCTATACACCAGCCATCTTCATTGTCTTTTGTTTTGCATCGCCTTTAGTTTTAGTCACATGTTTTAGTGTTTAAGTTCTCATCAAAATTCAGTAACTTGTTCTTTGGCGCTCTTTGCCCATAGTCGGCCTTGCCCAAATAAAACCCAGCCATCACCATCATCATGTTGACCCCAAGCACGACTTGGCGTTCCCAAAATTCTGAATTTACAAGACTTCAAAGATATTTGAAAAGAATCTACATATATAGAAGAGGAAGTGGTTGGTGGCATAGCCTTCTAGAGAGAGTTCACCTTAGCAATAAATATTGTACAACTCAACACACCGCATTGAGGGACGCCATTTTCCTGCACAAATACATTATAAAGTGCACTCCCACTTCTCACTCCAAAGGTTCTTTCCCAAATTTAGCTAGTGAGGTTCTTCAGCACGTTATCAGAAACGCCCAATTACTTGAGATCACTCAAGATGCTGTACCACCAGGCGGTGTCACAGGCCTTTACTTGTCGAAGAAGACTGTTATGCAAAATTGGTTATGGATGCAGCATCTTTTACATACGATTCAAATTTAACCAGTTGATCATTGGTATATCTCTCCACCTTGAAGCCAGCCTAACAGCTCTCGAAAAGCCATTTATTTTAAGAAGCACATGAGTATCCTATTGCTCATCTTCTCACGCAGCTTCCCGAGGCAGCTTGTCTGGGCGGTTGGATGGTATTCAGAAAAGCCATTACGATATCCTTTATTTAAGACCTTGTAAGACGGCGGCCCGAAAGAAATATTTTGTTGTAGAGGTTAAGGAGTGTTTCAAGTGTATCCACGTGTAAATGTTGTATCATAGAATGCGTTGTTGTCTGCACCTGGAGCTGAAGGTTTACAAGTAGTGACTGCGATCTTTACTTCATAAAGGGAGAAGGGAGTGTTATAAAAGGAAGTCCACATATTATTATCTCGCGAGGACTTCTTCTAACAGGATGTTTTGTGTTTTATGACATCTTTGGTGTAGTGTGCTGAACTGAAAATATGTTCGAAAGTGTTAGGCAATGTGTTAGCATGGTCTTCCAGTGTGTTCCCTGTTGTAATAACCAGGGGCAGGCTGTGTGTTTGTGGTCTCTTGAGTTTACGTATTCGTCTAGGGACATAGTATGTCCGTGTAAGTGATTACGGATGTAAGGGAGGCGAGCTAACTTTTCCTTTTTTCCCAACGGCGCACGCTCTTTTCGCGGGGCTTCACTGGTTTGGAAGATATCACATTATCTGAAGCTGGGTATTGACGAAGGTCACCCCATGCCTTGTTCTGTGCCTCTCGTGCCTTTCTACAGTCCTGGTTCCACCCTGGCCTCCTTTGGTTGCGCGGGGCACCGGAGACCTGGGAAATGAACCTTTTGGTGGCATCAAGAATGTGATCCGTGAGCAAATGGGTTACCTCCTCTGCGTGTAGATGGGTTGCGAAGGTTTGGTATAGTTTAGATGTTTTTGTGAATGTGTTCCGATTAGCTCTCGCATCATTTACCTTTTTGTGGGAAGGGGAACTGTTTCTACCTATATATGAAAATAAGGTAGGGAAGTGGTCACTACCGTATGTGGTCGGGTCCATCTCCCATTGCAGAGGTCGGAAGAGCACTACTGAGCCAATCGCTAAGTGTTGGTGTGAGCAAGTGTTGTGTGCTATGTTGTCGTATGTAGGCTGTTTCTTGTTAAATAGGCATACTCCTGATGATGTTAAGAACGTTTCAATGAGGCGACACCGCACATCTGTGCTAAACGAGCCCCAAAGTGGGTTGTGTGCATTAAGGTTGCATAATGACATGTATGGTTGAGGTAACTGATCTGTCAGCGTTTCAAAATCGGAACTTGTCAGCCGATAATCAGGAGGGATGTATATGAAGCATATTGTTACTTGCAGTTATAGATTATCATTCGGATAGCAATGGCCTCAAGGACAGTGATAAGAGTGACAGGATGGCATGGTTAGAATTTTTGGTATACTATGGCAACACCACCAGAAGTCGGTATGTTTTCTGTTTAAATGTGTTTATTGTTAGCACATGACACTTGCTTGGCTGGCATGCAGTAACAAGTATGCATCATAAAATTTTTAAATGAGGCCTTTGCAGTTCAAGTGGTGTATATTCTGGCTTCCCATTATAGCCATTTGAGAGCTACTGGAGTGTGTGTGTGTGTGTGTGTGTGTGTGCATGTGCATGTGCATGTGCGTGTGCGTGTGCGTGCGTGTGTGTGTGTGTGTGTGTGTTTTGTGTGTCGGGGCTTGTACTCTTGGAGGGGGCTTTTTGGGCATTTCGGTTGGCTTGCACGTCGAAGGCCGTTCCTTGCGCTGCGATGCAGAGAGAAGCAGCCCGACGTCCATCACATCTCGAGATGTCCTGGGTGTGCCCTATAGACTCGGCTAGATGTAACCTAGATGTAGCCCCTTTTCGGGTGCTCTTCTCTTCAGCCACCACTGCCGAGGGCGTAGTGGATGCCACTGGCAGTACAGGTGGTGGGGCGAGGTTTGGAGAGGGCGCGGTACCGTCTGTGTTCATTTCTTCAAGCCTCTTCGGGTGTGCTCAAGACCTGTGAGGCATGAGAAGGATTGACTACGCTCCCATCAGCAAGGTGGCCACTTCAACCACTGCCATTCCGGCAAGGCGCGTGGGGACAGGTGCGGCTGCCACAGGCAGCCTAGCGGGGGCGGCAGATAGTCAGTTGTGCTGTGTTGCGTGGTCGCCGAAACGATGCGCCGCTAAGCCCCCCGGTGAGCAATATCGGCATACCCTGCGAAGCTGGAGTTCAAACCTCTTCCGGGCCTGCAGAAAGCTGAGGTTCTCATTGGCTTTCAATGTTAATATCTGTTTTTCCTACTTGAACGTTATCCACGACCGTGAATACGCTGCGTGAGGTTCATGGGAGTTAGGGCAGGAGAAGTTGTTTGCGTCACAGCTGTCGGTAAGATTCAGATTGGCCACAATTCCCACATTTTGTTCTGCCCCGGCAAGAGTTCGTACCGCACCCATACCGCTGGCATTTGTAGCACCGGCGTGGGTTTGGCACGTACGGGTGCGTAGAACATCGCAGAAAACCTGCCGTCACAGATTCTGGTAGTGGGATTCTGTAAAGGTCAAGATTACGAGCTTTGTTTAAATTTCTTTGCCTTCTTGTCTATGTATGATACTCCGGACTGCTTTACCCCTTGGTAACGCAGTCATTCCGTGATGTCGGCTTCGGTTTCATTGACATGGTCGTGGTTCATATAACGCCTTGAGAAGAGTTTGGGGTTATGTGTGGTGTTACTGTGATTTTTAGGCTATGGACGTTGGTCTGTTTCAAAAGATCATTCGCCTGCTCTTTGTTGCGATCTCAATAAGGACTAATCCGGAATCGACTTTTTCTCCTTGTAGTTTTTTCAGCAACACTCTCTATGAACTTTGCAACGACGAAAACGTAACTTCCACTTACAGGGGCGTCTATGTCAAAAGTTTGCACAATGAGGAAGCGAGGGAAGCTGTCGTTGCTTGGGAAGTCAATGTTCGAAGAGGTTTGAAAGTTACTTCGTTTCGGGCCGTTTTCAGGGCCCGATAATGTGGTTTGGGGCGTTTAGAGAATACTATTACCACAGTATAAAAGCAGGAAATGGGGGTACTTTCTTCACAAACCCTACCCTAGTAGCTTCGGAGCTCGTGCAGCTCCCTGCCTCGTAATCATACGCCAGAGCTTGACCACGGCTCCAGTGGCCACCGTTTGCGGTTCCTGCCTATCACCTTAAAATACATCAACACAGTCGGTCACAGCTCATGTTTCGGGGCTGATGGTCCACGGTGTCGCCATTACCATTAGCAGGATTACTCAAGGTGCCCGGTGTGTAGGTCCATGCCATTCAGCACGTCCACATAGGTTCAGAGTGAACAAAGATGTCAAATAAATAAATTAGTCTTCAGGGTGTCGCTACACTTCCCAGATTTCTGCTACAAGTATGAGAATGTCAAGAAAGGTAACCAGGCATACCGTCTTCAGTTAAACGTCGATTTTTTGCACTAATATTAAACAACCACTCTAGAGTCCACATTCATTACTCACCTTGTCGTTTTTTTGTAGTTCTTTGTTCATTTTTATCTCTGCCTGAACATGGTCTTTTTGAAAACTTTCAGCAAAAATGATGCCACAGGGATGGATGCTTTAAAAGCGCATGTGCGCTATCACCCGTGTTTTGTATCAATTGAACGTGGCAAAAAACTACGCCGCGGTTCCAGAGTTTTTTATCACACGAAAAACACTTTCGTTTATTACAATGCGGATATCCCTCCTGCTGTAAAGATGTTGAAGTGGTCTACCTGTCTTTCATAACACACATAATTTTTTAAATTTTGTTGAGTCGTTATTTTATCGAAACAAATACTGTGACATAGAACTACCACACCAAGTATACAAATTATGGGTGTAAAGTTGTTTCTTTGAACCTATATTAGGTATTTTACCGAATGGTTCATCGTTTCCACAACGCATAACCACTTGTATATTTGAACGTAATAAGGATGGTACCGCGCAATGAAGGAACAAAATGACAGCATCTCCACTCCGTGAACGACGGCGAGGGTGCGGTGTATGTTGACTCGAAATGACATCCAAGTTGCGCCTCGAGTTACATCCGATTTGCGCCTCGACTGTCATTCGGTTTGAGGCATGAGTTGCACCTTGATTATTGCCTAAATGAATCTGCAACTGACAGATCAAACCGAATTTCGCTTGATTTTCGCTTGATGGTGGTGTGCGCACGGACCGACACGGGCGGACATTCGGACGTCCTAAGGTACTCCGCAACCTTACAGGCGAAGGAGTAAGCCGTTTGACTCTCGGGTACTAACTCAGGGTTATAGCCCAATGGAGCGAAGACGCCAGGTCCTGATGGACTCACCGCAGCTTTTTAAAAAAAAATTTCAAGGATGACATTATCCCTGTTCTACGGAGCGTGTACGCCGAATCGTGCAAAACAGGGGGCTACCACCTTCCTTGTGTCACATACAGAGGATACATTCAAATAAGAGGACGAAAACAAACTGATGCATATCTCTGCGTATTGCCCAAACAATTTGACAAACGTCGATTCTAAGGTGTTAATAAAAATATTAGCGAGTCGTTTGCGGGCTGCAGTAAAAGATACTGTATGGACTGCACCAACCGTGCAGTATGAATGGGCGGTCAATAGAGACAAATGCTCATACTGCCAGAAGTGTTCTCGAATGCTATGAGAATATGCATGGTGTTTTTGGCATTGTACAGAGAGACCTGGCAAAGGCATTTGACCGGGTATCCCATGAGCTTGTATTAGATATGCTACAGCCTTTGAACGTACGTTCTGTTGTTCGCGAGAGAGTGCGCATGGCGTACAAAGGGTGTTGTACTCACCTGGTTCTAAACAAAACTGTTAGCGAATCGATTCAAGTTGAACAAGCTGTGCCTCAGGGTTGTCCATTGTCACTGTTTCTTTTTTGTTTGTACATTGAAGCCTTTGGTTTAATCCTCATAAAAATTGAGAGAATGAACGGTTTTCTGTTAGAGTCATCTGAAGTGCGAGGGCTGGCCTATGCTTACGACAAAGCCAGTTTTTGCGCCGACACGAGCAGCGTAAGTGTTGCTGTAAACATCTTGAAAAGGTTTTGTGAATATAGTGCCAGTGGAGTCGACTTGCAAAAATGCTTGGAATTCTGTTACCGGGACTGGGATTGTACGCCAACTGTGCTCGAATGTATCAGCTGGCAGACGACACCAGCTAAGTACTTGGAAGTGCCCCTATTAGAATAATATGAAGATACAGACCCCTATTGGTGCAGACAGACTGCTGAACTACGCGAATAAGCAGAGAACTGAAAAGACAGTGACCTGTCAATGTTCGCACGAGCATCATTGTGCAACGTCTTTCTAATAAACAGAACATGGTTTGTGCATCTGGTGCTGCATTGTTCGCCGGCGAATGTGCAGGCATTGAACCGGGTGTTCGCAGTACTTATCTGGGAATCGCCCTGGAAAGGACAAGCCTCACTAACCTATTTCGGTGCGTGCGTGAGGGGGGCCTTCTTTGTCAAATTTGTTTTTGCGGCAAGTCGCCAATCGCTTTTTCTTCGTTCGTTATGTGAACGATCCTTTCTTGCGCACTGTTGGTCAGCTGAAGTTATTCAGGGCATTGCCTGAATTTGCTGTTACATCTGCACACACTTCTGTTGGAGCAATCAAGGGCTACCTCCGTGAAGCGGTTCAAGCCACCCTCTTTTTGTGGGCACGTGTCAGTTTAGAGTACTTATCAAGCGTTACGCGGAAAAAGTTGTACCGTGATTTGGTTGACTCTGTGCTACCTGTGCCGTTGTACAGGACAATGTATTGCGCTAGGCCCGGGCAGGACGTAATAAAACATGTAGAACCTATGGAAGTGCCGGCGTGGGTGAAGTCTTTCTTTTTTTAAACTCCACGTGGGCGTTCTTGAAGTAAAAACGTCGCAGAAAGAGAGTGGTTTGTACCTTCCATGGGGGTTGACTCCAACCCGCGTAGAACACCCGAGACCGTAGAACATAGAGTTTTTTAACGGAGTGGTTCTGCTATGACGTGATTCAGCGGACCTTGAAAAAGGACTTCCCTCTGGACGCACATGAGATCAGATTCTTGAAGTAAAAACGTCGCAGAAAGAGAGTGGTTTGTACCTTCCATGGGGGTTGACTCCAACCCGCGTAGAACACCCGAGACCGTAGAACATAGAGTTTTTTAATGGAGTGGTTCTGCTATGACGTGATTCAGCGGACCTTGAAAAAGGACTTCCCTCTGGACGCACATGAGATCAGATTCCTACCCATTAAGAGTGACAATGGGGTACCATACGACCTCGTCATGGTCCTGGCCCTGCACTGAATTTGGATGTCGCGTATGACGATTCGTGATCTTCACGTTGATGCTAAACGCTTGAAAGAGTATTTTGCTGATTCTATGGGAATTATGTTCGAAGTCTGAAGGGTTCAACCTGACCCTACGGAATGGCTGTCCGTAATGAAGACTCGAACGGACCTCAAGCAATTACAGCCGTTTTCTGCCAGCTGGCTTTTGGCTAGCAGTTTTATCATAATTGTGTTTTATTTTTTTTTGCTCAAGTGTGTGTAAAAGTATGGCAATAAATTAACAAAAAAAATGGTCGTAGCCCAATGGTAAGACGACTTGCACTATCTCTGTCTCATTTTCCAGACACAGGCTGAAATCCTGCCGGTGCCTGTGTGATTCTGCGATTGTAAATGCTATGCGCAGATACGCATGCGAACATTGTGCGCTCCTGAGGTACTCCTCACCTAAAAAGCAACGAAACAGCACAAAGACACCGCTCTGAATATGGTCCATCTTATACAAAATGCTTATCAGCGGCACTACGTTTTAGATGCGAAGCATATCATGCTCGGGGCTGTCTCCTTCCCTCCCTCATTGTCGTTGTCGTGGCCCGCCGTCCGCACTCTACAGCGCATGCGCGTCTCTTCAGCCACGTCAGCGTTTGGGCTGACGCAAGCTCAGTCCACTATAAAAAGAAATATTCGGCGCCCGGTTTCGATCCCACGACTATCTGGCCACAGCGAGAGGAACGTGGTGCTCTTCCCCGTGCGGTTTAAACCCGGACGGGAGCACGTGCTACCAACGCAGCTTACGTTCCTCACTTATTCAAACTACGTAAACAAGCTACTGGTACAACGAAGGCACGCGAGCTGAACCTCAACAGAAACGACGAACCGAAAACTAATGGAAAGTTCAGTCGACCCATGTCTCCTTCGCATACTACACAGGGTTCCCGTACGCGAAGATGGTGTAATTTTTTTAGGTTACCATTTTTTGGTCACGTGTTGATTAGAATTTTATAGAGAATATCAAAAAAATATGCTGGTGAATTTTCATTTTTTTACAAAGCCACGGGCTTGGCCTACCTGAGTTTTTTTCGCTGTCTTTTTGTGAAATTGTGAAATAAGGTTTGCCTTTGCAAATTTACGAGTAATATAAAAAGCCCAAAAATTCCCACCTCGAGTATTCAAAAGCATTAGGCACTCCAACAATTACGGGGGCAATGGGTGAACGAGAATATTACTCGCCAGGACATCCTGGGATGTCTTCTGGGTATGAACATTTATTCACAGGTGGGTGGGATTTTAAATCTTATAGATTTGACTGTTACTCGCCAGCAGTTTTGGCTTTCGAACGCAGAAGTCTTGGCTGTAACCCACTGCTTATAAATTTCACAACTAAGAGAGTTTCGCGTTCGGCCATAATCGTCGTCAGACGCAGAGGTCTATGATATTTCTGCGCGTTTCGCTACGTCATTGAATCCCGCTCGCAATACCTACTGCTTCAACAGTGTGGGACCGACTTATTCGAATAAAAATCTTCTTTTCAATGTCAGGGACCTAGGATCTATTCTGACAACGGGAAGTGTTAATTTATACACACTTCACACGCGATTCATCGTAAAGGAGAGTTGAATTTCCACCACTATCGTTTTTTAGGCTTCTTACGCCATCAATGAATCTCCGCGAGCCTGTGGATCTGTCTGGGTAACGCTAGGCTTCAGAATACGCCTTAAAAATAGGATCTGCAAAAAAGCGTTTGAAAAGCAATTTTAGCAAGAGAGGTTTACACTTTCAAAAACCGTAATTTTTCTGGTGTCAGCATCGTTATAACGCAGCGTCATTATCATCGGCAATTAGCTCGCTCTTTTAGTCTGCAACTTGCCGCTTGCAGCGGTTGATGTCGGCATCTAACATGTTCACTTTGTTGAATACCCTACATCTGGCTTTGTTTAGTACATGTCTAACATAAAATCACAGGTAACGTGGCTAGGACGGCGCGAAAGCACTGTCGGTACGAAAACGTACTGTTCAGACACCCCGTCAAATGCTTTTGTTTTAGTGCACTTCTTACGCGCCTGCTATTGTCGCTAAAGCAACGGCTCCACAAATAACAGGATCAGGAATGTACGCAAAACCCGACAGCTTCTCTAGGGCAAAAGAAATCATTATACCAAATCAGATTTTGCGAATAATCGTCATTCGCCAAAACGATAATTCGAAACCTCTATTCGTTAAATTGTATCCCGAAGCCGGGTGATCCAGCCTCTCTCATATACTGGTGTCTAGCTGCCTGTAATAAAGGTGCCTTGCACAGAGAAAAGGAAAGACGCTGCTGCGACGCAGACCGACTTGCGCCTTTGGAGAAATTTTGAAATCTACTTTTGTGAACCGGTAGAGTACATGTGAAGTATATCCGAAAAAAATTCCAATTACGTATATAGGTGACTAATAACAGTTATTATGAAGGATACCCAACATTTGCCTTCAGGCCTTGGTGGATCGATTCCCGGCTCCCGTAACGATCCCTCGGTGGTGAAATATAATCCAGTGCCCGCCCCTACGGCGTGCTTCATGGCCTGTGTAGAGTCGGCGACACAAACCCAACAATCAACCAATCGATTGAATTGATGCTAGGAGGTAAACATTTTTATACAGGAGCGCGCCTGTGCGGGCCTTTGTTTACCTTGTACGAGCGGAGCGCAAAACGTTCGTCCTAATCTCCCGGAGGGGTACTCAAGAATGTCATCTAGTCTTCCTGTTCAGTGACATATTCTCCAAGTGGTACTGCATACCCAAAGTGTTATATTGGCAATAGTTTCTCAAGCAAGTAGTAAAGCGTGCTGCTATTGTGCTCCTTCCATCCAAAGCTCAATCTATACATGCATTTTGAGGCAAACCCCATACAACTAAGGAATCAAGGAGTGCAAAGCCTGTACCAGATGCACAAAAAGGTTAGACCTCAAGAGAACAGGGGCCGTACCTTAAATTCCGCATACAAACCACGAATCGTATCAAATCGCATGGACTTCACGTAGTGTATACCCACTAGGGGTAATACCCTATTTATTTGTGAGTATTCATGTGTATTGCGTTTCATAGCATTCCGCGATAGGTTGAGATGAACAAAATACTGAGGGTTTACTGTAGTGAAATATAGTAACGGCCTTTGTAACGAAAAAGTAAAAGTAAACTTTTGTAGTACTCTTGTACTCTTTCGATTTAAAACACCTGGAAGTGAAATAGAGTCAGTTCAGTTGAAAGTTGAGACTCAAGAAATGCTTGAGGGGAGGTATGATCGCTTGGTTGTGATTTCTGTGATTGTGGTAGATAACAAGAAGGATATGTTTTTCTCAGAACGGAGGTAAACACAATACACACGTTCGTTCTCGAAATAGTGCCAGAGAAAGAGTGATGCATTACAAGTGAACTTATATACGTTTCAAGCGCAGTTAAAACTCCAGCATGACATATTGTACTATTCGTGGTTTAAATGCGAATAGACAAGCCTCAGATATTCAGGGACATATAGCAAGATATGAGCTACTAATTGGTGCCGAAACAAGTGACCTTTGATCTCCGCACAATTTGTTCTGAAGCAAAGTTTCAGCATGCCAATCAGAACATATTCATTGTTTTCTCTACAGATATTCTGCGTACCACGACAAATATTGCGTTTTTTATAGAAGCCTGTTAGAGTTCACAAGGAATGTTAACAGTACGATGTTTGATGCCGCCTGTTTTGAATGAAACAAGCTTTTGTCCTTAAAGTTTCCTTACGAACTGCCTCAAATATTGAGCTTCTGAAAGTTTGGTCATGCTTCCCATACGACTAATGTTTCAAACTTTGAGCAGGTTGTGTTTTTTGGCATAAGAATACGGAGTCGAAACTGGCTGATAAAAAATCATGAGATGTTTAAAAGCCGCATCAAGGAAACTGAATACTTTTTAGGTTCTACGCAACACTGCAAAGAAAAACAATCTTGACATGGATAATAAAACTTCTTACCAGCGCTTCAAAACCTCACGTAACCATGTTTTCTAAAGTATAGACAATTCATCATAAAATAACCCCGCGATATTTCCAAAATCACCTGCAGATTTCTACATAACGCATCACCTATTCTGTGGAGGAGGACACAAAATAATATTCACTTTATTCCCGTGTACCAACCTCAGCGTAATGATTCCTTTTGAGCGAGTCCTAAAAGGGCTCCCTTAGCCGCTTAAGTGACGCAGTGGTCGGGTCTAGGTATTGTTTTCTTCGCTCCGTCCCCAGGGAAGCGAAGAACGTATTGGAGCCGTGAAGGCCGCGGGTCTGTCAGTCCACTCTGGTGACAAACGCCTGCGCGCACGCGCAGCGGCGCAGATTAGGGTTCGTTCTTGTTTTGTCGCTTCGTTCCCAGGGGAGGTTGGGAGCGTAAAATGGCCAATAATGCTTTTTATGCCTAGTTCAATATCCGCAAATTTTAACACTATTTTGTCGCAAGCTTCTTTTGTGGGTGCGGTTTGAAATGGTTTGACGTTGATTACCACAAACCCAGATTTTCGACCTCCGATTTTCGCACCTTGCAGCTTAACGAATTTATTTCACCAAAAAAGTTTTTCTGCAGGTTACAGAATTTTCCTCAGCTACTGATACAACGAAGGCACGCGAGCTGAACGCCAACGGAAACGACGAACCGAAAACTGATGGGAACTTCAGTCGACCCATGGCTGTTTCGCATACTACTCAGGGTTCCCCAACGCGAAGAGGAAGTAATTTGTTAAAGTTACCTTTTTTGGTCACGGGTTGATTAGCATTTTATTGGAAATATCCAAAAAACATGCTGGTGGACTTTCCATTTCCTTACAAAGGACACGGGCTTGGCGTACCTTAGTGTTTTGTGTTGTCTTTTTGTGAAATTGTAATATAAGGTTTGCCTTTGCAACTTTACGAGTATTATGAAAAGCCCAAAAATTCCCACCTCGAGTGTTCTAAAGCATTACGCACTCAACCAATTACCGGCGGCAATAGGTGAACGAGAATATTACTCGCCATAACTTCCTGGGATGTCTTCTGAGTATGAATGTTTATTCACAGGTGGGTAAGATTTTAAATATTATAGATTTGACAGTTACTCGTCAGCAGTTTTGACTTTGGAACGCAGGAGTCTTGGCTGTGACCCATTGCCAATAAATTTCGCACTAAGAGAGATTCGCGTTCAGCTATCACCGTCGTCAGACGCAGAGGTCCATGATATTTCTGGGCTTTTGGGTACGTTGTTGCATCCCGCTTGAAATACCTACTGCTTCAACAGTGTAGGACCGACTTATTCAAATAAAAATCTTGTTTTCAATGTCAAGGACCTATGATCTATTCTGACAACGGGAAGTGTTAATTTATCTACACTTAACCCGCGATCCATCGTCTAGGAGAGTAGAGTTTCCGCAAGGTTCGTTTTTCAGGCGACATACGCCATCAATGAACCTCTGCGGGCTTGTGCACAAAATAATTTGCAAAAAAATGCTTGGAAAGAAATTTCAGCTGGAAAGGTTTACACTTTCAGTAATAGTAATTGTGCTTGTGTTAGCTTCTTTATAACGCAGTGTAATTATCATTGGCAATTATCTCGTTCTTTTAGCCAGCTCCTTGCCGCTTGCAGCGGTTGATGCCGGGCATCACGCATGTTTTATTTGTTGATTACCCTCCATCTGGCCTTTGTTTAGAACATGTGTAACATAAAAACGCAAGTAACGTAGCCTAAGCGGCTCGACAGCGCTATCGGTAGGAAGAAGACCTGCTGTTCAGACCCCCCCTCCAATGCTTCGTCGCAAGCTTCGCACGCATCGCAGAGCCACTGACGCGCCTGACAAAAGATAGCACCCTTTCGCCTATGAAAACGCACAAGAAAAAGCATTCTGCGAGCTCAAACAACGGCTGCAAAACCCGCCCGTGCTCGCACATTTCGACGAAAACGCCGAAACAGAAATGCACACGGACGCCAGCGATATAGGTTTGGGGGGCGTCCTCGTCGAAAAGCAAAGCGGGTGCGAAAAGGTAATCCCCTATGCAAGCCGTGGTCTGTGAAAGGAGGATAAAAACTACTCTGCCTCCGAAAAAGAGTGCTGGCAATCATATGGGCCATTTCAAAATTTCGCCAATACGTGTATAGTAGACCAATCAAGGTTGAGACAGACCACCATGCGCTGTGTTGGCTCGCCAATTTCAAGGACCCCTCTGGCTGTGTTGGGCGGTTAAGTTTACGCCTGCGAGAGTTCGACGTTACAATTGTCTACAAATACGGCAGGAAACACTCCGACGCCGACTGCTTGTCCCGCGCCCCTCTCGACCCATCACCACAAGACTCCGATGAAGACAGCGCGCTCTTCGGAGTTGTTACGGAGACCGACCTTGCCGCCCAGCAGCGTGCCGACCCCGACTTGCGCGTAATGATCGACTACCTCGAAGGACGTAACGTCGCCGTGCCTAGAGCGTTCAAGCGGAACATACCAGCATTCAGCCTCAAAAACTCTGTCCTCATGAAGAAGAATTTCAGCCCCGGAACGAGAACCAATTATCTACTTGTCATCCCCGCAGACCTTCGTGACGAAATTTTGGAAGCGTCCCACGAGGCCCGTCTTCCGGACATCTCGACACAGCTCGCACTATTGCAAAAATTAAGGCGAAGTACTTCTGGCCCCGTCTTCCATCTGACGTCACTCACTACGTTCGGAGTTGCCGTGACTGCCAGCGAAGAAAACGCCGCCGACAAGACCCGCCGGACTCCGCAACCGATTGCCGTCCCGTCGAGGCCCTTTCAACAGATTGAAATGGACCTTGTAGGCCCGTTCCCTACGTCACAATCAAAGAACAAGTGGATTGTCGTAGCGACAGACTACATGACGCGCTACGCAGAGACCTCCGGTCTTCCGAGGGGGACAGCACAAGAAGTCGCCAGGTTCTTTATAAACCAGGTTGTGCTGCGGCATGGAGCCCCTGAACTCCTAATCACGGACCGCGGAACGGCCTTTACCGCGGAGCTGATGCAAGGAATCTCGCGCTACAGCAACACGGATCGCCGAAGAACGACGGCGTACCGCCACCAAAGAACGGACTAACGGAACGTCTGAACAAGACGATTGCGGATATGATGTCCATGTTCGTCGACGTTGAACATAAGACTTGGGATGAAGTCCTCCCGTATGTCACGTTTGCGTAGAACACAGCGACGCAAGAAACTACGCAGATGACACTGTTCAAGCTTGTCTTCGGAAGACAGCCGACTACGATGCTCGACGCCATGCTTCCGCATATAGAAGACGACGACCTCAACGCTGACGTCCAAGGATACCTTCAACGTGCAGAGGAGGCCCGCCAGCTCGCTCGAGTTCGTACAACGGACCAGCAGCTGGTGGATGCCGGCCGCTACAACCTCCGACGCCGAGACGCCGAGTACCAACCAGGGGATCATGTGTGGGTTTAGACTCCCATTCGACGACGCGGACTCAGTGAGAAGCTTCTGCGACGGTGTTTCGGACCCTACCAGATTCTACGACGTGTTGGCCAGTTACCCTACGAAGTGATTCCCAGTGGTGGTTTTGTCACATTACCACGACGCACTAACCCGAAGTAGTCCACTTGTTCGCCTCAAACCGCACTTCGCAAGATGACGAACTCTGTTTGTGGTTGTTTTGTTGTGGCTGTTTGTTCGGACTGTCGTTTTATTTTAGCATCGGTTCGATGCACTCTTAGAGGGGGGGTGTAATGCCGCGAACCATGTACGGGTTTGTTTATTTATTGTTTCTTTTTATTGCCCGGCCGCGCCCGGCTCTGTTATATTTGTCCCATGCGAAGCGCGTGTTCTATTCTTTATTTTTATGCCACAAGGGCTATCTCACCCCGATAAGCAGAGTGTTTCGCCCTAACGCCCGATAGCCCAAAGTAATCTTCTGTGATCTACAATGTTCTAAATGTGAACCGACGGTTCTAGAAACTATCGCGCCGAAAGATAAAATCCTGCACAGCAGACCCCGCGGCATTCGATACTGCGACGCTCGCCGACGCAAGTCACTTTGTTGACCGCTGCTTCGCCGCCTCTGTATCCTTTTGAGTAGTTAGGGGAGCACAAGTTCGCTCCAATAAACTTGTTTCTCCTTCAAGACAATTGCTTCGTCCTTGTCTTCGTGACATCTGGTGGTGGTTCAGGGTACTCTCCTTTTATGCTCCCTACGACATCTGGAAGCCGCCAAGCCAGTTCAACCAGAGAAAGCCGCCGACTGCAAAGATTGCTACCCGAGTTCGGTCTATATACCAGAAGGGCCCAAGAGAAGAAACGCTGCAACCAACACCATGGTGCCCCGGGAACCGCCACTTTTCGGGGTAGCCCCCGCTGAAGACCCCGAGGAATGGTTGGAGAAGCTGGAGCGCGTGCGGACTTTCAACAGGTGGGACGATGAAGAAAGCTTCCTGCATGCTTTCTTTTACTTGAGGGATGCAGCTCGAACTTGGTTCCAGAACCACGAGAGCGCAATTAACCAACTAGACGCAATTCAAAAGCGAGTTCCTTAGGGCCTTCACGACCGTGGTGAGAAAAGAACGAGCTGCGCTTTTACTGGAAACTCGAACGCAACACCCGAACGAAGGAGTTGTAATCTTCGTTGAGGAAATGAAGCGACTATTTCGTCGCGCGGACCCGGATATGGCCGAAGAAAAAAAACTGAGGTTTCTGATGCGAGGAGTAAAGCAAGAACTTTTTGCTTGCCTTGTCTGGAACCCCCCAAATCGGTGGAAGAATTCGCTTCCGAGGCGGCCGCCATGCAGAAGACGTTGGAAATGCGCAAGAGGCAGTACGACCGTCCCACAAATGCGCTAGTTGCGGACACGATCGTTGCCGGGGCTCTTAGCTCTGACACACTACGTGATACAATCCAAGCTATCGTCAGGGAAGAACTGCGGAAACTCTTCCCAACAAAGCCACAAACCCAAGTCACCTTTATGAGGGACGTGATTCGGGAAGAAATTCAACTCTCTTTGGGGACTTCTATGCCTCCCGATGTACCACGTGACCCTCAAGCTATGACCTACTCCGCGGCTGTTCGACGACCCCGTCCTGCTTCAACCCGTCTTTAAGAAGTCCCGCTGTACCGCCGTCCACTGTCGCCCGCCCGACACCCTGCACGCCAAAACCAGACGCCGAGGAAGACGGACGTATGGCGAACCGCCAATGGTCGTCCGCTGTGCTACGACTGCGGAGAGGCCGATCACACCTACCGTCGCTGCCCGTACAGAAGACTCGGAATGCGTGGTTTCTCCGTCGACGCTCCACGCCCCCGACCAGGCCAGCGCTCTACTGAGATCGACGAATACCTGTCTAAAACTAACCGAGGCCCAGCCCGCCTCAACCGATCGCTGTCGCCCTACCCATACCAGTCGCCCAACCGCCGCAGCAGTACTGATTTTGCACGTGGAAAGTCCCCCAGCCCACGCAGGGGAAACTAAAAGCAGCAACTTCTGGAGGTAAAGTTGCACGATCGCGGAAAAATTAAAACCCTCCAACGACGCAACGACTCACGGAAGACAGTGATTCACGACATGCAAACATCCCGACGACCCGACCTAACCCTGACGAGACTCCCGAACACGACGACAGCTACACGGCGCGACGCGTACCCGACCTGACCAAGACGTCCGCTGGGAAGACGACGACAACGACGACGCACAGTGCCCGACCGTCATCACACACAAGCCGAGATGCGACGCCCCGACGAACCCGCAACTCGAGGAAGGCGGCATCCGACGTCAAGGTGTTCATCGACGGCTTTGACGTAGTCGCCCTCGTAGACACGGGAGCCGACTACTCAGTAATGAGCGGACCGTTTGCCTCTAAGCTGAAGAAAGTTATGACCAGATGGGACGGTTCGCACATACGCACAGCGGGAGGACACCTCGTGACGCCAAGTGGAACGCACATCCCGCGTCACCACAGACGGCACGATATACCCTGCCGCGTTCGTCATCTTGCCTAACTGTTCCGCGACGATTTCTCGGAATAGACGTTTTGACGGACAACGGCGCAATAATTGATCTACAGACCAAGTCGATAACTTTTTCCTCCGATCACTCCATGACGCCGGAACTGAACCCCGAACGCCGTGCAGCTGTAAGGATCGCCGAAGATCATGTCACCCTTCCACCCCAGGCAAGTTTGATGATCACCACTGTCTACTGTTAAGGTGCTGCTCCTGACGTTGACGCTATCGTGGAGAGTGACCAAAGGTTGCTTTTTGACCGCGGTGTGTCTGCCGCAAGAGGCATTGCGCGGTTTAAGCAGCGCAAATCCCACGTTTTGGTCACCAATTACACTGAGGAGTACCAGCATTTATACAAGGGCGCTTCAATTGCGTTCCTCGAAGAAACGCAAAAAGCAAGTGACCTGATTGCGGTTCCCGAATTTGAACGCGCACGCGATGATACCTTCTAGCTTCCGAATCCCTTCGACGTGAGTTTGACGTTACCGCAAGCAGAACGAAACAAATTATTGGCTTTGCTGCGTCGCAACAGGGAGTGTTTTTCGTCGAACTCAAAACTACGTCAGACACCTCTAGCGAAGCACCGAATAATAGCCGAAGATGGAGCCCGACGTGCCCGACAGTCACCGTACCGCGTCTCTTCCCACGAGCGGGAAGACATGCGGACTCAAGTCGACAACATTCTCAGCGACGACCTTATATAGCCATCGAAAAGCACCTGGGCTGCGCCGGTTGTACTGGTGAAGAAAAAAGACGGCACATTAAGGCTTTGCGTTGACTACCGGCGACTGAACAAAGTCACCAAAAAGGACGTATACCCCCTGCCACGAATCGACGACGCCCTCGACTACATCTGCCGTGCGAAGTACTTCTCATCGACGGATCTGGAGACCGGCTACTGGCAAATTGAGGTGGACGAGAGAGACCGAGCGAAGACCACATTTATAACCCCGGACGGCCTATACGATTTCAAGGTCATGCCGTTTGGGCTGTGCACGGCGCCAGCAACGTTTGAAAGAGTCATGGACACTGTGCTAGCTGGCCTGAAGTGGCACACCTGCCTCGTATACCTCGACGACGTTGTGGTATTCGCCCAGACTTTCGACGAACAGCTTGTAAGGTTGGAATCTGTACTCGTAGCCATCCGTACGTCGGGGTTAACGGTGAAGCCCGAAAAGTGCCGCTTCGCATACGAGGCACTCACTTTTTTGGGACACGTCGTCATCGCCGCGGGAGTCCGGCCAGACACGGCGAAAACATCAGCCATAGCGAACTTCCCTAGACCGAAAGACAGAAAGAGCGTGCGAAGATTTCTCGGACTGTGCGCATACTACCGGCGCTTCGTCGCAAGCTTCGCCCGCATCGCAGAGCGACTCACGCACCTGACAAAAGATAGCAGCCCTTTCGCCTGGGAAAACGCACAAGAAAAAGCATTCTGCGAGCTGAAACAACGCCTGCAAAACCCGCCCGTGCTCGCTCATTTCGACGAAAATGCCGAAACGGAAATACACACGGACGCCAGTGATATAGGCTTGGGTGCCGTCCTCGTCCAAAAACAAAGCGGGTGCGAAAACGTAATCGCCTATGCCAGCCGTGGTCTGTCGAAGGAGGAGAAAAACTACTCTGCCTCCGAAAAAGAGTGCCTGGCTATTGTATGGGCCATTTCAAAATTTCGCCCATACGTGTATGGCAGACCGTTCTAGGTTGTAATAGACCACCATGCGCTGTGTTGGCTCGCCAATTTGAAGGACCCCTCTGGCCGTCAAGAGTCCGACGTTACAATCGTCTACAAATCCGGCAGGAAACACTCCGACGCCGACTGCCTGTCCCGCGCCCCTGTCGACCCACCACCACAAGACTCCGATGAAGACAGCCCGTTGTTCGGGGTTGTTACGGAGAGCGACCTAGCCGCGCAGCAGCGTGCCGACCCGAACTTGCACGTAATGATCGACTACCTCGAAGGACGAAACGTCGCCATGCCTAGAGCGTTGAAGCGGAACTTACCAGCATTCAGCCTCAAAAACTCCGTCCTCGTGAAGAAAAATTTCAGCCCGGGAAGGAGAACGATTTATCTACTTTTCATCCCCGCAGACCTTCGTGACGAAATTTTGGAAGCGTCCCACGAGTACCTGTCTTCCGGACATCTCGGCACATCTCGCATTATTGCCAAAATTAAGGCGAAGTACTTCTGGCATCGCCTTACATCGGACGGCACTCACTACGTTCGGAGTTGCCGTGACTGCCAGCGACGAAAACGCCGCCGACAAGACCCGCCGGACTTCTGCAACCGATTGCCGTCCCGTCGAGGCCCGTTCAACAGATTGAAATGGACCTTGTAGGCCCGTTCCCTACGTCACAATCAAAGAACAAGTGGATTGTCGTAGCGACAGACTACATGACGCGCTACGCTGAGACCTCTGCTCTTTCGAGGGAGACCGCAAAAGAAGTCGCCAGGTTCTTTATAAACCAGGTTGTGCTGCGACATGGAGTCCCTGAAGTCCTAATCACGGACCGCGGAACGGCCTTTACCGCGGAGCTGATGCAAGGAATCTTACGCTACAGTAAAACGGATCACCGAAGAACGACGGCGTGCCACCCACAAACGGACGGACTAACGGAACGTCGAACAAGACGATTGCGGATATGCTGTCCATGTACGTCGACGTTGAACATAAGACTTGGGACGACGTCTTCCCGTATGTCACGTTTGCGCAAAATACAGCGACGCAGGAAACTACGCAGATGACACCTATCGAGGTTGTCTACGGAAAACGGCCGACTACGATGCTCGACGCCATGCTTCCGCATGTGGAAGACGACGACCTTAACGCCGACGTCCAAGGATACCTTCAACGTGCAGAGGAGGCCCGCCAGCTAGCTCGAGTTCGTATAACGGACCACCAGCTGGTGGTTGTCGGCCGCTACAACCTCCGACGCCGAGACGCTGAGTACCAACCAGGGGATCGTGTGTGGGTTTAGACTCTCATTCGACGACGCGGACTCAGTGAGAGGCTTCTGCGCCGGTATTTCGGACCCTACAAGGTTCTACGACGTGTTGGCCAATTAACCTACGAAGTGATCCCCAGTGGTGATTCCGGCACATCACGTCGACGCACGCGACCCGAAGTAGTCCACTTGTTCGCCTCAAACCGTACTTCGCAAGATGACGAACACTGTTTGTGGTTGTTTTGTTGTGGCTGTTTGTTCGGACTGTCGTTTTATTTTAGCATCGGGTCGATGCACTCTTAGAGGGGGGGGTGTAATGCCGCGAACCATGTACGGGTTTGTTTATTTATTGTTTCTTTTAATTGCCCGGCCGCGCCCGGTTCTGTTATATTTGTCCCATGCGAAGCGCGTGTTCCATTCTTTATTTTTATGCCACATGGGCTCATTCCGATAAGCACAGTGTTTCGCCCTAACGCTGCTAGCCCAAAATAATCTTGTGTGATATACAATGTTCTGGATGTGAACCGACGGTTCTAGAAACTCTAGCGCCGAAAGATAAAAGCCTGCACAGCAGACGCCGCGGCATTCGATTCTGCAACGCTCGCCGACGCAAGTCACATTGTTGACCGCTGCTTCGCCGCCTCTGTATTCTTTTGAGTTGTTAGGGGACCACAAGTTCGCTCCAATAAACTTGTTTCTCCTTCAAGACAACTGCTTCGTCCTTGTCTTTGTGACAATATGCTCCTGAAATCACCATGCCAATATCCTAAGCTATTAGGCACGCAGCGCACTAGGTACCGTCGTTCAAAGTAGCTTCGTTAAGATGATGTTTGCACCTTGCGAAGAGTCGCCGAAACAAGTTCCGAGCGGCCTGTGACTGAGGTTCCGGAACCTGTCCCATGAAGATCGCGCTCCTCCGGCGTTGCACCGCGCTCTGCCGGACGCAAGGACGCGTTCGACCGTAGTTTTTTTGCTACACCTACGCGCTGTGCTGCCGTCGCCATCACATGTTTCACACTAACCGCATAGGCACTAATTAACATCTCTGGGTTTCAGTGCAATAAAAGAGTTTAGAAGCCTACCAACTATTCACGCGTATGAGAACTTTCTAGAACTAGCAAAACCCTTTTTTACTTTTGAGTAATATTTGTATAAAAACAAATAGTGCGACACGCACACTTGCCTTACATTTGTCATTCCTATTAAATCGATCACAGAAAAAATCGATGCTTTTTTTAATTCTTGACCACTTGCACTTACGCATCCAGAATTCGCAAATTTGGGCTGGCCCAACGCTACCTCCATTTCTTAGACCTTAAGGGTTGATGACTTCATTGAAGTTATTGTGCTAAACATTGTGTAAACACTGGTGATAAGCATTGTGCGACTTTTGCCTCAATCGATAAGTGAACCAAAATCAACCATAGTCGTGGTTACAATTACATCCCCATAAATTTCGGCAGTCGTTTTTGAGAAGTGCCAAGTGCGAAAGCTAACAAAACTGCTCCTCTCACAAAACAGTAAACTAGATTTTTTTTCCATTCCCGAATGAAGTACTTACTTTTGTAGAGCGCTCAATTAGTTTACTTGAAATTAAAATGTCGGCACATCTCCCGGAAGAAAGTAGAAAACCGCGTTGAATGGTAACTGTTGTGTTTTAGTGCATCATTTAGCTGTAGAAGAGGGCTTATACTTTTAAGATACCTTTTATAATTGATTCTCGACGTGCAGCAAGGCGTAAAATACTGGGCTGATATTCACGATGTTTGCACGTAATGTACAGTAAAAATCGTGATTGATTTCCTCCCGCGTGTGGTTTATTCCCTTCAAGGGGTGCGATGTGACAGCCGAGGCACCGACTAACCACAGCTGCTTGTCGCTATCGTACTAGCAACTAGCTCTGTAAATCAGGGCCCCGTTTTTTACTCGCAACGCCAAGGTCTGCTACTCGGACAGTTATTCTGGCGCAAAAAGGACTATTGTACGGCCTACTTCATGTCGATTGATAGCAACGCGATGTCGGAATTGCGCCTAACTTTATTATCCTGGGAAAACGGAGTGGGAGTTCAGTGGAAATAACAGTGTGTAACGCGACGCTACCCCCCGCATTTTAAGGCGGCTCTGAGTGGCCGCCTTTTGTTGCGCGGTCGCTTTCGTTCCATCACGTACGTGACGTCCGGACGATGGCAATGGCAGCCGTTTCTACTCAGTGGCGGTTCCCAAAACCCCAATGTCGGGAGCCGTTCCCATCGCTCGCGTTAAGGTTTCAAACGTAGTATTGTGCATTTTGCACTCTTTTTCTGTGTACTATTATTGGCCGTTATTCTTAGATTGTGGAAAATTTGAGTGCAGTTGGCCTTTAAATCATGAACCCCTTAAACAAATCTCACTACCTGTCTGCTACAGCTAAGAAAATTACGGTTGTGATACGTAAATATGTAAAACAAAGGGAAGAAATTAGCACTTACACTGAAAACAAGAGGAGTAAGTGCAACATCGCTAGTGAGACTGTTTATTCCCGTTCCTCTGCGCCTCCATCAAGACCATTTCGAAATATGATTGGCGTCTACCCAGAGAAGCGTTTGCAAACTCAGCTCACCATAACCAAATTTCTGAAGTTAGCTACAAGGCTGCCAGGTGTAAGCGTGAAGAGTTAAAGCGACACTGAAGTGATATGTAAACATTGCGGGATTACTTGCGCAAATTGTAGTCCGGAGTCCCCAGGCCATGTTTCGACCACCCTGGGCGCGTTTACGCGATTTTATTTAGTAGAAAAATTAATTCGAAAATGCTGTCCTCCTCTCTTTACGCTCGCCCATTTTCTGCGGCGTTTTCGTGTGACGTCAGGAGGGGATAAGCTGGCAATTGGCCGCGCTACTGCACGGCTCCCCGGCCTTCAGACAGAGTCAGTCGGCCCAGCGTTTCGTCCGCCGGCCGCCGACGGGTCGTCGCATTTCGTTCGCTCAGTTGAAACGAAGCCAGGACACGTTTGTGAATGGTAGAATTTGCCTTTCTTTACTTGTTAGTGTGTACACTGTATCTAGCTCCAAGTGAAGGTCGCTTCACACAAGCGCTGCACAAGCGCACATGCGACGCTTCGCTGACTGGTATGCCAGTAGGAAAATATAAGGCCTCTTGAAGGCGGTAGAAGAGTCAGCGAAGTCAATATAGGTACTAAGGAAATAAAATCAACTGATACTTTTAGCGTACAGCCTAAAACTAGGGTGCGGGAAGCACTTTTTTGCGCTGGGCGAACAAGCACAGCGGTCAGCAGCACGACTACACATCTGCGAACGCTTTTCCGTCTACGAAATGCAATTGCTAGACGTGAGCTATTGTGGAAACTCGGGCGACGCTTACTGCACGAGCGCAATACAACAAATAGTCACCTAAGCTGCTTGAAATGTCAAAACTAAAGAAAAGTGTAAACTGGTGATACAATATATACCCTATATTACCAGTGCTAGCCGAGCCCGCTTCGTGGCCGAGCGGTCTGGGTTGCTAGGTGTGCCACCGCAAGTACTTTGCAAGCCACTAGTTCGAATCCCCGCGGGTACGTGCTTTTTTTTTGTAAGTTAAGTTTTTCGTTTTGCGGTGATGTTTTCTATATTGAGCTCACCTGTTTTTGGTCCGCAACGTTCATGGCTTCACGAACTAGTTCACAAAACGCGCGCAGGCTGGCACTGGCGCGCTAGCGAGTTCTCGTTGGCGTGCTGTTGCCATAAGCACCGACTGCTTGCAGGCAGTGGGCACAGGCCAGAATGAAGAGACCCTTCGCCTGGTGCGAACAAGCTTTTTACGACACAGGCATGAGGGAGGCAAGCTCCAAATATGGGGGAAAAGCGCATGACATTTGGGCGTCTGCGCGGGTACGCGGAGGGCGTTCATGCACTGCGCAGGTTTCGGCTAGTGAATGCTACGATTCCAATCCGTCCTAGGAGGCTTATCTTTATGCATTTTTACAGCTGACAACATGGCAGAAGCGCGGTACGATGATTACTGAGTTATTGAGAATGCCCATCCAACAACGCCAACGGTTGTGTTTTACAGAACCGAAACCGAAACCGAAACTTGTTTGGTTGCTCACCTTGGACATCGTCCAATCACGGTGCGGCTCCTCCTAACGTCACAGCTTTAGTTGGTGCGGCCGCCGCAAACCGCGCATGGTAGTTTTTCTTCTTTCGCGCTTTGTAAAATAATTACCGATTTGTCAACCGAATAAACGATGAAAAGTGTGCTAATTTGAGCCAGTCTACGCAGTGCAAGCAAAAACGGGAGCTTGACAAATTCCCTTCAGTGTCCCTTTAAGGGATTCCCAACAATGCTCATAATTTGCAAGCGGTTTTACCATGTCGTCGCTACTATAGGGGCGGAGGTACACTTTACACTTTGGGAATTCTATTCGAGCACACAAATTTTCACCTTCACCGAGTATAGTATGCCAATACGTGCTAGAAATTTCCAAAAGCTTTTGTTATTTCGCACGCTGCCATCTGAGGGGATATTGAAAAATGTAAAAGCCAATTTGGAATTTATAAACGTCTTTTGTGCGCACTTCTGCATAAACATCAAAGACAGTGATCTACAAAAGCTGACGATGGGAACCACAAAGCACAACCTGGCAGCACAAAAAAAGAAACAACGAAATTCGAGTACGTTGTCCTCATCTAGAAATAAGCAATTTCAGTCGTTCTTAAAAATCGCACGCTTTATTGCAATCATTTTTGCTATCAGTACGTGGTCACTATAAACAAGATAGAGTACTTTATTATGATTGATAACAGGCCTGAATATTGATAAATACAAGGGAGTCCCAGAAACGTGTCTTGTCCATATTTGCAGACGAGAACCCGTGGGTTACTTTTAACTAGTAATGCAGACCCCATCCCAGCAAGTTCCATTCTTCCCTTTGTCGCCATGCTAAAAATGAAAAAAGAAGCATTGTGAGAAGCAGGAAATTTTAATTTTCCACATAAAAAGTGGCATTATGCAGGATATTTTGGAAGTTTCGCGTACGCATAGGAATCCCGTTTTATGTGGAACCCAAGTTTTACGACGAAGTAGTCAAGTACTGGCCAAATTTCCGTAGATACAATGCATTAAAAATATCGGTTATCTGAAGCAATTTTATGCCTGCCCGCGTTATCTGACAACCCACGCGAAGGGGACGACTGGCCCGCGAACAAAATTTAGGTTCCGCGGGTCTGTACACCAATTTTGAGTACTGTCAATCGGTTCTCTCCGGCATATCTTTCTACTCCGCGGCACATTTCGTCACTTCAGCTCCAGGCGCTACCCACTCCTTTCTGCAAACCCATTCCCCTCTCTTTGCTTGCATCTCCTCTTAAGCTGCGGCTGTGGCTGGAACAGTGAGCATGTGTTCTTTTTTCAACTCAGCAGTGATTCGCCGACGAGGTTTTTCTGACCGCCCAAGGCTTCCACGTGTGCTTGTCGTGATTGTGTGTGCTATGATTCACCCTGGATGGCGGGAATCGTGTCAACACTCCGCGGTAAGAGGTTTGTTTTTATAAAGCGGAATGGGAACCGGCACTGTATTATTCCTTACGCAATACATTTCTTTAAAAATTTGCGTTTCCGATCCTATAAAGCATTGTACTTCAAATGAAGGGAGTGTTGCAAAAATTGTCGGCAGTATCTCTAGGCCTGTTTTTTGTTCATATTTTGCGAAAACTGCATTTTAGGACGTGTTTTAGGGTACCATAAAGTCGAATATTTGGAGTCCTACTGCAATTTATATGAACATTACAAAAAGTTGTGATGTATATACAAATGGAGACAAAAGCTTTCTGTTAAATTGATTATTATGCAGTTAAAAGCTTTTTATCAAAAACGTCATTGTACGTACATAACAGGGCCTTCCGTCAGGTACATTGACGCCGACATGTCCCTCAGCGTAGAAGCACGACACTCGGTGCTAAAGAATAATGAAAGAAACACGCCGCATAACCCGTTATTTCTGGAATCATTGCAAGGACGGTTATTGCACTGTTTTGCTTATTTGGTTGTAACACCTTATTGATTTTGTCTTTTCTTTATCGTTTCAGTAACTTGGATGTCCGCAATGTTGATAAATATTGAAATTTGTTCCGCGTGATCTAAACTCACCTTCCTGATACCTTATACCACCGACATCTTTTTCTATTTCTAATCTAGCACTAACGTTTATCATAAATCGTATCATTTGGTACTGGTACACACAGCTGCATACAATAAATCGGGCGAAAAGGATAGAATGCGGAAAGGGTCCAAGCCTCGACGAAAAGTAGTCTAAAGTTGGGCTCATCAATTTAGCAGTAGTTGAAAGTACCATTTAAACAAAGTATCCAAAGAACTCACGTGAGGTAGAGTGGTGATTAAAAGAAATGCGAACAACGGAGCGCACAGCATCCGACACATGCTGCATCATCTAGATGAAAATTCAGTAAACGGCGCGCATGCGCACTTCTAGATAGTTTGAGAGGGTGGCCTCCGTTTAATGGAGATGCTTGATCAAGAAGCGGCGCCGGTCGTGTATATTGAGGTGACCTCTCACGCTGCATCGCCACCGATCGGGATGATTATTGAAGGGCATCATGGTAGCTGCAATAAGCCTGCTACATGCTTGGCTGGCGAATACATACTTTGGAATAGTGGGCGCGGCTCACTCAAAATTACTCACAAATTTATTTTCGAATCATTACTTACTCACACTCAGACTCACTGCTGTGCAGCACATCTGCGCTCACTCATACTCAAACTCACAGTGAGCGCAAAACTCCGAACTCACTCGGACTCAAAACTCAAAATGTAATCGGAACTCAAAGCACCCAAACTCAAAAAGTACTCAAAACTCAAAATGTACTTATTCACAAAAATCACTCAAAACTCAAAATGTACTCTAAAACACAAAATGTACCGCACTCAAAACTCAAATTTTACTCGGAACTCAAAATGTATTTAAACTCAAAATGTACTCAGAACTTAAAACTTAAAATGAACACAGAACTCAAAATGGACTGGAAACATAAAATTAATTTCAGAACTCAATTTGACTCAACTATCTCGGGCTAGGAATTAATTCGGGCTCGGATGAACACAGATTTCATAACCATTCACAATTTTAAATTTCACGGGTGGTGAAAATATTACTGATGCAAATTTGTGAGCTGGAACTCTTACACTCGGTACCACATAATACCGTAACTCCAATGAGGTCTGAAACAGTTTTCGTTCATATTTACAACAGCTATACCTGCCTGCCAGGATGAGTAGCGCTGCTTGCTGGCAATTGTATGTATGCACTTGTGTACAGCTATCCTAAATACTGAATTACTATATTACATCGCCGCACATTTACACGGCACCCAGAATTGAATTCTAAGTTAAAATATACCCTTAAAAACGTTGCTTTTAATGCCATCGTACACCTTAATACTGATTTATTTTCCTTTTTACAGTTTCCTTCATTTGATGCAGTATTTTTTCAGACTATGGTTACAAGAAATGTTTGGGAGAGTGATTAGCTTTTTCTGTTTGTCCCGAAAAGACAACTGAGACACCACGACAAATTTTTCCTTTGTACAGTTGCCTTCATTGGATGCAGTATTTTTTAGACTGTGGTTACAAGACATTTTTGGGAGAGTGACTAGCTTTTCTGTTCGTCCCTAAAAGACAACTGAGGCACCCCGACAAATTTAATAAACTGAATTGTTATACCCGTTTTGGTCGTTATACAATATAGTATTATTTTCCTAACATATTTAATTCTTTTCCTACTGAGCTCTACTCTCTCTCATCAAAACGTGCACTCAATCTGTATCTCAAAACCAATCATTCTTCCATGTCATAGTTTTAGACTAGCTCTTTTTTTCACGCGTAGGTTTCCCTTTACGTACATCATTGCTATTACACCACTTTGTATTTTTTGTGCTTGTTATATGACTTGTTTGGCCTACTTTTGTTCGGTAGCCTGCCTTGTTTTTTCGCCTGTGTACGTAAAACTTGCAAATCAAAATTTTTACCTTTCTTACTTGTCGCGGACTGCCAGGTACAGCCCGACAAGCCTTCATGACTTGGGTTGACCGAATTTTGTAATGTGCATTCCTTTTCATACAAAAAGCCGTGTATATTTTTATATTGTTATTATATATTGGATACCAAACTAGAGTTGTAAGCTCCTTGTTCGTATTCTTGACAGGGGGGTCCAGGCTCGATGATATGCGGTGGCCTGGATAGTGCTGGGGCCCCTTCGACATGGATAGTCACAGATTGGGTAAAATTCAAAGTGATGTGCCGCTAGGGCATGTGAGATATCAAGTTGAAGGTCTCCAGGAGGGAAATATTGTGGGCGAGAAAAAAAATTGTTTGTAGTGCATAATTATGACTACTTATGGTGAGTCATAATAGAGTTTAAAATTCCTAATGATGACCCATAGGCGTGTGGGCGCTCATATTATATGTTTCGGTTAGGGAAATTGGAACAATAAGAAATACATTCTCGACGTAATTATGACATAGTCAAAGTGAGTCATACAAAGGTTCAAAATTCATTGGGATGTTGCTAGGTTTGTGGAGTATGGAATTGAAGATCTCGGTGTGGGTATTTGCGTCAGATAAAAAATGCTTCCTGGTTTTATCACGACATAGTGATGAGGAGTTATAGGTATGGTGTACGTTCAAAGTGATGTGTGCTTGGGCGTGTCGGGTGTCAAATTGAAGGTCTCAATGAGGGACATCACGTGACAAACATGACATATAAATAGGGAGCCATCAATTGGGTTAAAAATCAAAGTGATGCCGCGGCTGGGCATGGATTATATTGAAAGTCCTCACGAGGAGAATCACGTTGGACAAATAGAAGCTTCTTCCTCGTAATCCTAATGGGATAGTCATGGTAAGTCACAAATTTGGTCAACATTCAAAACAACGCCGACAGGGTGTGTGGTGTATCAGATAAAGGTTTTGATGTATAAAATCATATGATATAAATAAAAAGGGTATCCTGATGATCACTACGAGTTAGGAGTAGTTAAACTGCGCAAACTCATTGCAGATGCTACAATGGTAGCAGAAAAAGAATTGTTGTATCAAAGGGAAGGATTTGACGGAGAAAATTTAAAACCAGTCACTTGCCGCATCGAATACTTCTATGTGCAGTCACTTCATAACTAAAAATTCGGAGTTGTGTCATGAGCTCGTCAGGGCTGTACAATAATTGGTTTCCGTGTCAGGATTCGCGTGTAGCTTAAGCAAGCACATGCTACTTAGTAATGGCGAGTTCAGCTTTGAAGTATTACAATATTTAGGCGAGAAGCTCCGAGGCGTGGAAATTCATTTATTTCGCTTCCACAATATTCCCATCCTCAAACACATTGCGGAACACTTCTTTTTCTTTGTACTGATTGTCACCATTGTTGGTTCCTGGACCGGTGTTCGGAGAAAAAGGTGCTGTTGAATAAACATCCTAGTTCACGAAGTACCCAACGCCCTTACAATATTAAAAACCCTCATCTGGTGCTTGAGAGCGATCAATCGTGCTTGCAGCATTTGGACTGGCCATCGTTAAAACGTGGACAGGCCACGTATGAAAAAGCTCGCGCAGCCATCAAAACAAAGCCAGCGAACAGCCTCAGTGGCAACATAGAGATGGAAATTGTGGAAGCTATTTTTAAATTTCGGGACGGCTCAACAGTTGCAGCCACCCACTGCTCACTGTAGCGCACTTCTATAAGTTGTATAGACCATAATGTTTAGGGTCAGCCATGTAATAACGATCGAAGTATCACCTGGCAGGTATTTCCTGGGGACTGCGGGGTGAGCAGACGACGTCGTAGTCCCAGGCTGTTGCTCCGTGCCGTGCATGGATATCAAATTTCCAGCCGGCAGCGAAAATTGGTGTCACTAATTCGGTAGGTCAGCAGTGACACGTCCAACAGTTCGTTAAAGAGAACATTCAAAACGTCGGAGAGCAGTCAGATTTGCCCATAATTCCTTGTCGAACCAGCTAAAGTGGACGACCACCCCACACGCGCTTTGTCCTGACGGGGGTTGCCTATGAGACTACCTTTCGCCGTGCCAGTAGGACGCGCTACTTTTCATCCCGTATTGATGTTCATTTTCTAACCGTGGGCAGGTTGCCGTTGTTGCCTTCACTTGGCAATGTGCAGGAGCTACTCGTCCGGGCGCGAATACGGCGTTGTTTGCTTCAGCGTTAGAGAAGGCAACCATCAGCGTTAGGAAAAAGTGCTCATGCAAGAAACGTGTTAAGTCCACCACGACAAAAGAAGTTTCTCCATGTGTGGAATCTATTCCCTGCACAAATTTCCTGCGTCCCTTGAATGCTGCCGCGAATTGGTCATCGTGCTGAATCGGAAAGTCTTCGAACCTAGAGAATTTGCCGGAATACGTATGGTGATTCGGTGCGTCTGGACCCGGTATTTATTCACGCTCATGTTTTATCCCTATCGCACGTTTCAGGTCTTTCGAGGTATTTCCTGTTTATGTCGTCTACGGGAAACCGACAAAAAATATCTGGACAACTATGCTGCAGCTCGGGTATCCAAAAAGTTAAACCGAAAGCGAAATAAAAGCGTCGTGGAGGCAGACAACGCCCGGTCATGCCAAGAAGTAGCTGTTCGCGGTGCCCACCCGCCGCTTAAATGCCTAAGTTTTTTAAGCAAGCAAGCGGCCGTGAAATCTTGCTGTATCAAATAAGTTGTCCCAGTATGGCGGCAGGAAACAGTGTCATGCGGAGGCAAATATTTTACTTCCATGAGCATCTACGGCTACGGCCTGCACAGTTAAAGGAGTATTTCAGGGCCTTGTTTAACAACCAGCTCAGCATGAGGTATAGAGGCGCGTATTCAATATCTACACTTTCGCACAACGACAGCAGTGAGGCATGCTTGGAAATTTGCACTATGCGCACGCGATCTGAGGCATTCGGTGATGGTGCCAACGCACTTATTTCTGAGTGTAAATAGGAAGCGTATAATTTGGAGGCAATTGTTCCTAAGCTGTCTCATTGGAGCACAGGCTTGTGGACGAACGTTGAGTGCTGCAATGTTCAGAACCAATCACGCTTTCAAATGGCGAGCCAACAATTCGCGAGGACAAATATACCTATGGGGCACTGAATGAGACATTTTTGTTATATAACTGGTCAATATTAGGTGTCATGCATTCCGATGGTTGCATCCTATCTACCTTCTTTCAACGACACAAATCTTTTGATAACCTTTACGCCCTATCGGCATCACTTTGAATTTTTACCCAATCGGTGACAAGCCATAAGTATATCATGATGACAAGGAGTGGACGCACTTTTTATTTATTCCACTCGATTTCTTTCATCTACACCTTTACTTTACACCCAACAAGCCCCAGTGGCGTCACTCTGATGTTTCACTATATCTATTGTCACGAAGCAAAGGACGACGCAGTTGTCTTGCAGGAGAAACAAGTTTATTGGAGCGAACTTGTGCTCCCCTAACAACTTAAAAGAATACAGAGGCGGCGAAGCAGCGGTCAACAAAGTGACTTGCGTCAGCGAGCGTCGCAGAATCGAATGCCCCGGCGTCCGCACTGCAGGCTTTTTATCTTTTGGCGCGCGTGGTTCTCGAAACGTCGATTCGCATCGAGAACATAGTAGACCCAAGAAGATTATTCTGGGCTGTTCACGTTAGATCGGAATGCTCTCCCTATCACAACAGATAACACATGCGGCACAGAAAGAAAGAATTGAACACGCGCTTTCCTTGGCGCAGAGATAACACAGACCGGCACAGCCGGGCGGTAAAAGCAAAACACAAATAAACAAACCCAATGTATGGTTCGCGGCATTACCCCCCCTCTAAGAGTGCATCGACCCGATGCTAACATAAGCGACAGTCCGAACAAATGAAAATAAAAGTTCGTCATCGTTCGTAGAAAGGTTTTAAGCGAACCACGTGGACGACTTCAGGCCGCGTGCGTCGTCGTGATGTGCCGGAGTCAACATCGGGGATCACTTCGTAGGTAAGTTGGCCAACACGTCGTAGAATCTGGTAGGGTCCGAAATACCGTCGCAGGAGCTTCTCACTGAGTCCGCGTCGTCGGATGGGAGTCCAAACCCACACACGATCCCCTGGTTGGTACTCGGCGTCTCGGCGTCGGAGGTTGTAGCGGCCGGCATCCACCAGCTGCTGGTCCCTTATACGAACTCGAGCGAGCTGGCGGGCCTCCTCCGCACGTTGAAGATATCCGTGGACGTCGGCGTTGAGGTCGTCGTCTTCTACGTGCGGAAGCATGGCGTCGAGCATCGTAGTCGGCCTTCTACCGTAGACAAGCTCGAACGGCGTCAGCTGCGTCGTCTCCTGGATAGCCGTGTTGTACGCAAACGTGACATACGGGAGAACTTCGTCCCAAGTCTTATGTTCAACGTCAACGTACATTGACAGCATATCTGCGATTGTCTTGTTCAGACGTTCTGTTAGTCCGTTCGTTTGGGGGTGGTACGCGGTCGTTCTTCGGTGATCCGTGTTGCTGTAGCGTAATACTCCTTGCATCAGCTCTGCAGTAAATGCCGTTCCGCGGTCTGTGATTAGGACTTCCGGGGCTCCATGTCGTAGCACAACTTGGCTTATAAAGAACTTCGCCACTTCTTGTGCAGTCCCCCTCGGAAGAGCGGCGGTCTCTGCGTAGCGCGTCATGTAGTCTGTCGCTACGACAATCCACTTGTTGTGTGATCGTGACGTAGGGAACGGGCCTAAAAGGTCCATTCCAATCTGTTGAAATGGTCTCGATGGGACGGCGATCGGTTGCAGAAGTCCGGCGGGTCTTGTCGGCGGCGTTTTTCGTCGCTGGCAGTCACGGCAGCTCCGGACGTAGTGGGTGACGTCAGAGGTAAGGCCGGGCCAGTAGTACCTCGCCTTGATTTTTCCAATAGTGCGGGCTGTGCCCAGATGTCCGGAAGACGGGTCGTCGTGGCACGCTTCCAAAATTTCGTCACGAAGGTCCGCGGGGATGACGAGGAGGTAATTCGCTCTTGTTCCGGGGCAGAAATTCTTCTTCACAAGGACGGAGTTTCTCAGGCTGAATGCTGGTAAGCTGCGTTTGAAGGTCCTAGGAACGGCAACGTTGCATCCCTCGAGGTACTCGATTATGACGCGTAAGTCGGGGTCGGCACGCTGCTGGGCGGCTAGGTCGCTCTCCGTCACGATCCCGAAGAACGCGCTGTCTTCATCAGAGTCTTGTGGTGGGTCGACGGGGGCGCGGGACAGGCAGTCGGCGTCGGAGTGTTTCCTGCCGGATTTATAAACGACGGTAACGTCGAACTCCTGCAGGCGCAAGCTCCACCGCCCAAGACGGCCAGAGGGGTCCTTCAAATTGGCGAGCCAACACAGCGCATGGTGGTCTGTTACAACCTTGAATGGCCTTCCATACACGTATGGGCGAAATTTTGAAATCGCCCATATAATAGCCAGGCACTCTTTCTCAGAGGCAGAATAGTTTTTCTCCTCCTTCGACAGGCCACGGCTGGCATAGGCGATTACCCTTTCGCAGCCGCTTTGCTTTTGGACAAGGACGGCACCCAAGCCGATATCACTGGCGTCCGTGTGCATTTCCGTTTCGGCATTTTCGTCGAAATGAGCGAGCACGGGCGGGCTTTGCAGGCGTATTTGCAGCTCGCAGAATGCTTTTTCTTGGTCGTTTTCCCAGCTGAAAGGGGTGCTATCTTTCGTCAAGCGCGTGAGTGGCTCTGCAATGCGTGCGAAGTTTGCCACGAAGCGCCGGTAGTATGCGCACAGCCCGAGAAATCTTCGCACGCCCTTCTTGTCTTTCGGCCTTGGGAAGTTCGCAATCGCTGAAGTTTTTGCCGGGTCAGGTAGGACTCCCGCGGCGTTGACGACGTGGCCCAAGAACTTGAGTTCCCCGTATGCGAAACGGCACTTTTCAGGCTTTAGCGTCAACCCCGACGTACGAATGGCCTCGAGTACAGACTCCAACCTTGCAAGGTGTTCGTCGAAAGTCCGGGCGAATACCACTACGTCGTCGAGGTATACGAGGCAGGTGTGCCACTTAAGGCCAGCTAGCACAGTGTCCATGACTCTTTGAAACGTCGCTGGTGCTGTGCACAGCCCAAACGGCATCACCTTGAACTCGTATAGGCCGTCTGGGGTTATAAATGCAGTCTTCTCTCGGTCTCTCTCGTCCACTTCGATTTGCCAGTAGCCGGTCTTCAGGTCCATCGATGAGAAGTACTTCGCGTGGCAGAGGTGGTCGAGGGCGTCGTCGATTCGGGGAAGGGGGTACACGTCCTTTTTCGTGATTTTGTTCAGTCGCCGGTAGTCAACGCAAAACCTTAATGTGCCGTCTTTTTTCTTTACGAGTACGACGGGCGCAGCCCAGGGGCTTTTCGATGGCTGTATAATGTCATCGCTCAGCATGTCGTCGACTTGAGTCCGGATGGCTTCCCGTTCGTGTGAAGAGACGCGGTACGGTGACTGTCTGGTAGGTCGGGCTCCATCTTCGGTTATTATTCGGTGCTTCGCTAGAGGGGTCTGACGTAGTTTTGCGCTCGACGAAAAACATTCGCTGTAGCGACGCAGCAAGGCCAATAATTTTTTCCGTTGTTCTTGCGGTAGCGCCGGATTCACGTCGAATGGCTGCGGGAGCTTGAAGGTTTCTACGGGTGTGCGTTCAAAGTCGGCGACTGCGATCACATCACTTGCTTCTTGCGTTTCTTCGAGGAACGCAATTGCAGCTCCCTTGTTTAAATGCTGGTACTCTTCGGTGAAATTAGTGACCAAAACGTGAGATTGGCGTTGCTTAAAGTGCGCAATGCCTCTTGCGACGGAGACGCCGCGGTCGAGAAGCAACCTTCGATCACTCTCTACGATAGCGTCGATGTCAGAAGCAGCATCCTCACAGTAGACGGCGATCATCAAGCTTGCGCGGGGTGGCAGGGTGATGTGATCGTCGGCGATCCTGACAGCAGCACGGTGATCGGGGTTCGGTTGCGGCGTCGTGGAGTGATCGGAGGAAAATGTTATCGACTTGGTCTGCAGATCAATTATTGCGCCGTTGTCCGTCAAAAAGTCAATTCCGAGAATCACGTCGCGGGGGCAGTTAGGCAGAACGACGAACGCCGCAGGGTACGTTGTGCCGTCTATGGTGACGCGCGATGTGCACATTCCACTTGGCGTCACGAGGTGGCCTCCTGCTGTGCGTATGTGCGGACCGTCCCATCTGGTCATAACTTTCTTCAGTTTAGACGCAAATGGTCCGCTCATTACCGAATAGTCGGCTCCCGTGTCTACGAGGGCGACTACGTCAAAGCCGTCGATGGACACCTTGACGTCGGATGCCGCCTTCCTCGAGTTCCGGGTGCGTCGGGGCGTCGCATCTCGGCTTGTGCGTGTTGATGGTCGGGCACTGTGCGTCGTCGTTGTCATCGTCTTCTCAGCGGACGTCTCGTCGTGTACGGGAGTCTCGTCAGGTCTGGGTCGGGTCGTCGGGATGAGGGCATGTTGTGAGTCACTGTCTTCCGCGAGTCGTTGCGTCGTTGGAGGGTTTTCATTTTTCCGCGATCGTGCAACTTTACCTCCAGAAGTTGCTGCTTTTAGTTTCCCCCGCGTGGGCTGGGGGACCTTCCACGTGAGAACTCAGCATTGCTACGGCGGTTCGGCGACTGGTATGGGTAGGGTGACGGCGAACGGTTGAAACGGGCTGGTCGACGGCTGGTATTGGACAGGTACTCTTCGATCTCCGATGGGTGCTGACCAGTTCGGGGGCGGGGTGCGTCGACGGAGAACCCTCGCAAACCGAGCCTCCTGTAGGGGCAGCGACGGTAGACGTGGTCGGCCTCTCCGCAGTGGTAGCACAGCGGACGATTGTCGGACGTTCGCCACACGTCGGTCTTCCTTGGGGCAGGGGGTTGCGCCGCAGGTGGTCGGGCCGGCGAGAGGGGACGACGGTACGGAGCCTCGGGACGATAGGGTGCAGGTGGGCGAGGGCGATGTACAGCAGCCGCGTAGGTCATGGCTTGCGGCTCGCGAGGTGCTACTGGCGTCGTTGAAGTTCCCAGCGCTTGCTGCACTTCTTCTCTAATGACGTCGGTAAGAGAAGCGACTTGTGGTTGCGGCGTCGTCGGGAGCAGTTTCCGCAGCTCCTCCCTCACTATTTCGCGGATAGCCTCGCGTAGGCTATCAGCCGGAACCCGCATGTTGTCGATGTAGTTCGCACTGGCCGCGCCAACAAAGTTCCGGTCATACTGCTTAGCACGCATTTCGAGAGCCTTCTCAATCGTGCTGGCTTCGGTCACGAATTCAGCGATGGTTTTGGGCGGGTTGCGGACAAGTCCAGCAAACAGCTCCTCCTTCACACCGCGCATCAAGAAGCGTAACTTCTTTTCTTCCGTCATTTCAGGGTCCGCGCGGCGAAATAATTGCTTCATCTCCTCAACGAAGATCACGACCCCTTCGTTGGGGTGTTGTGTCCGAGTTTCAAGCAAAAGCGCAGCTCGCTCTTTTCTCACAACAGTAGTGAATGTCTTCAGGAACTCCCTTTTGAAGCGAGTCCAGTCGGTCAAAGAACTCTCATGGTTCTCGAACCAAGTTCGAGCAGCATCTTCTAAGTAAAAGAAGACATGCCGGAAAGTTTCTTCGTCGTCCCACCTGTTGAAGATGCGGACGCGCTCCAGCTTCTCCAACCATTCTTCGGGGTCTTCAGCGGGGGCTCCCCGGAACGATGGCGGTTCCCGGGGCTGCTGCAGGACGATTGGCGATGTTGTTTCTTGCACCATGGTGTTGGTTGCAGCGTTCTTTTTCTTGGGCCCTTCTGGCATCAAACCGAACTCGGGTGGTAAATTTTGCAGGCGGGGGCTGGCTCTTGTTGGACTGGCTTGGCGGCTTCTCGAGGTTGTAGTGGGCATGAAGGGTGCGTACCCAGCACCTCCACCAGATGTCACGAAGCAAAGGACGACGCAGTTGTCTTGCAGGAGAAACAAGTTTATTGGAGCGAACTTGTGCTCCCCTAACAACTTAAAAGAATACAGAGGCGGCGAAGCAGCGGTCAACAAAGTGACTTGCGTCAGCGAGCGTCGCAGAATCGAATGCCCCGGCGTCCGCACTGCAGGCTTTTTATCTTTTGGCGCGCGTGGTTCTCGAAACGTCGATTCGCATCGAGAACATAGTAGACCCAAGAAGATTATTCTGGGCTGTTCACGTTAGATCGGAATGCTCTCCCTATCACAACAGATAACACATGCGGCACAGAAAGAAAGAATTGAACACGCGCTTTCCTTGGCGCAGAGATAACACAGACCGGCACAGCCGGGCGGTAAAAGCAAAACACAAATAAACAAACCCAATGTACACAAATAAACAAACCCAACAAGCCCCAGTGGCGTCACTCTGATGTTTCACTATATCTATTACTCACCACGACAATATCAAAACAATAAAAAGAAAGCATTTTAAAATTTGCCCCACGGGATTCTCCTCAACGACACATTTAATTTGATAGTCCACACACCTTCACAGGGTCATTAGGAATTTCAATCAAATCTGACTAAACTTGACTCTCATTACCGTAGGCAGGACGCATTATTTATGTGTCCCACATGATTCCCCTCATTGAAACCTTCAATTTGATACCCCACATGATTTAACGGCCTCACCCTATATTTTAACCCAACCTATTGCTCACCATGACTATCTCATGTTTAAAAACACGAAACCTCTTTAATTGTCCAACGTGATCCCCTTTATCAAGATCTCAAATTTGATCCCCACACGTCCGGTTGAGGTCACCTCAAATTTTAACCCAATTATTATTCCCCATGAGTACCTCAATACTGTACCCAGGAAGCATTTTTGTATTTCTCCCGAGTGATTCCCTGAATCGAGACGAATATTTTTAACCCAACACATCCTAGTGCCATAAATAAAAATGTTCATCCAAAAAATGACTCACCATGACTATCTCATGATATAGCCATACTGCATTTTTGTCCTATGTGACTTCCCGAATCGCAACCTTCAAGTTGATTCCCGGCGCACTCTTGTGGCATCATTTTGAATTTTAACAAAATTTATGACCCAATATGGCTGTCTTATGATAATAAACTGGAGTCATTTTCGCATTAGTCCCACGTAATTCCCCTCATCGAGACCTTTCTTCATACATCACGTGCCCTAGGCCCATGAATTCAAATTTTAACCCAATTTATAATGAGCGATGAGCAGGTCATGATATAACCATACCGCATTTTTGTGCCACGTGATTCCCCTGCTCTATACCTTGAATATAATTTCCCACAAGCCATCGCGGTATTGTTTGGAATTTTAACCCAATTTATGACTCATTATGATGGCCTGATGACTAAACACAGGATACATTTTCTAATTTAGCTCGCGTGATTCAGTTATTCAGGGCATTTTTTATACCATAGACGCCTTACCTCCATCAGTTTAAATTTTCACACAACCTATCTCATAATGCGGTCATAATTCTAACGTAACTGGCTTCGCCCAGTCAATTCAGTTAACAACGCATTTTAAGCTGCAGAGGGTACAGCTGCCCCCGCTTCCTTTTTTGACCCTAGCAAATGAACCCGTTAAGAGAAACAGGTGAACAACCAGTAAGCAAGCGCCGCCTTGTGCTTTCCCACCACCCTCTCCGAGCTTCTTAGGGGAACCTTCCAACGCCGCTTGTATTAACATTGCCTGACACGTCGCGCGCCTTTTAATGAGAAGGCTAGGGACGCTTAGTTGAGCACCGATCCGCTATGTGGCTCGCGCCGGCGGACATCTCGCCTTACGTCAGTGCTGGCGAGTCTTGAACGCTGCGCCCCCTTCTACGACGCGTGTCTGTCAGGTTGCCTGTTTGGTTTCAAGGGCCGTTTCGCTCACATTTAGCCGCTACGGGCGATAGTTCTTGGGCGCAACGGTGATCTCGTTCAACGTGTCACTCGCTTTATACTTGCTGCATTTTTTCTAAAGATAACTGACGCAGGCGCAACTGAAATAGTGTAAGAACAATAATTGTCGGGTAGACAAATACAAATCGAAAACCGATATTTTCGGATGGTGCAATCATTATTTTACTGATGTTTATCTCTGTGGACAATTTAGGGAAGAAAAAATTACGTCCGCATTTTTTGTTCAGGCGCTCACTTCTAAGGCATTACATTTCCGAATGTATCACGTGCTTCTAAATTTCAGAATATTATAGAAAACAAAATGAAAAGCAGCTAAAGGTCCTGCCACGCAGTCCGGGCGCTCCGAGGGTATAGTTCTTAATTTTAAATGTGCGTACCGACGCGGAGCGACAACAGCGGAGACAAAACAAGACCAAAATGCTGAGGGGACAGAGGGGGATGCCCCACTCAAAATATTTTTGGGGCCCGTGATCCAAGTAGATAAGCGCAAAAAGCCGGCTTAGCCAGCAGCAGCCGAAGTGAGTTTGCTCCCAGGCAGAGGCGGTTTTATCAGCTACTGACCATGACAGACAGGCATGGTGAAAAAGAAAGCGTAGGAGCGCTGCCTGGGGAACCCTTAACAAACTTTAAACTATTTTGGATAGTTTCCAACAAGCGGCGCTGGCCGGCGGACCTCAAAGCCCACAGGAATGCTACGGAGTGGGGAAGGGTAGGAGAGAGAAACACGAGAGTGGCTGTTTGGCCATTTTGCGCTTACGCTTTAGGCAATGATTATACAGGCGGCGTTGATCCTTCAAAAAGAAAAGGTGAGATAACATGTATATGACCTCGGAAGTCGATTATGATTCAAGCACACAGCCGCTAAATCAGACACCCCTTAACTTCTCCACCCACCTCCCACCAACCGATCATGCGCATTGCGAATACTGCCGTATCAGCAGGTAACCCCAACTGCGAGCTGAAAGCGACACACGAAACTTTACAGCCAACCTTAGCTGCCTCCTAGGGTACTGATATGTACTCAGAACTCAAAATGTACTCAAATATTATATCTACTCCAAAAGGAAAAATGACTCATACTCAAAATGTACTCATGCTCAAAATGTACTCAGAACTCAAAATGCACTCAGAACTCAAAATTTTCTCAAAACAGAAAATGTATTCAGAACTCAAAATGTGATCAAAACTCAAAATGTACTCATAGCTCAAAATGTATTTATAACTAAAATGTACTAAAACTCGAAATGTATTCAAAACTCAAAATTTACTCAGTACTGAAAATGGACTCAGAACTCTCTCGATCTCAGGCGTACTCAAACTCAGTCGAGCCCAAACTCACTCAACCTCAAACTCACCATGCCACAGTAGCCTCTCGCTCACTCAAACTAAAACTCACGCGTGAGTTTGAGTCCAAATGAGTCTGGGTGAGTAGGCTCATGAGTGATTCCGCCGACCTCTGGCCGAATATAGTAGCTAACAAAATCCTCAACGGTGACAGAATATAAAAGACGCATCAAAATAAATGACCAGCGTCGCTTCTTTATAAAGAATTTCACCTATGAGTAGGCCGCACGCTCAAGCACTAGGAAAGGACTATGCATGCGCAGAGTTTACTGACAGCGCAGCTAGACGGTGCTGCATGCGTCGGAGGCTGTGTGCTCCGTGGTTCCTAATTATTTTTATCCCCCTTGTACAAAGCTAGATCTAATGCGGCGGTCAAAGACAGTGCACGGCAACACTCTCAGATGCGCAGCAAACAAAAATCGAGCGCATCGCTAAGTATACTTCCTTTGCAGACAAAAATTGAAAAAAAGCTGTGGTTTATTCCTCCCGCATAGGCATCGGTAAAGCAGGAAATTGAAATGTGCAGAGCGTAGTATTGGGCTAGTTGGTGATTCAGCTTAACAATACAGCGCAACAGAAATAAATGCTTAAGCTCAGTAGGCCAGGCGAATATTGCGTCGGCGCTCTTTCCATAGCCCTGTCCACAAAAAAAAACTTGAGTGTCTACACGCGCGAAACGGAGCACCCTAGCTAGCCATCTCAATAGACACACACGTGGTGAGTGTGGGCCCGCTGATAATCATATTGGGGTCTGTTTTGAATGTCAGGTTTCCGGCATATTTGATATATATTTTCTAACGTGTCGATTGTTTTATTGTAGGTGTGCATGCGTGTGTATAAATATGGCTTGTTTATGTAATAAAAGTTCAGTTGGACTTCAGCGCTCATCCTGTATGCCTCAGTTTATGTCTTTGTTTCTGTTGGCCTGTGTTAGTAAGATAAAATGTGCAGTGATATCTGCAGCAAAAGGATCATCATTTGCTGTATTGTGGCTGTCTTGTGGGTGTGCTTGGCGTGCGACGTCTTGCTAGCGGGTCGCTTCATAAAAGGTGCGACCATTTCGGCCCTGCTCCATGTTGTATACGGCAGCCGGTTTCGTTGCGATGTGCTCAGCTTGTGGAACGCGAGAAGTAAAAGTCGTAGCATCAACCGTCCACGCGCGAACATGTTTAGCTACCCGCTGGCGTTTCTCTCCGCATCAAATCAGTTGGCGTTCGTGCCATTCTCCCCTCGGCGTGGCTACGACGCAGCTTACGCCAACTTTCGGCGCTTGATCTCTCCTAGACGGCAGCGCCATCCGCGTCAATGAAACATTTTCTCACGTTTCCCCTTTTTCCGTTGGGGTGGTGTCATTTCCATGAAGAATATGACGCCATCAAAATCTTGGTGTACCCGGGAATACAACACTTTTGTGTTAAAATAAATGTCGGCCTACGTGGAACCAGCGTCCGAAATACACTCATCTAGAGATACGCAGTCTCATGTTTTATTGGGGCAGGCTTAACAGATACATGCATACCTGAGTCCAAATACTTGACAATCGTTAACTCATTCAAGTCGAGCAGTAGGCTACATAGTTATGTTCAGGATCAGTTACATCATTTGTTCAGCTGCCTTGATTGCGTCGCACAAAAAAGGTTCTTTTTCTTACCCACCCGTCCGTCTTTCCTCTATAGGCATGCAAGCCTTCCGACTACTACGCAGACTGTTATTATTCGTCAAGAGGCAGCCTTGTTTGCTTGGACTAACCGCAGTTTTTAGGTGTCAGGCAAGGTTACTTTCTGCTCGCGTTCGTGGGCTGCGTGCGTGCTCTTGAAGGCGGCCGTTGGTTAACCGGCCACTCCGGGCTAGGTTTCCCGAGAAAAACAAAAGGTAAAGTTGATAAACCATGCATTCAACACATTTTACGATTTGCCAAACATGATTTTTTCCAGAAGTTGCTCATTCGCCCCTTTGTACATTGTAGGACCTAGCCGATAGTCCCGACCGATGCGGACAAATTAATTAAATTCAGAAATAACACATGAAAATAACGACAGTTTACTAGATATGCAACAAAGAAACCTTTACATTGCAATAATTTTTAGTCTACCAGGCATGGCTAAATGTGCACTTTACGATGAAATCAAACCTTGTAAAACAAATCCTGGCGACTGTATATGTAGTCTTGGGAAATCTGGTTTAAAAGTGTTTGAGTAAAAGTAGAATGAAATTGTGCTTTTCACACAAATATTTGTTCCTTTGAAGCATGGATAATATATGTTATTCATTATTACGTGGCTTTCTATGAGTGTGCTTCAGGACCATGGGTCATCGCTAATATCCCTATTACTGGAACTATGGTTTTCTTCAGTGGTATTCATAAACTCTCGACACCTACACCCACCCACAGGAAAATCTGAAAGTTCATGTGTTGTTCAAGCGAAGTTCAAATTTCCCGCGTATTGGATTAGGAAAAACAAGTGTGGGTTTTTTATCAATCTTTGCTTTTTACACACCTATCTCAAATTTTTTGGACGTTTTTCTCACAAATGCGCACATCAGCTAAATTTTTGTTGTAGTCAAAAAACCAAACTTAATTCAATCTCACTGAAGAGCTATTAGGATGCTGGGTGTTTTCAATGACAAAGTAATTTTTTTTTCTATTACCTGTGTCGTACAGGGTATGGTGAAAGAAACCCATTTACAAAGCTACGACTTCTAATCTGTGATCGTATTTTTTTTTTCATTTGAAGTTTATTTACAGGCGGGCACATTTGAAGAAACATTCGAAAGACCGCATTAGTGAGGATCGAAATTGCTGTGCTTAAGTGTCTCTCGCCAAGTCTATGCTTCCTCCGACGGCCGCATTCAGCATAGCAATCGCAACTCAAACAAACGGGCTCGACGGTTCATTAAAGGGGAAACAGGAAACTGATCACTGCGGTAAGGGCGACATTACGTTTATCAGTCTGACTTCTAATCTGCAATCAGGGGTTCATAAAGACTGTTTCATTACAGGTGCGCCAAACCAAAAGAACAGTTTTACTGCATACCACTCTTTAAACAAAGTGAAACCTATGAATGAGAAAAAACCTACTTACAACGTTCGGGCCAATGCATGCTGTTACGCCAATGTGTCCACGCTCACATGGCCAGAGTACCAGCACTAAATGTAAACATACAGTACATTTTTCAGCTTAACTTATTGGAAACACTGTGGTAAACAAGCCAATTGGCTCCCCTGCCGCCCAAATTTGATACAAAACTGACTGTTTCAAAACTGCAAAGGCGTGTTGAAAATTTCGAAATATTTTGTGCACTTACTTCGGTAACATATTTTTAGAACAGACTATTTCAACCAATAAAATATCGCTGGACCCACGTTAGTTTATATACATAGCAAAACAATTGATATCAAAATGCTTTCCGTGCTTTTTCTCTACACGTTTACCCAAAGTATCTGCACGTTGCACCAAATGTCTTTGCGGCTATATGAAATGCAAGATCCTATTTTTAGCCATATTTAACATGACAATGTACTCAGTGCATGTTTCTTACAGATAACAAATAATATGTATGTAAATATTAGTTAACAGAACTTTTTCTTTGCCAAAGCAGCTTGCGTACATAAGTAGTTTGCAGAATTAAGTCAAAGTCATTTGATTCGTCGGTATTATCGGTTTTACGTCGATGGTTACAGTAATGTTTTCTGCTACTTTAGCTCGTTCTACCTAGAAGGGAAATGGAAGTTTTATTGCTGTGAAATTGAACGAGGCTGGTAAATACTATGGAGTGCTATGCACGCTCTCTGCGTTTTCAGAATAGCCATGTGTCCTGCAATCCTCACTGTCGATAATTTGCAGGGAGGGGTACGGTACGTGTTCGCCCTTTGTAGTGCTGACAGGCTTATTTGAGACATTCTGCATACGTCACTGCAGAATCGCGTTACGGCGATTTATGACGCATCCAGGAGTAGCGACACAATATAGCAGGTGACGTAAGGCAGCCGCGTCCAATGAATGCAATAGAAATTGATAACGACCACTTTAAAAACCATCTCAACAATATTCCTGTGCATGTGGTTGTAGAAACTGGGGCTAAAGTTGTTCCACAAAAAACACTTACAACACCTTAAAGTTAAAACTCACACATCGCTGAGCCATTTGTGATACGTACCGTTTCGAAAAAAAGTCGCAATATTGAAAAATGTTCCTTTGAGATATTCTTTCTCAAGCTTTTCTAATAGGAAAACGCCAGATTCTGTATGTTATTCCCTCACTCTGTAATTGTTACATTCAGTGGAGAATTGATACGCCATATGTTTTGGCACTATGGAGACACTGGTAAAATTTCTCGGGTCACATGTTGATTTTTGAGTTGTTTTCTTCAACCCACTGCAACTTGTCAAATTCAGTTTGGGATTGGAGTTTTTTTCAGGTGGTACTGATGCGAAAGCGTTTTCTTGGGCTTATTTTATTGGGTTCTGGATAGTGATTTCCAACAGGTACTCTAACAGAATAAGAAGTTCTTTGCGTCATTACTGACACCGGTTCACTCGAACAGAATTTATTCAGCCACCTAAACCCTTTTCTACTTAGGCGTTAACAAAATGGGTAAATTTGGGTTAATTTTGTTTCACCTGCACACATAAAGATGCTTGTGAATCACCAAAGAGTGAAAAGGCACGATAGTAACCATAGCCGTAACCGTTATCACGGTAGCCTGCGAGAAAAGAATCCTAAAGGTGGAGCTTGCACCGCATTACAAAGAAGCGTTATGAGGAAATTTTCAACAACCTGAAGTTGTGGAGCGTACTTGCCGTTGCTAAGTTAGCTGCCCTTATTTAGCACCTGCTGGGCGTTTCCTAAAATATTCGCCCGTCCCAGCTATTTCTAGAGAAGCTCCAAAAGGTTCCCATTGTAATCGAACCACAGCAACAAACTATACAGTTCAAGGGAAGATTTGTTTTTATTCTTAGTTATGTGACGTAATCCCCCAATTCAACATTTTCTACGTTCAATTGTACAGTGCTTGGGGAATTCTCGAACTTCTACATTTTCAGCATGATCTTGAAATGTATTTTTGCGCCAAAATGGTTCGCCTATGTTTGCACAACGTACTCTTGCCTTTGCGTTTTTTAGTGCTTTGTATAGATTATTACTCGTAGGAAACGTTTTGCAAATGTATTACTCCTGTATTATTTCAAATTATTACGGAGTGGTCTTTGAAGTGCAATTTTCCGCGCAATTGATTACAATTCGTCTTTTTTTACATAAGAATAAATCGACTGCGCTGGCAGGGTTAATAAAAGTACTTGAGGTGTATTGAGAGGATTTTCATCTTTTTATTGGTGTATTCCCTTCCATTCATTTTTTCTTTTATAGCTATCTTCATTGATTCCCTTCTATTTTTATAGTGATAGCAGAAAATTGAACAGTTTTTATTAGATTGTGGGTATGCTTATGTATTTTTCGCGCTTGTAGGAGGTATGAGATACAGAAGATAAACCACTGAAGAAATCTTACCAAGGTGTATAAAAGGACACCGAAGCAATGTTATCTGTGCAAGATTTAGTAGTCTTTATTTCTCCGTGTAACTGATGTAAAAAATGTTTATGTAAGATGATACACCACCTATACGTTTTTGAAAAACCTAGCAATTCGGCTTCAAACAAAAATGCATTTATGGGGAGTAAAGGCCGAGAAAAAGCCATTTGGCAGCTTTTTTGTAAATTCTCCACAGAAAGCAGAAAACGAAGGGCTGCCGAATGTAAAAAAATTTGACCAATAACGTGCGGAGCTTAGAAATCTATTTTGGGTTACGAATGATTCCAGTGCAACTTGCATCATTCCACCACGTGAGGCTGTTCTTGTGAAGAAAACTGAGCCGGAAACATCAGTGTTTTTATTGCAAAGTAACAATTATTCTCGAATGTTCAGGTACCCTTAGTAATAAAGGGCTTGGCAAAGTTACTACAAGTTTCATACCCACCAGGGAATTGTAAGGATTTGTATTAGAAGAGTTTTCTCAAAATATTTATTTACGGCGCACTGACTGCCCCTTCGACGACGCTAAGGTATAAAAACATTTACCTAAACTCCAGTACTTTTGGATGGTAACGCCAGCTGCTTCTCCGTTATGTAGTATGTGGTATTGTGGCTAATGTAGAGCCCATAACTTTAATGACGGGTACAATTTCACCAAACAGTAACTGTAGTCACTGCATACTGCAAGCGACACGTTTTGAGTTACTTTTTAATAAAATATTTATTCTCAACCAAATTTCTCTGGAAGCGAAGCGTTAATCGAAGCCACTTCATCAATATTATTTGTACGTTAAAATAAATTCTATACAGTTTGGCTTGTAATTGGAATTTACTGATCTCCCACACCTACAATGCAACAAACCTCAACCTTTATACTTTCAAACCATTAAACTAGAATCGAAGGTATAGCTAGTATATTACGTACGCAAGTATTGTCTCTTCTTTTGAGTTTAAAAAAATGAAAAAAAAATAATAATATTTCGAAGATTTACAGAAGGCTATAGAGCAGCGTGGTTAAAGAGCATCCATCTTCGGACATGCTTATGTGCACGGGTGGTCATAAGAACCATTAGTGCGTAGGTAGGTGACCGGAAATCCCGTTTTGGGCGGAACAGTGCCGTTTTTGAGATCCGCTCCTGCCATACCGTCTTTTTGTACCAATAAACACTCATATCCCGGTTTTGCAGGGCTGAATGGTTTCACAATTTCCGCAAAGCAAGCATAAAAACAGAAGTGTGGTGACTGACTACAAGTAAAATTTACAAATATGACTTTAGATATTTCACAATATTTAGCAAGGGAGTAACAATTCGATGTATTCATACCGAAAATCACTTTAATGTTTATTTCCCATGAATGATCTGAAGAAGCTTTACTTCACCAGTGGACCATTGTCAAACAAGTCATTGCACTATTGACCACTGTCAGGATTATGAAAATATACAGGTGTTTCTCTCACTGAGAGCTCTGTACAAGCCTTTAAATGGCGGAAAACACTGATATACGCGGAGCTCAGATTTCTCGCTGCGTTAAAATGGCCCTGTGTTTTCCTGGAATCGTGGTTCTAGTTGAGCGCCGATTTTCCAATGTGAACTCGACGTGGACATCAAACTGTGTCAACAGTGTGTACGGTATTACTTGTCTTACTGAACTTTGTGTACAAGTGCCAAGCAATTTACAATTGACTTTTCCATGATAAAATATATCCTGGCGATCTGTACTAACGTGAGACCTGGAGAGGGGCGAAGCATGAGCTGTATTTAAAGACTGCAACTCTCTCTCTCTCTTTCGCCACACCATCGCAATCATATATGCGACGTAGCAATTACGAATACAGAGGAGAAGTGAAATTAAAATTGGAGAACTGAAAATTTTATAGTTATTGCGAGCAAGGAGCGAAACAGAAGCAAGCCAGCCAGCGCGGAAGAAAAACTGGTGTCCCGGTGTGTTCGAAATTTGAGTACGTGTGTTTGCCCATAGAGACGACATCTAGCATGAGGCGTAGGAAAACGAGTGTCCCGGTTTTTTGTACCGTAAACACTGTGAATACTACGACATGAGACAACGACGACGTGAGACGACGACGACACGAGACGCAGACAGCTCTAGCCCCAAAGTTGCTTCGCCCCTAAACATAAAAAGTCGTTAAGATACACAAACGCAGTACCCGAAAAGGGACGTTTGAAATTAATGCACGTAATTGAATTGTGAGTGGCCTGTTCCTCAGCCCGAATACTGGCTTCCTGCAGAATGTTTCCTTTTAAATTAGAGCACTTCTTGCACATAAATTGCTCCTGAAAACCTTAAACTTTGGGCTTTTGTACGGCTGTCTTCACCCCTTCGCAGTCTGAGGTGTCCCATTTTCAAACTGCAGAAATGTGGTCGCCCTATGCATACGGCATTACCCGACGGGATGTGCGCTACCCTCTCAGATATACGTGGTCGCCAGTGCGAGGTCGTCGCAATATACACAAATTATGCAGATGCCCACTATCTGGCTATACAAAAAGTTCTTGCTGTAGCGTGCCTCACAGCACTGGTTATAGTTGTTGGCATTGTGGGTGTCTAATATGCTTTGGTCTTGGATCAATTGATACCCACCTTTCGCTTTCGAATTATTAACTTGCTTCGTTGGCGAGAGGTCCTCATTATGCTTTTTTTACGGCTTTTTTATTGAGTTGATTGCACAAGTCCGTTAAAAGCTCAATTGGCGCTTTTATTGTGTTCATTTAGCACGCGTTTTAAATTCGGGATGAATATTAGGGAAAATACCCTTTTGAAGGGTTGTTTCTTTATGAACGAAGAGGTTGCACGGTAATAATCCTCATCACGGGATATCGTTCATACAGAATGTGCTAACGCCAACTCTACTTAGGAAGGCCTTCTGGAAACTTCATTGCGACAGTTGATACTTGTCTTAAAACAAGAGAACAGCCAAAGGAGCAACATCTGATTTCGCAGAACTTTCAGACATAAATACCAGCTTGTGTATAGGGCCAGATAACCTACATTCAGAGCTATCGCAGCACCTGTTCACTAGTTCCTAATACGATGTCTGGTGCTAGTCACCTTATAAAGGTCGTATTCACCTTAATTGCAAGTTTATCTGTGTCGTGGATAAATATACACGCACTCAAGCACCCTCTTAAACAGCGGTTAGCTCATTATGAACAACAGAGGGTGCAATTAGCGCATTTATTCACTTAATTGAAAGTTTGTCTTCCGGGAATTCATAGCGAATATCAAGCTAATTTGTAAATCGGTGGTACACTAGACACCAACAGAAACGGTTACGAGGGACTTCAATTGGTCGCCCAAATGTTGTTCACCCCACACAGATGGTAATATGCCGGTTATTTATAAGTTGCAGCATTCTAGCTCTGTTGAATACAGGGAGCTTTCACTGTCACAACAGTTTTACTGCAGAAAATGAAAGTGTGTCAAAACAGGAATCTCTTTGAAAACTTACGAAGCACAGCGCAAATGAAGACGCATGACTGGTAGTGTTGCATTCTTGGCGTCTTCTCTTCCTGAGCTACCGACACGACGCACCGACTTTTATAGGGGCGCCGAGGCCCGTATGACGTAGAATGCATTCCCTTGTGAGTATGTGCGAGTGTGAGTATCTTGGGCGAGTATCTTGGCATTTGCAATATTCTCGTTTTTAAACATGCCATCGGCGGTCATCCCCCTGTCTCTTTAGAGAATGGGTAGTATTCTATTTCAAATTCTGTGTGAAGGGACAAACATTTAGTGGTTTTAAAAATCGACGCTGTACATTGTTCAAAATTTCAAATGGTTTTGAATTCATGTGGATGTTCAAGAAGTTTAGCGAGTAGAGGCAAAGTTCTTTGCTGTGACGTGAAAACTGACATTTTCACATCCACAAAAACTCTCGTCGAACTCGAGTACATACAAATTACAGTTATTTTTTATCATCTATAGCAGCAATAACTGAGAATTCTTTAGCTATGCACTCACTGCTACGATCTTCTAAACCCATCAATAGCAAATCCGTAACACATGTATCTTTCAGTATTTCGGGCAAAAAGAAGTAATGTAAGTATTGATACCTTCTAGAAACAAAATTTATCATGCTGCCAACCAAATGGCAGCATGGTTGGTATGCACCAGTCGACAACAAACTCTACAAAAATATATCGAAAGTGGGTGCATGCACAATACAAAAATTGAATAGAATAATGAAGGCTTACTCAGTAGGCATAATATTATAAACACCATTTTATCACTATTCCCTTCTTTACAGCACACAGGGTCCAAGTGTGCTCGATATGGACTCCAGCTAGCGTTGTCCACTTACTAGTTGGATGCTCCGTATACGATGCCGAAAAGTACAAACAGTTCGCGACGAGCCAAGGACGTTAGAACTCACTGCACCTATTGCATTTTCCTGCAGCAAGGCCATGTTTGCGTATAAGCTCATTTAGAATATGTATAACCATGGCTTTTTCGAAGACCATCGCGTGTAGGCCCAAATCACATCTTGGCAATTCGCTATGAAGGCCCGGAAGTGGGGGTGCGAGAGTTGGCTATTATCACCAGAGTCTTGCGCTTTGTTATTTGAAAAAAAAAACGTTTTTCAAGAAAACTTTACATAAAACCTTTTGCAGAACGTCCCTAATGTCTGTTGAGTCATCTTTTTTTGCGTTTATTCAAATGGCCCCATTGAAGAATTTTAAAGGGGATTAGAAAGCAAGAAAATAACATATACATACAAAAGTTATATGATATATAGAAGCCGTAACATGGTGATCGAGAATATTTCTTCTCTCTCTTCGAGTGTAACCTACGCATACCGTCACGCCGACGTGTCCACTCTTTTAACAGTGGATCTGTTTATGATTCTAGTTCTGGCGTGAAGCGTTAAAGGATACTGATGGATCCTTGGCTAATTGGAGAGGGTGAAAATGCTAGGGAAAGATGAGTGAGGAACGTGGCGAACCGTCAAAGAGCCCGCGAGCAGGTGTTGGGAGTACACGCCTCAAGAAAAAAATGCGGTCAGACAGGTCCTGTTTATCGAACCCGGAACATTTACGCTGCAGAACCAGGAACGTAATCACAGAGCCGTGCCAAACGCCCAAGTGGTACGAGGACTGCAGCGTAGGTTAACAATAGCAGGTGAAGCCGATTAAAAAAAAAAAAAAAAGATTGGTTGGGTATGCAGTGCGCCTCACCTACAAAGAAAACAGGGCAGATGGGAATTTCTAAAGTATTAGGGAGAATAGGGTTAATTTCGAAGCAGAAATAATTACACAAACGTAACAACAAATACACCTAAAAAACCATTCCTTCTCCTTTTTCTAGGCCGCTTCTTAATTAGACATGACCATAAATGTACAGATTGGTTTAGGAGAAAATTAACGGTTGAAACCTTACTTCCCCCACCCCCCCACCCATTGAGCGCGACAAAAATTTGAACACCAACTGCGCATATAACAAACAAAAAGAAGAGCCCGTAAACGACGCTTCCCATGGTCGGAACCCGATTTGGGACGCTCACTTTAAAATAGCGGCGTCTATGCGATTTTATTTGTGCTGTGATCTCTCGCGTGAAGTGTTTCTCGCCCGTTCACGCGCGTTCGCTTCTGAAGCACAGTGCACCGACACCAAGTTTATGTTACAGACGACGACTTCGTGAATCTGCTTTTCATGTGCTCGACGCGTGCTAACGCCGTCCGATTTCGGACATATGTGAAATCTAGCGGGAAAAATGATCGACATCCCATTGTCATGAAGAACATGCAGCTCCGATTTCCGAAACCCATGTGAAATGCAACAGCCGGGTCATTGTACAAACGCCATCATAATAAAAAGTCTGAAACATAGCTCCGACCAAGTCACACACATGATGAAATGTTTATTCACGAAAGCACGGGGAATGCAGGAGGCCGACACCCTTCGCCTCTTCGAAGCATTTTTAATTTCAAAAATTACTTATGCCCTACTTATCCTCTTCTCACAAAGTTTGAAATCGAAAAGCTGGATCTTATCGTTACAAAAGACTACAACCAGGCTGTCGGACGGCCCGTCAGCACTGCCAGCGACAAGATATTAAAGCTTGGCCTGCGGTATACGGCTGACGACCTCATAGTATCCCATATTTCCAACCAACATAGACGCTGGGAGTCACGAGCACAGGGAGAGTAAATCTCTGTCGATTGGTGCTCACATCCCCTCTCTCATCATCATACATCTGAAATGAGATATACCCGCTCCAGTATTTTGAAAGAGCTTTACATTGCGCCGCTCCCTCAAAGCCTGCAGCCCGCGCATCATTCTGGGCACAAGGGAGCAAGAGTAAGGTCATCCACACCTATTACGGTGGGGCGGATCAGCTACAACCACCAGGCACGCGTCTTCCTATATGGGCGTAAGAAAAATGACAGCCGTGGTTGTCCTCCACAAGAAGCCCGTCGTCTGCGTAACCTTACACGGATACGATCTCTTAGGATACAAAAAACGGCCATCGCTATCACCATAACGCAAACTAAAACCAACGCAACCATCAGCGATTCACAGCGAGCGTGCAGTACCTTCTCATGCGGGCGAATTCAGCAGACAACCCACCAAATCATCTGCCACAATCCACGAGGCAGATCAGTCATGATCATATGGGCACCCGCCTAGTGCGCCATTCCAGGAAACGAAATCCCCCACCTCTTGTGGGGAGAGTTATCGCGCGGGTCCCAGAGATGCGAACATGATATGCGAACCCCGTTGATCATGAATCACGAGATACCACAACACTACAGGCTACAACGCGTCATCTTTCCAGCCCGGCATCAACACCTAAGGAAAGAGGAGGAACGGCTGCTGTGTGCACTCCAGACGTATATATTTTCCCATCTCACTCAATGCCATATATTGCATTGCACCATATATTCACACCAATGCTGCGTCTCAAGCCCCTAGGGCCCTCGGACATATGGCAGAAGGCTGTGCACACGCCCCACTACATTCCTGAAATTCCTGTATTTTTTTTACGAGCTTTGAGAAGTAGGTCTGAACACCTCTGACTTCAATTATAGCCTTGTGCTGATGAAGAGAGATGCTGAGTCTCGTTAAGCTGATTGGGTCTTGGAGTAAGTATTCGTGCCGATTGGTTTTCTCAATAAACACGTTTACACTCTCTCCGACGTAGGAAGAGGGTCCGAGAGTTCTCCTGTTTGAGGCCTCGTGCCTAAAAAAGGAGAACTCGTGCGTGCGAAGTTTTATATACTCAGTTGTAAACACGGACAAGGGTTACCTTTAATTATGAAGCCTGGCAGCGATCTTGGCTTCCTACTCCACATAAACATAAAAGGTGCGGAAATGAAAATATACGCAGAGACAAAAACTCATACTAACACAAACAAACGCGAATTAGCGCACGGAAACTTAGAGATGACGAATCACGCACACAGCAAAAGCACAGCAGTAAAGTTAAGGCAAAGGTTCACAGGGTTTTGTTGAGCCCGGAGTCACGGAGAAAGGCCACTGTACTCCGTGTTGCTCCGGCAGTGAGGTGCCATAGACCAATGACGTCACAAAGTTGCAGTGGTTCATCAGCATGTAGTTCCAAAGCTACCTTCAAGGTTAGCCTCAGAGTGTCATAACCTGGGACACACACGCATTGCATGTTCATAAACCGTGCAAGCGTGTCCGTGAGGGAAGGAAAGTCGGCACGTCTCTTGGAAGTAGATGCTGATAAAAGCGACAGGGAGGCGAATTGTGTGCACAGTTGCTTCTCCCTGGTTTCCCCGGCAACAAGGTATTGGGAAAGTGCAGACGGGATCAATTGTGTACAAAGTCAATTCATGTTGCGGGTTGTAACCAGCGCTTTACAGAGTACGCAAGCGTCGCGGTGTCACGTACAGAGAATGGAGTCGGGATGATGACGCTAGATTGGTTGTCGGCCGCGCAAGCGGTTTCGTCAGGGACAACAATAGGAACCGGGTTCGATTCCCGGCTGTCGGATTTGATTCGTGCCACCAAAGGGTATGAGAAAGAAGAAGCGACACCCGAGAAGACACCGCGAGAAAAGAACAAGCGGAGGCCAGGTGATCTAGCACGTCGAAAAGATTCGGGTGCTGGGTATGCTCCTAGAGCAAAGCAGAGCCAATTGCGAAAGTCAACGGCCAAAGTAACCACGGCCATACGCCTCATATAGAGGATGTCCAGCAGAAGGGCCGGATGCTTGAGGAGGTCTGCCTTACGTGGATGGTCAAGTTCTTTTCTGTGAGCCATATTGCAAATGTGGAGGCCTCCCACAATTGGAAGGTACACGAGCGCAACAAGGCCTTCGCGCTCATACGAAGGGACTTCAAGGAAGCACTCGGGCTTTTCGACTGTGCAAGCACGTAGACGCTCCTGTCGCTGAAGGTGCACAACACCCTCGAGGAGATTGCAGAAGGGCAGAAAACCGTCCAGCGGTCGCCGCTCTCGGGCACCAGAAACAGCCGGCAGGTGCTCCGTAACCTGGGACTGGAGCCGAGGAGAGCGCACGAGGAGATTGCGGAAAGAGCGGAGGTACCAGAGTGTGCGCCGACATACGTTCCAGTGTGCCCGATACTCGACAGCATGAATCCTTAGAACAACAAGCAGCGTAGGGCGGCAATGGCCAGGGACTTCATCGACCTCCACGCCAGAGACAGTGGTGCCGTATATATGGACTTGGCGGAGTATAAGGACAGGAGGTGAGCGTTCGCCGTGGTGATGGTCAGAGCGGTCACCGGAGAGACGGAGGCGGCGGCGAGCTTGTAGACCCGGGCGGAGCATCGGACCGAGGAGGTACCCATCGCCCTGGCCCTCGCCCGCCCCAGATGTACGACCGTGCTTAGTGAATTGAGGACCGCGGTGCGGATCCACGCCAGAGGCAGAGTGTGTGTGGCAGCAGTGCGGGCGCCGCGAGTGGTGAACCTAACGGACAGAGCGGTAACAAGTGGTTCCCCACCCACATGGGAAGGAATGTGTCGGCCCTACGCAAAGCAAACCACAACGAGACGGCCAACGAGCGGCGCGAGGTACGACGCCCAACCGACCGACTCGACGAAGCAGTGGTGGTGCGAGTCCAAGACAGAATGACAGAGTACAGTGAAGTGCTGAAATGCTGCAGACTAAGGCGCAGCACTTTGCCCCTCCTCATTTCGCCATGATCAGAAGCGAGGCGGTGGTGTTTCGGCAACTGCAGCCTGGGTCGCTACCCACGCCGGTGTTAAGAAAATACGTGTGTTCTAGTGTGTATGTAAGTGACTTGTGTCGCGTATGTGGATCGGATAGGGCTATTGCGGCCCACATTTTGTGAGCTTGTTAACAGAATCAGAGTTAGGCAAGTGCAGTGACGGCGATCCCGCCATAGGTTCCGGCCACCGCAAGAAGCGACCAACCGGAAGAGCAGACACGTGCCGTCCGGTGGATGTCCCTGGAAAAGCAGCGCTCGAGCGAAAGCGCCAGGTGCTCGCTGCCACCCCAGAACCCGGGCAGGCATGGGTCCCAGAAGGCGGGAGTATTGAAGGCTGGTCGTCGATAGAGGACGCCACGCCGAGATGATGTGAGGCCGCATTGCGATGACCCTCCTCTCGTGGGGCTAGGATAGTCGTCCGCCGCATGATCAAATAAAGTATTTTCACTCACTCGCTGACTTCTACGCGATGCGAAAGTTTTTCGCCCCACAAACGGCGCTCGTCAGTGGTTCAAGGTGGTTCAATGTGACCTAGGAGGCGTTGAAAAGTTCGAAGATAGGTTTTGCCCCTCCTTAGCTATGCTTCTTACAAGTATTTCGCAGAAGCATAGTAAAGTAGCAATACTTCTAGTACATGAGGTGCTATTACGGAAGAGCAATTTCGGGCATATCGCGCAATTTGTGCAACGCCTACTCACCAACCAACCAGCAGCCAAAGAATATTCTCAGCCATCTAGGTGGAAGTGATCAGAAACTTAGGTACCGCTCCATCAATTAGATCACACACGTTTTCTGTATCCATGCGCCGTAGCCATTCTGGGAATAAAATATAACAAGTGCTATCGTTCCATCATGGAGGTCCTTACGCATTTTGTGGCCATTTATCCTACACTTCACTTTGAAGCAGCTAATGCAAACCTTTTTTAGGTAATTGTCCTGTAGTTGTGCTGAAAATTAACGCGCCAAAACCTCTCACGAGAATTTAGATATTAGTACGTAGACTACGGGCGCCACCTTCTTCGCCTCATCCTTTAAACTATGTTGCTCTGCATCAGAACTGCTGTGAACTTGACTACACTGAGGCTCGCTCCGACACAGTCCCTGGTTTCTCGGCTCCAGTCTTTCCTTCCAGCCTAATAGCTGTCTCTTCACCATCTGGAATTGTGATGGTCATAGACAAGCTATTCACAATGACAGACCAACTTACTCTCTAGTCTTCCGCAAACACGGCTTCTGCACCTGGTCAAGATGGCATCAGCTATGCAGACTTGTCACGAGAGCTTCCTTCTCGGCACATACCACTCAAGCTGGGAAACGAGCCGCCTTGAACCGAACTTGCAGCACGGTCACCTTGTTCGTGAACTCCAACCTAGCAAACGCCCTACGGAGATTAAGTATTATCTGCCCATTGCACTCCTGTGCTGCGAGGGTAACTGATTGAGAAAATGGTTCTTGTTCACTAAACTTGGTCTCGACAAACCGAAACATGTATGCCCCAAAGATGACTGAATTCAGACATTCTAGCAGCAGCATCGACGGCGTGAGCACTCTTTTCATGCCCAGTGTCACAACTTTCTAGCAGCGTTCATTGACATTAGAGCAGCCTTTGATTGTGCGGCATATGAGGTGATAACCTCGACAATGAAATCGGTAGGCATCGCAGGTCGCATTTATGCATGGATAGCTGATTACCTCTCCTACCGATCTGTTTTTATGTACACGAAAGACAGAGAAACAGCCTCGCACGATGTTATGCGAGGGGTGCCAATGCATAGAATTTTTATGCCCAAATCTATTTAATATCCGTGTCAATAGAATTGAGAAGTTCATGACGCACACTGTAAATATATGGGTCTATTCTGATGACATCTGCATTTAGAGCTCTGGCCGCAACTGGTGTGTTTTATGAGATGGCCTTCAAAAAGCCATCAATTCAACAGCGCGACTACTTGTTTAAATGCGGCAATCAAATCTCGGCTAGGAAATCTGCCGCAGTAGCCTTCACCAGGCGTGAAGTTTCCCGCTCTCACCTTTTGGCACAGGTGTTCCTAAACCAACTGTGGAAACACACCGAGGGTAATGACGTGGTCCACACGTTCGTCTCCTGAAGGAGGAGCTGGACTCTTTGCTGAATTGTTATGAATGCTTACCAGCGGGTCAGGAGGCTGTTCTGTTGGGCTCGTTCTATGTACATCTCTACCAGTGTTGCGGAGTTACCATTCCGGAATTGAAATGACTCCGGATTCATTCCACCTTTTCGAGATGCCGGAATGGAATGAGGACAACGCTTGGAGGAATGGAATGGGAATGGAATTAGGCTCCTTTTGCTCGGAATGGAATGGGAATGAAATGGTGATTTTCAGACGACGGTGTTACCATCGCTGGAGCGCTACTTCAGTAGTCTGTGGCGACGACTGCGTTGGTATATCTCAAAGGGAGCAGCGGCGACGAAAACGAGAACGCATACCGGGAATCTAAAGAAACTGAATCCACGCAGCCTGCCTCAGCGCTTTGAAAATGAACGTGCGAGTCGCGCAAGTATATTGCCTAGAAGTATATTTTAGGCACTATAGAGCGAGAGCGCATGGCCGGTGGCTCCGCTAGGTCGGCTCTTCGTGCAGATCGCACTCAGTCGGAAAACTTCATTCATTACCCTATAGACTGGTTGCGCGACCGAAAAGCTCTGACAAGGTCTTTGCACACACGGCGCGTGCGTGAAACCGGGGGCCACAGATTTAGTCTCTCTCGCGCTCGCTCAGAAACTGTGCTTGCATTGTGTCAAAATACTAACTTGAAAATCGCATAAACGAACGGTTCTAAATAAGACAACACATGCGTCGATCATGAAGGAGCACAATAGTACCCTTATCTCATAAACCATGTAACGGTGTGCATTCAGATCGTCCGCAGCTGCGTTTACTTAGTGCGCGAAAAATCGTTGCATGGGTTCGTTCTTCGCTTGCGGTTTGGGTGTCTGATGATTTGACGATCGGTTAGACGCACTTTCAGAGAAAGTTGGACGCACTTTTAGCTTTCGCGCTTCTCTCTGCTTTCGTTAGGAAGGGGCGCTAATTTTTTGCATTGAGTAGTTGTTCTGCACGAGATATGTAACCAACCTGCTACCACCTCTAAACTTCGGTGACAAGCGACACATTTTGCATACTTTTGCAGTATTCTACCCGTATGATAACATCAGATTAATGTTGCGTTCATCTGCACCTCGATAGAGCACCTGAGGTAGTTTTCACGTTGAGGAATTAAAGGAATGGAATTGAAATTCCTCTCAATTCCAGGAATGGGACTGGGCTAACTTCTGTCATTCCGAGGAATTAAAAAGAATGGAATCAAGAAAAGTTCTAATTCTTTGGAATGGAATTGAAATGGAATGGGGACGCCCATTCCGCAACACTGATTTCTACACAGCACTCTGAAAAGGAATGCGCTGATACAGTGTCTAAGCACTAGGGCTCCTTTCCAAGACCAACACAAGGCTGTAAGAAGGTATGCAGACCGGAGCTTACCGGTTTTTTTCTGGCCTTTCCAAGACAACTAATGTGGGGACCATACCAGGGTCTAGGTGATTCTCATTAAGTGTGCCGGTGAAAGAGGAAAAGCTTCGTACACATGTGCAGTTTGTAACCAGGGCTCTTGTGGCTCATTAGGTTCTAACTCCACCTTAGTTGTATCAGGCACTTTACAAGCCTTGTGTCAGAAGTACCCTGTTCCGCTACATATTCCCCTCTTGATGCAGTCCCCCTTGAGAATTGTCACCACAATACCTGGTATAATCTGTGTATCGAGATTGCTGATTCCACCCCTCAAGTCAAAATCATCACCACCAGCCTATCTACGCCCACTCCAGGGCAAAGGCCACTCCCATTATTCTCCAATTACCTCGGTCCTGTGCCAACTGTGGCCAATTTATCCCCGCAAACTTCTTGATCTCATCTGCCCATCTAGCTTTCTGCCGCCCCCTGCAACGCTTGCCTTCTCTAGGGATCCACTCTGTTACCCTTAATGACCAGCGGTTATCTTGCCTTCGCATTACATGCCCTGCCCACGTTCATTTCTTCTTCTTAATTTGTACTAATATGTCTTCAAGACCAGTTTGCTCCCTGACCCACTCCGCTCTCTTCTTGTCCCTTAATGTTACACCTATCATTTTCCGCTCCATTGCCCGCTGAGTCGTTCTCAATTTAAGTTGAACCCTCTTAGTGAGCCTCCAAGTTTCTGCCCCGTAGGTGAGTACCGGTAAGATGCAGCTGTCATACACTTTCTTCTTCAGCGACATTGGTAGGCTGCTATTCATTATCTGAGAATGTCTGCCATATGCACTCTAGCCCATTCTGATCCTTCTAATTATTTGTGCCTCATGGTTGGGATCTGGGGTCACAACTTGGCCTAAGTAGATATATTCGCTTACCACTTCCACTGCCTCGCCACCTATATCAAACTGCTGTGCTTTCCCGAGGTTATTGATCATTACTTTAGTTTTCTGCATATTAATTTTCAGGCCCACGGTTCTACTCTGTTCGGCCAGTGCGGAAAGCATGCTTTGAAATTCGTCCCCCGAGTTACTTAGCAAGGCAACGTCATCAGCAAATTTGAGGTTACTGAGGTATTCTCCATTAACCCTTACTCTCACCTGTTCCCAATCCAACGTTCTGAATACTTCTTTTAAGCATGCTGTGAATAACATTGGAGAGATTGTGTCTCCTTGTCTGACATCCTTCCTTATAGGTATTTTACTGCTCTCCCTATGGAGGATGAGGGTAGCTGTAGACCCATTGTAGATATCCTCTAGTATTCTTACATAATGCTCATCTACCACCTGGTTCCGTAATGCCTGAATGACTGCTATGGTTTCGACCAAGTGAAATGATTTCTCATAATCTATGAAGGCTATATATATGGGTTCAGTATACTCAGCGCACTTCTCTATCACCTGATTGATCGTGTGAATATGGTCCATTGTTGAATAACCTTTACGGAACCCTGCTTGTTCTTTAGGTTGACTGAAATCTAACGTTGCAGAGATTCGGTTGGCGATTACCTTCGTAAATACCTTGTAGACGACTGCCAGTGCGCTGATCGGCCTGTAATTTTTCAAGTCCTTCATGTCGCATTTCTTATGGATTAGCATGATGCTCGCGTTCTTCCAAGATTCCGGTACCATTGCGGTCATTAGGCATTGCGTATACAGGTCTGCCAGTTTTTCAAGTACAATTTCTCCGCCATCCTTCAAGAGGTCTGCTGTTATCTGATCCTCACCAGGTGCTTTGCCCCCTTTCATTTCTTTCAAAGCCTTCCTTTCTTTTTCGGTCCTTACTTGTGAGTGGTCTATAACCTCTGAACTACTGTCTCGTTCGGCATTATCCTGGATGTCGCGGCTACTGTACAGGTCCCTATAGAACTCCTCGGCCACTGCGACTATTTTATCCCTATTTGTGATGACATTGCCTTGCTTATCATTAAGTGCATACATCTGATGTTTCCCCACGCCAAGACGTCTCTTCACTGCTTTCAGGCTACCTCCGTACTTTACAGCGTATTCGATCCTTTCCATGTTATACTTCCGTATGTCAGCTGCCTTGCGCTTATTGATTCACTTCGAGAGCTCGGCTGGTTCTATTCTATCAGCTGCGGTAGAGATTCTCATGGTTTGCCGTTTCCTGATTAGATCTTTCGTCTCGTGTGAAAGTTTACCAGTATCCTGTCTAGCCATAGTGCCCCCGACTTCTACTGCACACTCCGTGATAATGCGTGTAAGGTTGTCACTGGCTTCCTGTGTCGTAAGCTCGGCTTCCTCGTTAGGGGCGGAATATCGGTTTTGCAGCGCGATCCTGAATTCTTCTACTTTACGTCTTACTGTTAGCTCATTTATCGGCTTCTTTCGTACTAGCTCTTTGCGGTCCCTCCTCAAATCTAGCCTTATTCGAGACCTTACCATACGGTGGTCACTACACCTTACCCTTCCGAGCACTTCCACATCCTGCACGACGCATGGTTATCGCATAATATGAAGTCTATTTCATTTTTGTGCTCCCCATTCGGGCTCATCCAGGTCCACTTCCGACTCTCCCGTTTACAGAAGAAGGTATTCATTATGCGTAGGTTATTCCGTTCTGCAAACTCAATTAGTAAGTCCCCCCTGCTATTTCTACAGCCCAGACCATAGTTCCCAACTGCCTTGTCTCCAGCCTGATTCTTGCCTACTTTAGCATTAAAGTCCCCCATAACTACGGGATACTGTGTTTTTACTTTGGCCATTGCCGATTCCAAATCTTCATAGAAGCGTTCCACTGCTTGGTCGTCATTGCTGGATGTGGGCGCGTAGCCCTGCTCCACCTCGAGCTTGTACCTCTTATTGAGCCTCATTACAAGACCTGCTGCCCTTTCGTTAATGCTATAGTATTCGTCTATGTTGCCAGCTATGCTTTTATTGACCAGAACTCCCTGTCCAGTTCCTTTCTGTCCTCTAGACCCCGGTAACAGAAGACGTGTCCATTTTGCAGCACCGTAAAGGCTTCGCCTGCTCTCCTAGCCTGGCTAAGCCCTATTACATCCCATTTATTGCCCTCTAATTCCTCGAACAACACCTCGAGACTTCCTTCGCTAGATAGGGTTCGCGCGTTAAACGTTGCCAGGTTCAGGTTCCATTGGCGGCCTGTCCGGATCCAGAGATTCTTAGCACCCTCTGCTGCGTCACAAGTCTGACCGCCGCCGTGGTCAGTTGCTTCGCAGCCGCTGGGGACTGAGGGCCGAGTGTTAATTGGCGTATTCGTGGGAGGTTCTGGCCGTTACGACGCCAGGGTGGCCAATCCTGCTCTGGTGACGGAGTGCATTACCAGCAATGGTCGCCGGGGTCATGCCGCACCCCAAGCACCTTTGTGCAATTCCATCAATAAGCGGATTTTTTTTTAATCCGGTGGGAATTGTCTGGCACCGAGATTCGAACCACGGTCCTTCTGCACGCGAGGCGGGTGTTCTACTTCTACGCCATCGCTGCATCTCGACCCCTCAAGTACTTTACTCTAAAGCACATTTCGTATTGCTACCCTAAACACAAGCGTATTTACACCGATGCATCGGGGCCGGCCACCTCATGTACGGTCAAAGTCTGGGTCCCATCGACGGAGGTTACAAATGTACACAGGTTAGACCACAAATCAACGTCGAGGACCTTACAAGTTGACGCATTGTGGTTTGTTTTGCAGTAAATTCTTGGGGAAGAAGCTTCTATGTGGGGCACGTTTATAGTTCTACGAGCGGTGCTTCAGAAACAAGCATAATTTGGGCGGAACAACCGGCTGACAAAATACACGCTCTGAATACACAGGGTGCCAGCTTGCCTCATGACGTAGGGCTACAGTGGCTACCCAGACATTTTTGGGTGAGTCGGAATGGGGTGGCCGATTGATTGATTGAACTGAGACGATGAGGCGTGCCGTATTGGAGGACTGCGGATTAAATTTGACCACCTTGAGATCTTTACCGTGAGCCAAAATATCGTACACACGCACGTTTTTGTTTTACGCCCTCATCAACACCGCCCCAATATAGTAGGATTTGTTAGATTCAAATATTAAGGTTTGTGCTGTCGGCGAGTGCAGATTTCAAGCGACGTGCCACTTCGTTTAGCGAAGACTTCGCGTTCAGACCCCCTACCTCTCCGAAAACTTACTAACTTGCAATGGCACGGCCCTCCTTGTACAAAGTACGACAAGGTAAACTGAGTGTAGGCGGCGAAGACTACATTTACAATGACGAGTTTGATAATGTGGAGCAAAAACGTTGTAGTTGCAACGGCGTCTACAAATTCCTATTTCTAGTAAAAATGATTCTAACAGTGTTTTCTACGCCTCCACAAACAGTGCAATGAGTGCCTCGCTTCACCTTAATCGTTATGCTTATCAATAGTTGAAGGTGCAAGAATAAAAGAGATGAAGTAATACAACTAATCCAACGTTTTGCATCCTAGTGTTATCAGGCCTCTCAAGCTTGGACGTTCCCTGGTTTCCCTATAGGCGGCGTAAAAATCGACGCCCCACGTGACCAACCTACAGGGCACTATTCGACCATCAAGTCCACCAGACGGCGCAAGCGAAAGGTTACTTTTGGTATAGAATACAAAACATTCATTCCGTGACTCAAAGAGCCAACACAGTTCGCTTACAATGTGTTGTTGAAAAATATTATTAACAAGTTCCGCATCAAACATCTGTTGAGCAAAAATGTACGCAACTTTTTACGAACAGCCGACTGGTGCGCCACCTCGTTTCTGAAATCGCAACCACAAAGCCCCCAATTCAAATTGAAACCGCTGCAACGGCCCACCGTTTCTGTGTGTTGAACACTGTTTTCGTGACTGTTATTGCTGTTATGTGCTATTGCGTCCATCAGTTGTTGAGAGGACTGGCAAAACACGGGAATTGAGTGCTTGTTGAGTGACAAATGTGGGAAATTCCGCATCGGAAGACAGCTGTCGAGGCCAGAATATTTGATTCTTGTAACAGGTGAGTGTTATGCACTCCGCTAGAAAGACGGTGCAAACGAAACCGTTGTCGCCGTCAATGCCTCATTTGTGCCTTTCGTTCGATATCTTAGCGCAAGTGAACGAGTTGTTATGGCAAAAAAAAATGCTGTCACGAAAGCGACGTACAATTGCAGCGATCGAAATGAAATGATGTCCTGGTCTCTGTAAACTTGCGGATGTCAATAAACGATTTGTTCCCACTTACTGCTCACTGTGGTCTGTGCCAGTCGAGGGCATCTGGTCACCTGGCGTAACATCACTTCACTAGCGCGGCGCAAGTAAACACGCGGCCAGCGTGCCAGCCAGGAACCAGCAGGAGCAGCCACGGCCGGACTCGACGCTCCTTTCGCACGCGGGAGGAGGAGAGTCGAGTCCGGTCGTGGAGCAGCGAGCCGGCGGCCGCCGTGCGAGGGCAGCCATGTTATTAAGGAGCTCAAGCGGCCTGTGCAAAAAGCATCCGCCATGTTTACAAAGCCATGTTTACAGCGCCATCAAGCGGGCAAACTCGGTAGTTCATGACGCCGCCACTACGCTTTTTCTGGCACTACAGGCAAAGCTAGACCTTTGCTTCTCTAAAATCCTCCCTGTTCTGTGGTGTTATCGGTAGTAAAACTTAGTTGGATGAAACATCTTCGAGCACTGAAATTTCGTTACAGAATACACACGTTGATGTGTTTTTGTTTTGCACAGGTCTTAACTGGGTCAAAAATTGAATAGCAACAGTAGCAGGAATGACATTAGTACGTACAACTGCAAAGCGACGGAAAATTCTGCAAAAAGAGAAAATTTAAAAGGAAATATGAACAAGCAAGCTATTGCCGAAAAACAGAATTAATCATTCGCACACCAACAAGGTGCCCTTACGCTCAGCATGGAAGCGATAGTAAAGTAGGGAAGCGGTTCTACTCCGGCATATGCCCCGGCGCCATTCAACCCAGGAACGATGCTGGCCGTACAAACTTTCTTTGCGATGTGCCACTAGTGAGTCGACTTCAAAAAGGAATATCTATAAATTGAAAAGGACTTCAGAATGGAATATCTATAACTTCAAAAAGGAATATCTGCAGCTGGCGACGGCGATACTGCAGATATTTCAAAAACGTAAGGACATACTGTATTGGAAAGACTTACTGCACAATTTTTAGAATGTCTAAAAGCCCCAATGGTTCCTGTAGATTAAAAAAAAACTTCAGAATAATTCTGGATCTCAAAACAGAAGATACAGAGTTCACAAGGATCATAGACCCATTACCTTCCCTCGGTTGAAGAAGAGACTTTTACCAAGATAAAGTCACCCTAAATTTTCGAACACCCCGAGAAGACACAGGCTTTAGTAAAAAATACTCTAGAAAAGATCAGGTCTATTGCATCTATCAAGTAATGGTAAATCCGCTAAGCATATGAACTTCTCCACATGGCATATTAATGTTATGAAACAAGATTAGAATTCAATTGAGCCTAACGGAGTGCTGGAAGCATTGAAGGACAAAGAATAGGAGCATACCGACATATCATCCGTAGACAAAGTAGATAATACACGCACGGGCCGGGTAATCCTTCAAATAAGAACGGAAACCCTCGCGATTGAAAAAAAGCATACGAGAGGGAGATAACTCCTCGAAGAAATTGTTCGCACCCTGGGTGATCAGGAGCCTTGTCTGGAAGAATGCACAATTTACGATAAATGAGCAATATTTATTCCAGTTCAGGTGTGCAGAATTACACTCTTGTTCTTTGACACATCATACAATGCGGACAAAGTGCTGCATGAGCTATAGTGGGAAGGCGAGGCTACAGTGTGAAAATATTTATGAATAAATTTAAGTGATTACAAATAAAACAATCGAAATCGCCTTGTTTTTTCAGGTAGCGGGACGCTGCAACAGGTAGATGGATGTCAGATGGATGACAAGATGCCAGTACTAACAACAAAGACGAGAAAGAATTCTAGTGGACAGAAAATAAGGGCGTAGGAGCAGTCAGAATGCCCACCCAAAAGTGTCGAAAATGAGCTGACTGTTTGTTTAAAAAAATTAGTAGAAAACCAATGCTTTCTGCTGGTGATGACATATGCTGCGAAAACTTGGCCTTTTGCAAAACCAAAAAATAAACAAAGATCGACTCAGCGGGCCATGGCTGAAATGACGATAAGTCTAACCCTTAGGACAAAAACATGTTGCTTGGATACGACAAAAAACTTGAGGGGAAAATATTTTCACGAGACAACGACGAAAACGAAAGAGCAGCATAGCGGGATTGGCCCATACCATCTGACGGAGAAGCTTCCTGGCGCGTAGCCTGCGCGGGCTTTATCTTGGCTACCATGTACTTACACCAAATACATCGATCACATTGTTTGTTACATAGGTAAATGCACCATCAAAAATGAATCGTATGATCTTTGTTCTCCCTACACGTAAAAATATCACAGTTTAAATGAACGAACATTATTAACCGACCATGTTTTGAGACAAAAGTGTAATCGTTCGGCCACCAGCGTATACCAGCGGATATTGATAGGATTGTCTAGACCCAGTTAGGATAAAATCAGGAACGCAATAGGAAAATTCGACGGGAAATGTTGTGCTCGGGCAGTGTAAAAAAGTGGATGTATTGCACTATGTGAGGGCCTTGTCCTGCAGCGTGGAGGTGGATGGGGGGTATGGGCTGTCGATATTGACTATGAAAATATCCTAAATAAGAGCGCTTTTGTAAATCACTGCAAAAGCAAGAGCATCTTACCACTCGACCTAGTGAACTTAACATTTGGGTTATACAAACGTCGTGCCACAACTTTATGTGCGCGCCGACGGACATTTGCCGCACACCCCTTGCCTTCCATGACAACGGTACTTACAGTACTAAAACATTAGAAGTGGCGTAAGCATCATTTACCTAAGTTTGTTATCTCTATTAATGAACTCTTGATGCTGACATTGCCATTTCTTTCCTTTTTCCGGCCTACGTGGTAATGAAATTGTTCCGTACTTCAGTTCAAAGAGCGCACAAGCGGTTAGGCGGCGTCTCATGGAGCCAAACGACAGTTGCTTTCGAAAGGAAGGAGTGGGAGACGGGTCACTCTGCTTTCAAGCTCCACTAACGATTTATCCCGCAAAGGTATAAACTCATAGACACAGGAGCCATTTCCTCCAGGAGCCTAACTAACATTACACCTCTGCGCGCGTGTCCCCACGTAAAAACCTAAAATTCTTCCAGATTACCCCCTATATTTCTCACGCAATATTTACAACTTCATATTTCTCGAGATGTAAAGTGCTGCAATAAGATTTAAAAAATTGCACATATTGCGGTAGTGGTGCAAAGCTGGACATACAGCACAGCAGCCATCCCCTTTTCCTTCCTCGGAGACCCGGCTGTTGCACCTATTTCCCAACTTTCCGCCGGCTAAACCTTTTGGTGAATGGCAGGCTGCGATCGTTTTCTCCAAAGGATATCCCATTTCTTACAGAATTGACCACTTTATTACAAGCTAGTATCGGCAACCACCTTCGCGAACTCGGCGTGTGTAACTTGAAATTATCTGAGCTTCCCATTTCAGGGGCCAACGCACGTGATTTCACGAGAGGAACAGCGTGAGATAGATCACGCCACGACCGCTGGGCAGGGTGTTCTCGAAGGTCGAGCTGAATGACGCTGGGCGCTCCTCGCGAGGCACCCCACATTTGTGCTCGTTATTTTTTGGGGTATTCTTTGCGACCTTAAACAGCTCTGTTGTTCAAACAGTAATGCCAACAGTAATGTATGTATTCTATTTTGATAGATCCAGTAGTCGCAGCTAATTTTGTAACACATTCATCTCTTGTTAAGCGAAACTTAAAATTCCGATATATATAGCCAGTTGCATCCGATGGCGTATGTGATTATCGTTTTTTTTTAATCTGCATGTGCGCCGTAGTCAGTCGGGTAGACCTAAAGTGCGCAGGCAATCTGCTCAAAAGATGGCACCGTGACTGCGCACGAGAAGCTGCATCAAGCAAAAAAAAGGAAAATGCAGTTCGAACAAGGGGTAGCAAGATGGTATTCTTTTTGTCTCCCTCTGTGTGTGTTCAGCATCAACATCCTAACAAGAGTTTTCAATGATCCGTTCATTGCGGTCATCTGTTCTTCATCGTCTTTGTGATTTTGGGCTAGTGTGGGTTCCAGAACATGCGGCAATCTCTCACAATGAAGTGGCTGCTGAATTCGCCTGTATGTCTCTTGGTGGACCTCTGGTCGTGCAATGTCGAAATGATAGCTTTCTATAGGGGGCGAGATTTAGCAGTTTACAACTACCCCAGACTTACCAGCGAGACGCACGTCTCTCTTTAAGCGATTATACCCACCGTCCTCATGAATGGAAGTAGTTGTTTTGTGAATCAAGGCTATGCCAGATAGCAATCACTAAACTTCGAGAAAAATTCCCCGATCAAATTTTTATCTTCATAAATCTGGTTTAGCTCCATCTCCTCAATGCCGTTGCGATGACGAAGTGGCAAATATAGACCATTTCCTTTTTAATTGCCGCAGCTGGCCCCAAAGCGACGCACGCAGCTGGAGTTCACTTTTACGTGCCTCCACCTTCTGCTATCTCCTTACGAGGTTCTCTCCCCAGGCAGAACCGCCCTAGGTGTCTGTCACAGGGATGTTGTGTCCGCCCTTCAATCAAATATTGTGGCGATAGGCCAGTTTTCCTGGTAGCCAGTGAAGCGTTCACATTCATTTATTTTTCTTCCTGACGCTACTTTCAAAGTATATATATATATATATATTTATATATATATACATATATATATATATGTATATAAATATATATATATATTTATATATATACATATATATATGTATATATATATATATATATATATATATATATATATATATATATATATATATATATATATAGCAGATGATGTAGCAGGTGAACATATTGCAAACAACGGAAGTATTTATCAAAAAATACAAGGTAGAAAAGGAATGAGGACAACAATTGAATAAAGATGTCGGGAAGTCCGGCATAGTATGCAAACACCCTCTCGCACAAGAAGAGTCTGAGTCCAAGGCCGTGGGAAAATTGCATGAGTGGCCTTATAGTTTTGGCGGCGGTGGAAGCGGCGGCTAGTAGAAGCTTCCGTCGAAGGCGGCTATCACTGACGGTTGTTGTCGCTGACGCAGCGTGGCCCCGGCATCTCAGAACAGTCACGGTGCCATGACGACTTCGCGAGGAAGCTGGTCGGCCGGAACCCGGGCCATGCTTGGGGTAGCGCTCCCGCAGTCTGGGCGCCTGCCGCCGGAGAGCAGGGTCTTCTCAGTATCCGCGTACCCGCAGTACTTTCGACTGCCGCTGGTCCACCATGCTACCTCGGGGTAGACAATGCGCTCGTTTAATCGATCGCTTCTCGATCTTTCTCTAACACCGAGCCTCATTACTCTTCTTTCTCAGCTCCATAGTCTCGAGCCTCCTTCCGATCTTCGCTTCTTCTTCCTCTTTTCTCCGCCAGTCGCGTGCTTCTGCGTCTTTTCGCCGTGATTTCTTCTTGTATTTCCCGCGCTGGGGGCACTTCATGACAATATATAGACGCATTCGCATATATATAAGTATATATATATAAATAAATAAATAAATAAATAAATATATATATATATATATATATATATATATATATATATATATATATATATATATATATATATATATATATATATATATATATATATATATATACACAAAGTAAAAGTACGCTCTTCAGAGACTTTATTTCCAACATTTCGACCTGAGACAGGTCTTCCTCAAGAATTCCTGTGGAAGACCTGTCTCAGGTCGAAAAGCGTACTTTTACTTTGTGCGTATTCCTGCAGCAACTAAGGACTCTACTTCACGACTATATCAATATATATATAAGTATATATATATATTTATCTTTATATGTAGATATATATATTGTATAGGGGCGGCAGAGCCAATGACTCGAACGATGGTTGAAGGAAGAGGAACGATCTATTTACATAATTTACAATGCGGCCATAACAGCGCGTGCTGGGTCCCAGCCACTTCTTCGTCGTCCTCGTCGTCTTCTGTGAGGAGCCATTCTAGTATGGGGAATTGGCCGCTTAGGTGCCCCGCAATATTAGGTACCCCGCACCTCTACCAAACTATAGTGAGGTTTATTGGCAGGAAGGTATAGCAAGGCTTTACTATTGCGGAGTCCAAACGCGTCCAAGCAAGCTCTCGGGTCTGGGCACCAGTCTCGCGCACAGCGCTCTCGATGGGGCTGTCTAGCCCAGATTCAAGCACATACCCACTTGTGGTGGATTGTCCCATATCCAAGCACATACATCGTCTGACGCAAGACGTGCACGGCACACACCCATTTAAGGAAGAGGCCTTGATATCTTCATTACAATATATAAATATATATTGAGAGATTTCGACCAAGGGTCCGGTGAAGCGTTTATTGCAAGGCAACGGCGGGATCAGCCCTGAAGTTAGACCGGCGAAGATAGAGGCCGAAAACATGCGCTCCCGTCTGCGGGATGACGGTGGTGGGCGATGCGGGAATGAAGACGAAAGAAGTAGTGGTAGTATTCCTGGTTGGTGCAGGCTATGGTGGTATTGGAAAGGGAAATACATATTATGCAGTAAGACTTAAACACAGTGCTTATTATATACATAAATACATTTTCAGTTCTATATTTACTTCTATGAATTTTGATTTCTAAAATAATATACGTCACATCATGGTTAAGTGTAATGCTTCTTAGCCAATCCCCCGGAGTGGGTATGTTCCATAGTCCAAGGGAGCCAAACAACCATCCAAGCCCGTACACCTCGCATTGTATGCCCGAGGAGTGTCGCTGACTCTGGTGTCAAAGCCACCAACCGCCACATACACCCGTCAGCGTGCAGGCCAGGCGACCATACGTGACACTGCCGGGAAAAGCTGGTGACCGCCCGACGATAGAGCGGTGTTGCCATGGCAGGCAGAGCGGGCGGCAAGGCGTGGTGTTGAAGTTGCCCTAATCTCTCTTTTTGAGCCGCTAGCTATCGGTCACCGCCACGTTCCTCGCCGGGCCAGAGTCACAACGCTGTGGAAATTTTATGCCTACAGAGCTCAGCAGCTCCATGCTCAGAGTGTCACCACCACATCTGCTCGCCGATGCCACGAGCCTGTCTCTGCTTGATTGTTCGCCACCCCGCCTGCCACAGCGGACCGAAGTAGCCCCGTTTCGCGAACGTCCTTCGTGTGGTATGTAGATGGGCTTTTCCCAATTTCCTTCCCTTGGCAATTCACGTTGTCTCTTGAATACAATATGTCTCTTCGGTTAGAAGAACAAACACGGCATATGACCCTCCACGTGATCCCTCCCGTTCTGTCGTAAAAAAGTCCCCGCATTTCCCCGAGGGGAAGAATGTGAAAGTGCGAATGCACGAGTTGAATTTGCGCGGTTCGGTAATGTTCGCGAAAGAGAGATCACACACACACACAACTACAAAGAAAGAAAGATGCATTTATTCACAGACACCTATTTGTGTTGTCGTTTTACTTGATTGCTAGAGCGGATCTCAGCTTTGAAATTTCGTGTCAGTACTCCTTTAAGCGGGTGCATTAGCCCTTCTCACGCCCGATTCTTGGCCAATCCCCCACGTGGCTATGTGCTATGTCAGCGGCCAGGCAGCGCGCGCCCATCTCCCCCCGTTGCCAAGAAAGACGAGGAGCGCGCGCACCCGCAGCTGTTGCTATGCGGACGGCGGCGGACGCTTCAGGCTCGCTTAAGAAGTGCATTCGCACTTAAAAGGTGCACCAGAAAATGGACTGGCAATTTCGATTTTGCTCACTGGCATTTCAACATTCAAAGCGATCGATACACCGCCTAATACAGCCTTCAACAGAATGCATCATGAGGCCTAGTATACGTCTACTACCGGATGCAGAACGCTGTTTTGTATCAACACTTTGGAATATCTATGGGGTCTTTCGGGGCGACCTAGGCAGCACTCCGGCGTAGGCCACCACTCTAGCTCCCGGCGTGTCAACCACGTGGGCTCCCAAGCCAACGGTAGCCCAGACAAGAGTGCTGGAACAGAGCCATTTTTTGAAACTCCCATAGCAGGGGGGCACAAGGCTCGACGGCGTTCGCGAATCCCGCCGTCCGGGTCGTGATCAAGAACGGGAGGCAGGATTTTACGGCGCGCGACAAACCACAGTTCCCTCCTCAGATACATGGTATCCGCCATCACCTCGCCGTTCGCGGTGGCTCCCCGACCAGACCTCCGACAAGACTCTCCCCGTCTTCCACGCGCACACAATCGGGCCACCCGCTCGGGTATGCCATGCATGGTCCGGTGGTGCCATCTCTCGGGGACGCCGATGAACCAGGGGACCGCCGAACTGGTTTCAGCGCAACCCGTCTCTCCCGAAGCGCGTGCTGGCTCGGTGTCGCGGGCCGTGCTTCTCCACGATTCCAAAAACATTAGTATACACATTTTTGTCTACTATGCAGACTCGGTGGTGTGAGTTGGTAGCAACACCACATAAAAGCGCTCCCTATTTGTTATCTGGTTGCTTCCCGTACAAAAACAACACGACCGAATGGCCTTGTGCGCTGAGATATTTTCTAATTTCTATTTGGAGGTATTTCCACCGTTTGTAAATGCCATGGCCCGGCGTCTCTTCTTTTGGGAAGAATTTTCCGACAGATTCTTTGTCGGGGTTGTTAAACAAAATTGAGGGACTGAACACAAAATAGTGCCCTTCTATTCTGGAAAGATCGACGACCTGCGAAGACGGACGAAATCGCCGGAGTGAACGAAACATATCACGTTTATTGCAATTTCCGGTTAAGCGTACTTCCTTCCATTCTCAAAACTTTGCTGTACTCGAGCTTTATGGTAGCGGACAAACATTGAGCTGTGTCTGTTTTTCTCCCGCGTCGTATCTCAGTGTGTGTGTAATCAAACCCAATCCACTCGACCAGTGAAGAAAACAGACAGGTCGCATTCGGCTGTTTGAGGTCCACGTGCAAGCCTCCCACCAACACAACGGACATATCTTCACTGAGACCATGAAACCTGTATCTTCGCGTGCAGGACCTATTCCTCCGTCCACTCCCAGCACGTGCACGCCTGTGGCAACAGCTTATGTGCGCGTGCTTAAACGTGAAAGACACCAAAAAATAACAGTTGTGAAAAAGGGTCCGTGGTGGCGAATACGACCGCTGGAGCGATGCCGAGTGAAGCGGTGTCCCCGGAATAAGACCGGGGGCGGGATTAAACACATAATGCTTGCCAGTATAAAGTATCGCAACTTGCCCTATTTTTAATTAGGCTGTAAAAAGAGCCCAGCAAGGGGACCCCCATCGTCGAAGTCGTGGCTGTTACGCCTTACACGGATTTCCGAACTTGCCCCTGAAAGTTCTGCCTGAATGGCATGCCCGGAGCGTTTTATTTGCACCCTTTCCCAATTCTCCCGCAGTGGACCGTCGTACCACGTGCTTGAAGCAGCGGAATCTGGCGTTGCCAACTCAGCGTATCTGCAGAGTTTAGGCGCAATTGCACGAGAGCTGGCGAGGAGAACCGCATTCGACATGTCCCGTGGCGGACGCAATAATCTTGAACCAGGTTTCAGAACGTGAATGACCCACGTTATATTACGACTACGGGAATCCTTTCAAAGCAATGCATCACTAATCTGTTCAGAGGTTTCGCCGTCCTACGCAAGTTGACCTTCCTTTCACCGCAGCTGCGACACACCCTATTCAGCACATTACGCGGCTCTCCAGAGCGCTTTCTGTGCTGCACACAAGACGCTGTTTTCAGTCACTTCTCCTCAACTAAGCGGGGGCAGTTGCGCCCGCCGTTGCTGATAGGCATCCGGCTGTTCCTGGAGCCACTCGCCCACGCAGTTGCTAACACACGCATGGGCCGTTGGGTCGTCTTGGGCTACATTACTCGTCTTGCGTCCGGGGAAGAGGAATGCTGCGTTCTCTGAAAGAAACCGAGGCTGGGTGTTGATCCTTGAGCGTTGCATGAAACCGACCGGCTTCCAGCCGCGCCCGGCAATCGGCGTCTGACCACCCGGCATGTGCCTAAGGAGTCGTGTCTACCTAAGCCTAATCACAGTCATGTCTAGACAAAAACCTAGGCAAAGCCATCATATCTTGGTAATGGTGAGTGTAACATTTTGTAGCGTAATGTAGAGGTTCGCTACTCGCAATGAATGAGTTTAATGCCACAATTAGGCCTAAATGACAGCACTAATGGCGATTCCGGTACCGAGCGACACACGCTAAACGAGTTTCCTCTTCTTTCACCTCCACGCACCACAACACACGCATCTGGTTTTGTGCTGTGGTAGGATTGGTGGCATTGATTGTCATCAGTGTAGAGCTTCTTTTGGCTGTCGCTGAATAGATGGGTCGTGGCAATATGTATAATAATTACGCGTAAATAAACGGTTAGCCATGTGAAACCAGCACTTAACTAGGATAGACCCAGCTTTCTCGTTGCATATCCAGCGTTATCTCAGCTAAGCCGCTGCCGTTTTGTTCTCCTCTTTCCTCGCTTTTCGCGTTATGCGGTGAACGTCTTTTAATTGTTTTTAGTGCCTCAATAGGGGGGGCTGGGTCATCACTTTCCTGCTCTTTTATTATTTATTCCCAACTTCCCAAACCCGCAAGTGCATTTTACTACACGTCTAGCGGCGACACGGCCTGAGAAGGCGAGGTGGAATGGGTGTGGCACGCTATGGCTGCCTCAAGTTGTTGTTAGGTTTAGTTATTTTTCGTATTCAAAGTTACCTCATTTGGCACCTATTGTTAATAAAGTTTTTGTACGGACTTTTTTACTTGTGGGTGCTGTGCAGTGTGTCTCAAAACAGCATTTTCCCCTTCCAATTGGCTTGAGGTGTTGTTGTTCCCCGCCGCTGTTAACCATATACCCCTGAGGCCTTTGGGATGGCAAAGTGATAAGGTGTGTGGTTTAACGTCATAAAGAACCCTGGTTGGATTTCCGCTACCTTACTAACCACCTTTATATCATGCGCGCCCTCTCAACACCTGCTCTCGGGCTCCCTGCCACGACACCACTTTTCCTCACAGTTCATGCACTAGCATTTTGACACTCCACACTTCGCTAATGAGAGTTTTCTGGTAATGTTGCACGCTGAAACTATGAGCTTGTAATTGGGCGACGAGGGGGTGCGGCCAAGCCACGTTCATTTTCGCTGTGATGGCACTGCCAAGGTCAGGGCTGCGAAAGCAGGATCGGGTACCGTTCTAGGGATGTGCCAAGCATGTTCTATTAGACAGCTTGTAAATAGTGGTGATGAAGATAATGCTGCGGGGGAGGATGATGATGATAGTGTCGCTGCACGGCTCCCCTTTGCTGGCAGCGCGGCAAAAGGAAACCGAAGCACATGTTTTGTCTAAGGGCGGAAAAACGAGCGCGACCCTTTGGTAGGGTATAGAAACGGAAAACGGGAGAACGTAGTTCAGCATGAATATAATAGGAAGGGCTAAGCTGATCGCAAAGGGTAATATTTACAGCTATGTACAATTTGTCTATAGTCACGAAGAGTCTGTGGAGAGTCAGTTGTCAAGTGGCCGGGGTTGACTAAACGACACGGTCGTGGTCATTGGCGTAGTAGCGTCCGGGATGTGGGGCAAACTCTGCTGGTCATTGCTGGAAGTGCGCCGGGGGACGCGTTGCGGGATGTTGGAGTGAGCGGCTAGAATGAATGTTGGCGCGAGCAGCAAGCGTAACAAGACGCACAGCGACGTCTTGAAGCGTGGTGCAGCGCAATGACGGCTAAAGTGCGTGCTGACTGTGATTCGGCGTGAGCTCAGCGGCTGCAGCCTGATTGCGTGGTGGAATTTTGTAGTGCGGCATTTACGTGATCGCACGGGGGATCACAATAACGCCTGAAGTTATGGCTTGACTGTGCTTCGGTGTGAGCTCTGCGGCTTCACCGATGTCTGGGGAGCATCCGTAACCGCAGGGGGAGGCGCCATCGCGGAGGTTTGCAACGGTGAGCTGCGCTTGAACAGCAGTGTCGTCGGATTTTCCTCCTGTGAGTCTGTTTCGTCGGTCTGCTTTGTAGGCAGACAGCTGAGCACCTTTTAGAGCGTATACCAAGCACTGTCCTGGAATGTGGAATAAATCGAGATCTGGAGACCCGCCTGTGACGTGATGTATAAAAATCTCATTGTAGCTAAACTACTATTTGTCACAGGTGTAGTGCTGCGAAAAACTGGAATGTTTTGAAAAGCTTTATTAGAATGTAGGGCCAGAAGATAAGTCAGTTTTACTTTGTTTTTTGTGCAAAATATCACACAACACCCGAAAGCTTGGCTTTTTCTTCGTGCTTCTGGCTTCCTCTTTCGGTAAAGGTTTGGTCGATGCGCATGGCTATGCATAGATGTAGAGGTGCAGTCCGAGCAGTCATTTCTCTTGACTTTTTATTCAATACAATTTTTATGCGATTTTGCACCTAATAACACGAATTTCGGTTTCTACTACAGGAACATGGTTACCTTCTATATTTTTTTACACTATGGTGGGTGATGGACGCCTCTGGTTTCTTTAGCCAGAACCTTGCGTTACCGCCAGCCAACACATGCGACTTATGACGTTGTTGCCGATATTTTTAGGTACGTCAGGTTCTCTTGTTACATCTTACTTTTATAGGAGAAACTGATTTGAAGCGTTGGGGTTGTTCTGGGCATAAAATAATCGTGATTGTTTCCTTATTTGGCCTGCATTACCGGCGCGGCAACAGGGTAAGTGAATTGTGGTAAGAGGTGAATTCTTTGGGGAGTCGTTTACGAGGACTGATTGTTCATTGCAGAATGTTATCGTGTTTCTATGGATGAAGCTTTCAGAAAAACACGTAACAAACTTGGTTGGCTGGTATATAAGGTGGTAATCCATTTGTAATTAACTTGCCGTCTCACTGAAGCATTTTATCTTTTTTTTGGTGTAGGTGGCTTGTTCAGAACTTAAAATTGATGCATGAACAGTCGAGCCATGGTGGACCTCAAAAGCGCTTGAGGTGTGGTACAATACGATCCGTGGAAGAAGCCTACAGGCACCTTGTACTGTACTGTGCCCCGGCCACTCACAGTGCCCCACTTTGTATTTAAATATACCCGCAGTAAAAGCTAAGGCTTCAATAAATGGTGGGTCATTCCTTTACCAGTGTTCAAGCAGTTTCTGACGCTTCGCGGCAAAGTTTTGAGGAGCGTGCACTGAAGGGCAGCATTTTAAGACAAGTCGGTAACAAACATTTAATAAGCAGTGCACAGGAACCTCGTTATTTTTTTTCTTTCTATTGCTGACCAGTGCTCAACTCGACACTCAGGAACGCCTGTTATATATATAGCAGGCACAAACGCAGTTGCGCGCTACTTTGTTTACTAATATGTATATATTATGTAGGTATATGCATGGATATATGTATATAAAAACTTATATATATATATATATATATATATATATATATATATATATATATATATATATATATATATATATATATATATATATATATATTTATATATATATATATATATATATATATATATATATATATATTCATATATATATATATATATATATATATATATATATATATATATATATATATATATATATATACATATATATATATATTTATATATATATATATATATATATATATATATATATATATATTGGGAATTGGTCTGTGGTGCGCTACCTGGGGTATGAGCTTGAACGCCGACAAAACAGTTCTACTTCGTGTACCGAACAAAAAACAACCCTTTCAATTTTCTTATTCAATAAATGGTGCACCAGTGGTAGAAAAAAGCCGGTACAAATACCTCGGGATAACGTTCACCAATACTCTGTCGTGGTCAAAGCACATAGAAAACATCTGCGCATCTGCCACACGCAAGTTAGGCTTTTTACGGCATAAACTCAAAGCGTCACCAACGCATGTCAAATTACTGGCCTTCAAAATGATAATACTTCCTAAACTGCAATACGCTTCGGTTGTATGGGACCCCTTCCTTAAAAAAGATAAATACCGGCTTGAAATGGTGCAAAGACGCACTATACGGTTCTTTTTCAACAAATATAGGACCACTGACTCACCAACTTCTCTAATGCTGGCGAACAACATTTCTACCCTGGAAGATAGACGAAACATTGATAGGCTGAAACTGTTGTTTGCTCTTTATACTGGTTCCACAAAGGTAAATGCATCGGTATACATTCAGCCATTTCAATCGCGCCCCACGAGACATCGGCACACGCACAATTTGCTTCCGTATCGTGCCCGCACAAACATGTTCAAGAATTCGTTTTTTCCACGTACAGTATCGGAATGGAATTCGCTGCCTGAAGTGGTCTTCACATCTCAGTCCATTTGCCATTTTGAGAGTGCCATATTGTCTGTACTGTAGTCTGTACTCGACTTGCTTTACTGTTTATCGCAATTGTGATTGTATAATAGGGAGATATACTCATCTCCGTTGTTCTGATGGTCGTGTTAACCTGTGTTTCAGCTCATCTATACCTCTCTGTATAATGTACTTATCTTCTTGTATTTTGTGTACGCTTGTTTTTATCATTCATCTATCACGCTTACGTGTGTTTTCCACTTAATTTGTGTGCCTCTCCTGCTTGGTCTTTTTCAAGACCGCAGTATATTGTAAATAAATATATATATATATTATATATATATTTATATATATATTTTCATGACTTGGGCAGTTTCATGAGGCAGTGTCGTCCTTTAATTGTGAAATTCGCTAGTTTCAAAACAAGAGATAAAATGTTTCAAGCAAAACGAAAGCTCAAAGAACTGGATGTGAGTGTTAGCGAAGACTACTCGCCTGGAACGCGCATAGCTCACAAAAAGCTAATCGAATTCGCGAAATCCCAGCCCGGTACCCCTTCCTTTAAATTGAAATACAGAAAACATTATTGAACGGGAAGTACTACTCGTATGATCCGTTGATGGCCGAAGTCGTCGAATCCGGGACGATTTCTCATGCTTCAGATACTAAATCCCCTGCACCAACACAGCCAAAATCCTCTGACATATCCTCCACCCAGCATTGGGATCCAGTAGCCAGCACTTCTAACACAAAAAACACATCGCAATAACGGTTGGCGAGGGGTGTGGCTACACAATCCTCATTTCAGGATGTTTCTGTTCTGTTTACGAACATTAAAAGTGTACTAAAAAGGCGTACAGAACTTTCCGCAGCAATCAATTCATGTTCCGCAAATATCGTTGCTTTAACGGAAACATGGCTTCACCGTAATATACGTTACTCTGAAATCTTCGAAACACCCAACACGTTTCACATTTATCGCTGCGATAGAGAAGCGAGGCAAGGTGGGGGCGTGCTTGTGGCGATAAGTAAACAGTTTGAGTGCTTTGCCCTCAATATTCCGACAAATCTAGAAATAGCCTGGGTATCCGTAAAACTATCCCATCGCCGCTTTATCTTGGCCGTATGCTATCGACCTCCAAATGCCTCCTCCTCTTTTGCCGCAGAGCTTCACGACACCATAAATTCTGTAATAACCCGTTATCCTTCAGTCCCCCTCTTTCTATTGGGTGATTTTAACCTCCCTGGGATTACGTGGACCGAACCGACGCCACATTCGAACCCATTCTCTTCCATTTGTGAGGAATTTATAAATTTATGCTCCACATTTAACCTAACAAAAATAGTAGACCAACCTACTCGGAAAACCCCCACAAGCTCAAACTTATTAGATCTAGTTCTTACAACTTGCCCAGACTTGTGCTCTCCGATAACGTTCATGCCTAAGTTGAGTGATCATTCATTACTGAATTTTTCTATTTCAATTCCAGTAAAAAAGCTTACTAGAACAACCAAAATTTTAAGTGATTACCGGAACGCTGATTTCGCCAAAATCAATTACGAGCTACACACTTTCCTGACGACGTATTTGACAGGTTTTGAGAACCACTCTGTAGAATATAACTGGTGTTTAGTCAAAAACAAAATCCTTGAGCTGACCCACCGTTTTGTTCCTGCACGCGTAATCTCGTACAACCCTAAAGCGCCCTGGTACAACGCCCATATTCGACGGCTTTCAAATAGAAAAAAAACGCTTGTATCGCCTGGAGAAAAAATCCCAAAGCCAACACCGGTAGACTTTGTACCGCGCAGCTGCAGAAGCGTATGTTTCAGCGGTTCAAACCGCAAAAAGGGATTTTCTTAAAAACACCTTACCAAGCATGTTGCTTAATAACACCAAAAAATTTTGGAATGTTCTCAACCCCCCCGAAAACAATAGAATTGTTCTTACAAGCCCTAAAGGTGAACCAATTGGCGACAAAAAATGCTCAACCGTATTAGGCAGTGTGTTTTCTGATTCGTTTACATAGCCGTCATGTTCGCAACTACCAGAGTTTCCGCGCAATACGTATGTGCCTATGTATCCAATAATAATTGACACCGGTGGTATTTCTAAGATTATTAATTCTATTAAAACATCGGGAGCCTTTGGCATTGATGGTATAAGTCCTAAATTTCTAAAAAAAACACCAATGTATGTTGTTCCATTCTGTTTGCTAAAATCTTTCAGCAATCTTTGGACAGCGGCGAATTACCAGATGATTTCAAAATCGGAATGGTGGTACCAGCGTTCAAATATGGAGATAAGCATTCACCCTTAAACTACAGACCCATTTCCATCACTAGCGTGCCGTGCAAAATTCTTGAGCATAATATATTCGCACATCTGCAACTTCCTCGAGTCCAACTCCTTTTTTCACCCATCCCAGCATGGCTTCCGCAAAACATTGTCTTGTGAGACGCAACTGCTCCTATTCACTCACAAACTTCATGCTATTCTTGACCGTCATTCTTTCGCAGACTGCATTTTTTTAGATTTTGCAAAAGCTTTTGATAAGGTCTCTCATCGGTTACTTCTACTAAAACTCCGCAATATTGGAATTGAAACTAACGTATTAAAGTGGCTTGAAAGTTTCCTTACTAATCGCCAACAGTTTGTCACAGCTAACGACGTTAGCTCATCGCTTGCCCCCGTAATATCAGGCGTCCCTCAAGGAACAGTCCTCGGCCTTTTACTTTTTCTTATTTACATAAACGACCTACCTAACTGCGTTTCCTCTTCGATTAATTTATTTGCCGATGATTGTGTTTTTTTCCGAGAAATAACAACTAATGACGACATTCATGGTCTTCAAAGTGACATCAATGCCATTTCCAACTGGTGTAACACGTGGCAGATGAAGCTAAACGTTAAAAAATGTAAATTCATGCACGTTTCACGTCTTTCGACAATCCCACCCTCGAATCACCTGGATCACATTGCTCTTGAATCAGTCCCATCGTACAAATATCTCGGCCTTCATATAACAACCGATCTTTCCTGGAAAAAACATATTGATTTCATCACCAACAAAGCAAATCGCATGCTCGGTTATCTTAAAGGGAAGCTGAAGCGCTTTCCAAAAAATTTGAGTTAGATTAACAGTTATATAGTTTCTTGCGCGCTGATTCCGAATATCACATTGAAATTTATCGTACATGAGTCCAAGTGGCATTTATCTTGCAAAAAGCGCGGCCCCGTTTGAAAGACGCGCGCTTTTCGTCTTTAGACGCCCCTGATTGGTTGCGCCCGTCATGACGTCAAAGGAGGACACCCTTCGGCCGCGCGGGTTGTCGGAAGCATTGCGAACGATCGCACGGTTGCCTTTGCAGCAATTTAGCTTGCAGTTTAATCTTCGCACATGACTGGAAGTTTGTTTTATAATTTCCCGTGCTGTTGGTTCAATTATCTTAGAGCTTAAATTTGCTTTACACGACAGAGAACCCCAAAGCAGTGACCGTGACGTCGACTAGTGGGTTCCATCAAAATATTTTTGAATTAGGCAACCAGCATAGGGGGATTTTATACCTTATGCTAATATTAGGTACAGCCTTAACTGTTTCTTATTATACACAAACCCATTTATGCCGAAGATTAATGGGCGTTTTATAAACAATCTACCAGCGAAAAGCACATACGTGCACTGCGCGAAAAAATAGCGTTCATGCGCTGTAAACGTATATGCGTGACACATCTTGCCGGTGCACGCATAAACCAACAAGCAGACTCTGCTTCCGCATTTCCTTTGTTCGTTGTCGCCCGCCCCAGCCTCGTTACTCATCCCCGTACACAGACCCACACGCGCGCGCCATTTCGGCAGCGGCGCTACGGTGCCTCCGCGATTGCTAGCTGCACTTCGATGAGTGGCGTCTTACTGCTTCACATGCATTTATTCTGAAAACACTGCAGCATACTAGTGCCTGCTCAGCATTATTGGCTGTAGTAAGGCTTGATTTTCGCTTGTGCGTTGCGCATTCTGCTACAATATTACGGCCACCTCGTTATAATTAGCAGACCAGTCGGACAAGGCAGTTACGTTGTAGTTATGTTACTTTAGGTAACAATCACCAAACGTTTGTGATAATGAATCGTTGGCCTGTTTCAGCATTTCTAGATTTAAGCATTTACCGCGCTAGTCGGACAGAGGCCGTATATTTACTCTTCGCTCCTATTTTTTTTAGTATCATCATTATATATATCACCGACTATCACTGGAGCACACTTGAGGTTCAGTGACAACAAGTGCTTGTCAGGTTATAATGTGCAGCCACACGGAATCTTGGGCAAAAAATTAGGCCCCCTCAGTCAACACAAATTATGGCATGGTGGTGGTTCGGAGTGGTGTTTTTTTTCTAATTCCAGACAAACATCACCTTATCGTCACATGTATACTTGCAAAATAAGTAATCTGGTTGTCTTGGTTCTTTTACTTTGCAGGAATACTGTTTACCTCTTAAACGGGAGAGAACTTCTATCAGGATTGGCCCCTTGTTTTAGTTTCGCCAAAATATTGTTTTTTTGAACACTGTCCTTAGCCTATAGGGAAAGAAAACCGACGCGTTTAACGAAACAAGTATTTCCTGAACAAATGTGACTTGGTTTCTGGAATGGAACGAAACATCCCCGGCCAAAGTACAGCAGTATTCCCCATCCTTCCTAAATCTAGAATCTAATGTGAACATTCACGTCCGTCGCATAAAAAAAACGCATTGGAGCGGTTTACAAAGTATTTAACGTAGTGTAGTATATTCTCTGTCATCAAGCACAGCCACCTCGGCTGTCGCTTCCGTATGTTATCAAGCATCCCGGCGTGGCATTATTCTGCTTAGGAATACGGCATGATAACGTATGCCTCGTTTGGCGTTCGTGCATACTTTTTGAACACGAAAATTGTACAAATCAGTGCTATCAACCACAACAACAAGTATCATTCACAAGGAAACACGGCGAAAAGAGCATGGCCTAGGCGGCCGATCCGGCCGGAAGTCTAGGTATGACGTTTTTCAGCCGGTTTTCGCCCGCGCTCTTCGGCCTTCCGGCATCACGCGGCGAGATAGGGGGGCGGGGCATCGGTCCACATTTGTTTGCTCATTGCGGCGCTTCTATTGCATGTATTGCGAAAATATTTCGTACACATGAAGTATTCAATGTGTACTTGCTGCTAGTCAACTTTTATTTTAATTCTAAAACCGCTTCACCTTCCCTTTAAGCTAGCGGTCCCACTTTACGATATGTAGAATGGCGCTTGGACATACTTCTCCCCTTCTACTCCAGTCTTCGAATGATAGATATTACGAAAAAAATTCAACCTGTGGTTTCGTCTGTGATCTTTAACGTCCTACCATTTCAGTTAACTTTTACTTTCTCTCATGCTAAGTTCAGCGTGCCAATTACCTAATACGAATCGCACTGAAATATTCTGTATGTTTTCGAGCGTATCAACCAGCTCTTTGGTGTAGGGATCCTCGAAAACACATGCGTACTCCAAGCTTGAGCGCACATGAGTGAAATACGGTTGTTCTTTTCAGTTAGATTGAGGTTCACTAAAAATATCGTCTCAGAAAGCCAAAAACATATGCAGCCGTAACTTTTATGGTGTGAACCTGCCTATTTAACCTCTAACCACTCCCTAAATAAAGTCCTAGGTATTTATATTCCTCGGCCGTTGCCACAGCAGCATAATTTACGGCATACGTATTAAATTGGAATGAACGTTTTCTTGTAAAGGTGCCGTTAACACACTGTTTACAATCAAAACTTTTCTGAATCAGCACGCCAGGATGTTATTAAATTGGAATAAAGCTGCAGGCATACGGAATCACGTGCATCCGCTATAGTCCGGTAAACTACACAGTACTTTTGAACAAAGCTATATGGCCAATAGTAATAACATCGCAAAAACCGATTCATTCACTTCATAGGATGAAATGTACTATGCAGAAGGTGATACGGAACACCATCATTTGCTTTTTTGGAGTCCAGGAATATACAGTCAACCACTTTAAGCTTATCTATTGCAAGAGCCAAATCGTGCGTGAACTCAACAAGTTGCGTTGAGCAAGAAAATCCTGACAAAACTCCGTGTTTGCTAGGATGCTGGCGATTATGTTTCACCAAATGAGTCATATCCCAAGAGCAGCTAAGCTCACCTTCAAACATCGGAACTAAATTAACAGCTGGCCTTCGTCAGTGACAACGCTCTGTTGTTATCGCAAATTTAAAATAATTTTTTTAAATAGGCAGTCGTAAAATCCCATGAAGTAACATAGTGCAGGGCATGAAGTTGATCCTACCAATGCACGAGCGAGTCTATTCTACGTTTATCACCAACAACATAGTGCAACATTGGTTGTCACAGTTTAATTTTAAGCAGAATAACTTGCGCTTTGGCTCGCACTTGCCTTTCTTTGTTGAGGAGTTCTTGACATAATGGCGGATTAGCTCCTGCGTGGTGGCCGCTTACTCGACGCCCTTGAAGGCCAGTTATTCTGGTGAACCATCTCCATCTCGGATCGGACATCTCTGCCGGGTCGATGTCTCCAATGCTCTCTATTTTTTGAGGGGCGAATAGCCTTGAGCTGATGCGTCGACGAAGCCGGCGGCAGAGGCGTGGTAGCGGCGATGACTGGCGAGGCTTAGCTCACCCGTCGGTGTGGCACAGTCTTCTTGTGGCAATAAACGACATTCCGATTACCTAAAAGGTTCCCTGCTAATGTCCAGTGAGTCCTTGCACCTTTCCCATTCACCGAGAACACTCATTACTGTTTGACAAACGATGTTCGTTCATTGAAAACGTAGAAACACGGAGCGGATGAAAAACGCGTCGCCGTCGTTCGGCTCCCTAACGGCTTTTTCTCCCCCCAGGAAAAAACCGGTCGGTGTCTTTCCAAACACGTCTATGTATGAATTCTTGGCGCCCAGGCGCGTGCCGTCGTTCGGCTCTATGCAGTTTGCCGAAAAAATGACGTATAACCAGATACCTTACGTAGGCCGGTCTCCTCTTAAACACCGGTTGACAAATATTCTGTGGCCATTCGCTTGCCGTAATTCGGCCGAGGACAGCTAACTGAATCAAAAACGTATATTCTGGGGCCGTACGTCGGCCGCTATCCTTCATAACACTGGTTGCCCCAAGAAAACGAATATTCTACCGCCGCACACGCGGTTCACGGTAGTATGAATGACGGTAGTATGTCTAAAATACTACCGTCATTCTAGACAACGGTAAACTTAAAACCACGCTTTTTAGAAAGCCAACAAACAGGCAGCAGTACCTAGATTATAAAAGCCATCACCCCAGACACTGCAAACAAGAGATCTTTGTAGGACAAGCCACCAGGCTTAGAAGAGTATGCAGTGATGACAGTGAGTACGTAGAGCACCTAGACGAACTCAAGGCCACCCTTATGAACAGGAACCACCCCAAAAGCTCGCTCGATCAGGCGTACCAACGTGTGTCTAATCTCAAAAGTGATGACGTTCTCAAGAAACAGCGGCAAAACGAAAGCGCCAGGCCACCTGCCCTAATAACTAAATTTTCAAACGCCCTCTCAAACGTAAACAATATACTGCGGAAGTACTACCCCATTTTAGCCAGTAACGACCGACTTAAAAAGACTTTCCCGGAATCACCAAGGATTACCTACCGGAGAAACAGGAATCTAAAAGATATTTTAGTGCATGCTAAAACAGGGCCTTCAAAGCAACCAGTCATAGCCAGCTGCTCCCGCCCCAGATGCAATACTTGTAGGCACCTGCAAACAGACTGCGTTGTAAAAAGCGCAGCCAGTAATTATGTCCACAAGATTAATTCAGGTTTTACGTGCACTTCATCCAACATTGTGTATATGTTGGAATGCTCAATGTGCCACAAACAGTATATAGGCGAAACGAGCCAACCTATGAGCCTACGGCTTAATGGTCACTGGCAGATACTCTTAGCAAATCCTCCATAGCTGTAGCGCAGCATTTCAACCAACCAGGCCACAATTTTGATGACCTTAAGTTATATATACTTCAGTAAAATTTTAAGTCTCCTAGGGACAGGAAATACCGAGAATCCTACTTAATTCACAAATTCAACTCCATTGAACCTGCTGGAATTAATGCGTCTAAGGGCAACTTGGAATCCTTGCGATATTCACCGGGAATACAGCATTCGGCATTTTCGTGCATATACCTCATCCCAAGACTATGACCGTTCACTGTGCTGTGTACCTGGTCACCTAATTTCTTTTTCATTTTTTTTTCATTCCTTAGCGTCTAGCCTAATACTCGCCCTCAAACCTCCAACCTTGCTTTTGGAATTCAATTTTATTTATTTAATTTCTGCTTTTTTTTTACTCGGCGTAGACTTGTGCCCCGTACGTCACTCTAACTTTATCTTTTCGTTTTTGAGTTTCAGGACAGACCTGTTCCTGGAATGTTGCCGTGGGTGACACGTGCCATTTCAGTTGCCCGGTCATTGCTTTTTCTTTTGTGTGTGGGTTTATGTGGTTTCCCTCCCTGTTTTTTTTCTCCTTTTTTTCTTTTTTCTTGACCTAGTTAGTTTTCCCCCGTCTCATTCTTTTCTTTTGACCTGAGGCTTGCAGATAGTTTCTGATAAGGACCCCACCCTCACCGCCTGGTCTGCTTTCGGCGGTTCTGAGATCCTTTCCCTATACCCCGCGGCGGGTCATAAGCACCCTCTCATCCTTTCTGTCCAAAAATTCCACGAATATCAGCCACCAGCTGACTTCCGTGTGACCTACTTCGCGGCTTAAACTAGACAACCTTCTTGACCCCTCAATCTCTCCCCCGACACACTCCGAAACCAATCAGCTTGCTCAATTTCCCTTCCATCTTTCCCTCTCCTTTCACCTGGGGTCCTACCCCTATATAAACCCTGCCTGCCAGCCGAGAGATTGCCCTGAGGAAAGCAAGTTCTCTTTGCTGAAACGTAGGCCACAATCCTGCTTTTACCTTGTTCGAAGTTTTTCTTCTCTCGTGTTCTCTACCATCTTCAAAGTTCTACTACTCCCTATATATATATATATATATATATATATATATATATATGTATATATATATATATATATATATATATATATATATAGATATATATATATATATATATATATATATATATATATATATATATATATATATATATATATATATAGCATAGTGAGGGAGACGATAGCGTTTGTCCAGTGTCTTAGATTATTTAATACCACACGGTTTCGGAGTTAGAAACTCCTTCCTCAGGGCACTATTTTATTTTTTCTCACATTTCACCTTTATACAAAAACTTCTGTGAGGGAGGGTTACTTCCCTCAACCCTGCAGGAGAGGTCGCGGGTGAGGGGTGTTACAAACAGTTTGAGCAAGTGAGGCATTCCGATTGGCTAGAAATGTGGAAGGTGAGGGAAGGGGGAAGAACACGAAAGGAAAGGCAGCACGAAAACACGTAACAAGAGGCACACATGCAAACACAAAATAAGAGTTAGTGCTGCGTGCTCCGCAAATGGTGTAAAAGTAGTCAGAGGGAAGAGAAAAGGGGCAAAAAAGGGGGGGGGGGGATGAAGGGAGACGGACATAAGATGGCGGCGCAGTCATAGATCTTCGAATCGGTCAAACTGCAAGGCCGCATGCATGCACGGCCCGCCCAGTCGTGACATGGTCCCCGCGCCATACTCGAAATTTCCTGTCCAATTTTCGGTTTTATTTTACTGAAGTTCTTGTCTTGGCGCCACTTCAACGAAATGGAGTAGTACAGCAAAGCTTTGCCGCGCGGCCAGCAGGCCGCGGAACAAGTAAAACTAGGATTTGGTTTCGTTTGCGGTGCATTCTTCGGCCGTTTGTCTGTCACTGGTGCGGCGGTCATAATTCAGGCCACTGTGCGTCGGCGGGCCCGCGGGGCGCGCTCACAGCTGTTCAAGGTCACTGATGAGACGGGTGGTGGTTGTAGAACGGGAGGGGAAGGGGGCGTTCTACACGTTTGTTTTGCTGATCGGAAAACGGAACATTTGTGGACAACCTTTATAAAGGGGGGGGGGGGGGGACAGTTAGTCCCCAATGCACAGAGGCTCGTACGGGTTCGTCTGAGTGAAATGGTCCGGAAATTTTGCCGCATTGCGCACAGTGGGCCTCGGAAAACTCTAGAGAAACCGCCAACATAAAAAACGAAATGGGGAAGGACGGGGGGTGCACCGGGCTGGACATCGACACGCGTACAGCCCGCCTCAGAGCCGCAACGGCCCCTCCACTCCGTCCCGCGCCCAGGGAGGCGAAGGGTCGTAGTATGCCCCCGGGGGAGGGGGGGGGGGGCTCAGGAGCCACCGCACCGAATCCTGGCTTGGCGTTGCCACAGCTGGAAGCCAACCAGGCCGCTCCCAACCCACCTATTATCCCCAGAGCAGGCTGAAAAAAAGGGGGGCGAACATGAGTATGACACACAAACAAAAAAAAGAACGAGGGAAAAAAGAAACAAGAAAAAAAATCACCCCCCTTCCCGAAGGAAATCGTGAGGAAATTCGAATGCCTTTCTTTTGCGCGAGAGTGCGCGGAATTTATAATTAATGAGGAGACGTTGATTTGTAGCGTAACCATTTATTTAACACCACGCGGGATCTCCGGCGAACTCCCGCGATGGGTGCGCCCCCACAAGCCCGAGCGCGCTCCTCCTCTCCCCTAACTCGCCGCTGATCCGCCCGCACCACCTGCTCCGGTTGCTAGGGGAGAGGAGGAGCGCGCGCGCTCGCAGCTGCTGCTATAGCAGAGGGGGTGAGAGCGGAGAGATAACACCTGCGGGCGGGTGGACGCCGCACGTCGCCTGACATGGCTAGACTAAGAAATGCATTCGAATTTAAAAAACGTCAAACATGTTCTCAGACATATTCCACAGGCATGGCCCACCCCAGGCACTGTGCTCATTAAATGTGGGGTTCCGAATTTGTTAGCCGATGACGAAACTCAGTACTGCTAAAAAAGAAAGAAAGGAAGTTGCCTGATTTCATCAGAAATCTGAGGTATTAATTAGGATGCGAAGTTATTTCAGTTAGTTCCTTTAGGCACGAAAGCCTTCCTGGGGTCTCGTTGATTATATGTGTGATGAATTGGAATTTGTAGATGAAAAAGGATTCTTTGTTTTCTTGATCAAGGTTATTTTTGAAGCCTGATTGGAGGAGCACGACCTTAATGTGTTCGAAGCTGTGTTTGGGAAGTCTGACGTGCCGGGAAAGCGGTAGATTTGGTTTCGAAGCCACGTCTGCCCTGTGATTGTTAAACCGCAATCAGAATGCTGTTTCTGTTTGACCAATGTATTCTATGGTGCAGGCGTCGCACCGAAGTCTGTATACCACGTTGCTCGAGTCACGATGTAAGTTTTCTTTTGTGTTATGCACATAGTCGGAACAGCTTGACTTTACCTTGTTGGTTGGCACAATGTGAGGACAAACCTTGCAGCGTGGTTTTCCACAAGGATGGCAACGCAGTGCGTTGTCTGATGGGCTTGTCTAAGCCTTTACTATTAAGTCTCGAATATTTTTTTCTCGCCGGTACATGACTCTGGGTGGTCTTTCAAAAATTGTGGACAACCGATTACTCTGTTTTATTATGTTGAAATGTTTGCTAAGTATGTTGTTCACTCGAGGAGCCATTGCTGAGTAGGTCAGTACAAGGTTGGTCTGAGATGTGCTGTGAGCCCGTTGTAGGCTCGTCCCCTATAGAGCTGCAGTGCGATCGCGGCTTCGGGCTCTCTCTATTGCATCGTCAACGACATTTGCAGGGTAGTTCTGTTCCAGAAGGGTAGTTTTGAGTTCTTGCGTATGCCTGTCAAAGTCAGAGCCGTTGGAGCAAATTTTGCGATATGTGTTGGACTGAGAGTATGGAATGCTGGTCTTACAGTGCCAGGGGCGACTGCTATGAAAACGGAGCTATCTCTACCGGTCCGTTGGCTTCCTGTATAGTGTTGTGGGAAGGCGGTTCTTCTCCACAGACACGGTAACATCTAGGAAAATAATGACCTGGTCAGATATCTCATGTGTGAAACGGATTGAAGGGTGAACTGCATAAAATTCTCGATGAAACTTATGAGGCTCGTTTTTCCGGACCTCCACACAAGAAATATATCGTCTAAAAACCTTCTGTAAAACAATGGCCTGATAGGGCAGTCCTCCAGAAAGGGAATTTCCAACGGCGCCATGAAAATGTTTGCATTATTTGGGGCCATTTTGGTACCCATTGCTGTTCCATTGAGTTGAATGTAATGCCTTTTGTGAAATTTGAAATTGTGATTCAATACTAGGCCGAGAAGGGCAGAAAGTGTATCCTAATCGATGTCTCCCGAGGGCTCCTTGTTTTTGAATGCTGCAACAGTGGCCGCTATGCCATCTTGATGTGGGATATTCGTACAGAGTGAGCAAACATCCATGGTCACGAGAAGGCTTCCCGTGGGAATTTCTAGGTTTGATATTTCGCGGAGAAAGTGATCGGTATCCTTAATGTAGGAAGGAAAGGTTGCTGGAATATCGCAAATGAGGTAGTTAATGAAGTTAGAAATTTCTTCCGTTGCAGTGCTTCTGCCTGAGACTATGGGGCGGCCAGGATGGTTCGCCTTGTGTATTTTGGGGAGCAGATAAAAACGCCCGGCTACTGCGTATTTGGGCGACATGGCTCTCATCATTACAGGAGTTATCTTTTTGCCTGTCCACAGTAACGCCAGTGTTTCCATAATTTCATTTTGAATTTCGGGTGTTGGATCAGTAAGCACTTCTTTGTAAAAGTTAGTGTCACTTAGCTGGCGGAACCCTTCCTGAATGTAGTGAGCTTTATTCAGGACCACTATTGCACCACCCTTGTCCGCCTGTTTGATCTCGATTTCTCTATCATTTCGCAGCTCCTCGAGGGCTCTTCGCTCCTCGCTACGCCGGTTATCGCGGACGGGCCGGTGTTTAAAATACGCTTTAATTCAGTCCTATTGTACCGCGGATATGTACAGGTTCAAATGTTTATCCCTTTCTTCGGTTGGTGTCCAAGATTTGTCCGATAACATGGGTGCGCCGTTTTGCCCCCCCGTATCGTGTTCATGAAAGTACTCCCTTAAGCGCAAATTTCGGGAAAACACATCAAGGTCCTTGTAGAGTTGAAATTCATCGAATTTACCACAGGTTGGACAAAACGTTAGGCCTTTAAAACGAAGGGTTTTTTGGGGCTCCGAAAGCGTTTTGCAGGAGAGAATAATTACGTTAGTTGGTCGTGTTCTGACCTGTTCATCCATGGGTGAGAGATTAACCACGTTAGTCGGTTGTGTTTTGCCCTTTTCAGCGATGGGTGCACGCTCAATGCAAGGAGCTGCTTGGGCGCTCCTTTAAAGTTTAAAAAGTTTAAAGTTTTAAAGTTTAAAAAAGTTTACTGACGTTTTAGGAAAGGACTTCCTTGCTCCAGAGTACAGAATAAGTTTGTTTCAGGGTTATATAAGCAGATAATGTAGCAAGGGCGAGAGCAGGGAAAGGAAAGTGAGAGTTGTTACAAAGGAATAATGGTTACTTGGAACGAAAAAAGAAATGTGGTTGATCCCTCTATCACAGAAATCAGCAAAACACGAAAGTGACAGGGGCCTTCATAGGAGCAGTTGAATGTTAAAGGAATTTTCTTCTTGTGCAGCATGCGAGTCTGTGACTTCCTCTTGGCCATAGCAGTACCACAGCCCATACGACTCTACGCGGCCATTCTGTGACTCCGCCGTACAGAATGTGAATGTGAAGCATCTGCTGTGGACCTGCCCGGTACTGCTTCAGATCCGATTACGGCACGTTCGTGTAACCAGCCTCCACCATTGGCCTCCCTCAAGACCTCCGGCGCTGGGTTCATGGACCATTTCTTCGGCACCTTCTGGACTTTATACGCGTAGCAAACTTGTTCTTGTACAGGTGAATCGCGCACCGTTTTACCGCGGGGCAAACGTTCGAATAAAAAAAGTGACACCGACACGCAAGAAACAAAGGACAGGGGAGGGTGCCTTAATTCACGTGCGTCCCCCGCACGCTAAGGCGCCGACATCCAGGCGCCAACTGTCGGCGCTGATTAGCGTTATGAGGCGCTACTTCGCTTCGCCTATTATAGACGGCGCGCACTGAATGAGTCATAGGGAAGGAAATAAGGCGCGTTCGTAGCATAAGCTACGTCTTGGTTCGAAGCGCAATGGGAAGAGCACCACGTACTTGCCGTTGAGGCCAGCGAGTAGTGAGATTGAAACCGGGCGCCGCCGCACCAATGGCCCTTTTTCTGGCGACGTCACTTCAGTGATGGTTATCTTTGTGTAGCCGGGCATAAAACACTTGCGTGTTAAAAAAATGCTAGAAGTGGCAGATGGAAAAGAAATAACAAGAAATCACAGTCAAGTGGTACGAATATGAGAAAAAATATCGAGAAACAACAAAAAATTATGAAATGAAATTTAATAAGGCAATTCCTCTTTCCCCCTGTGGCAACAGTAGTTAGAGAGAGGGGTCAAAACAAAATATATCCATGCACGCATTGGGCACGGCTATAAAAAAAGATAAGGAAATCACAGTCACGCGGAAAAAAACACCATAAAAAACTGAAAAAAGAAGAAACAAAATAGAAACATTTAGCAAGGTAATCCCCCTTTTCTCCATTAGAAAAGGGGGCAACGAGAGTGATAAAAACAACATATGCCCTTGGATGCATTTGGCATGGGCATAAAAACATTGAAAATCACCGTAACCTTGTACGAACATGAGAAAGAAGTACGAAGAAAAATACATTAACAAGCCAATTGCTTTTTTTCAGTGTACCGTGGCAACTGGGGGCAAGAGAGTGGACAAAAAAAGCTATGCCCATGCACGCACATGCTGCACATCCGGACACACGCATCCGTTCAACAAATCAGACTCATGTGCTTGAAACATGAAAGAGTACCGTACTTCGCTTCTGGTTGTGGGAGGAAAGGTTAGTGCACACAAGAGAAGTCCGACAGGCACTTTCGACCGGAAATAAGTGTACACTCCAATACAAAGAGCAGCAAAAAGCGCGAAAAAAGAGATAGACAGGGCCAAACAAGTCATGAAAAAAAAATAAAAGAAGGAAGGTGCACGCACACGACATGCACGTGGGGCGGCTGCTCATCACATCTGGTCGGCACATGGTACCAGTTCAGGGAACGCCGAAACGGTCAGCAATGAATATTACAAAACAGGAATACAAAAACGAAAGGAAAAGAAAAGCAATGACACACGCTCGCGCGCAAAAATTTATTACCAGGTGAGAGTATCAAAGCTAACATTGGTACTCCAGCTTTCTACCCAGAACCTAATGTCCAGACTTGCAGATCAGATTTGGTTTCGTGAAGTCACTGTGCTAAAGATTGCTGTGCTAGCACGCAACTATAACCGTCTACTGGGGGTCGCGAACTGATGGGAGAATATTATAGAGGGAGACATAAACAGGCATAATGCTATCCGGGGAAATGCAGAATTCCAGCATATGAATAACAAGAGGAGAGGCAGGAGCAGGCGGAAGCCGAAATTTTATATAGCAGGAAAGACACGCCAGTTTCCTATAACCTAACTTGATGCCAAGTGACGCTCACTTCATATTGTAGATAAGGTAGAACTCACGAACCTCACGATAATGATGCGTTTTAAAACTAGATTCGAGCATTGTGGCTTACAGTTGTTCTAAGAATGACCAGGAATGTTATCCTGCCTTGATAGAGGAAAAGAAGGATAGGTTTTTGCATGAGAGCGGTGGTTGTTAAACCTCAAATGGACGGGTGCTGCAGTCTGATCGATGTATGGTTTGCCGCATGGGGTGCATTCCAGTGGGAATGGACGTTGGCGGAGTCACAGTTAAAGGTACCTATTACATTAACACAATAGTTTGAACCTGTGCTGGCGGCGAACTGTAAAGGCGTCATTTGTGTCCATACCTTACACTGTGGTTTGTTACAGGGCATGCAACCAGTAGTGTGTGTCGGCTGATGATGGATTTGGAGAGAACGTCGCCGAAATTTCGCTCCGTCAATAAACAGCGCGTGGCGGGTAGGGAAATACTCTTTTAGGCATTCACTTTGAACAAGGATATTGTGATATTTCCTTAGTATGGACGCAACTTTTTGGAAAGATGCCGAATGGGTCCAAAACAAGTTTTGTTTGCAGGTTTGCTCTCAGAGCTTTTGTCACCGAATTTCGGTGCGGTACAACTGGTTAGCTCAGGTTAACGCGTCGTTGATCACCTGCTCTGGTGATAAAATATTCAAGAGCGTGGTTTTAAGTTCTATGAAATTAGAATCGAAATCCGCTTGGCTCGTGTCGATTTGACTAAAACGGCGAGATTTGGTATAAGGTATTGCCGTCTTGCACTGCCTGACATGGCTGCTCTAGATGTGAAAATACTGCCGCGTGTTAATAAGTTTCAAATAGAGATTAGTCTGAAGCCTGCCCTAAGAAACTATGACTGTAACATTAAGAAAATTTATGCTGTGCATACACTATGGTTGAGAGAGGGAGATACTAGGATACCCAAAGTTAAAACCTCAATAAACGTAAATAGTTCCATTTCACGATGCTGCTATATCATGAATTTGGCAGCCTGAAAAGAAAACAGTAAAAGAATAACCTCTCCACAAATTTATGGCTGACCGACAGGTCGCTAACAGTATTCAGCAGAAGTGATCATCTTGACTCGGCATCATTAACGCCAACGGCCGTGCCCAATCATCATCATTATTGAATATGACGATGCAGCTCAGAACATCATGGCCTCCGTGCTGCTGGGACGCACTACACGGGCGCTCCCTCATTCTTGGCCCCATATTGTCGCCAGAACGCAACTGTAAATACACCTAGGCCCTTCCACACCGTCTCGTCGGCCGCCTACATAATTGGTGACACGGACGTCGGCAGCATGGAGCCCCGCTTCGTTTACAATCTGCCCCACTACACGGCCTCCGAGCACCGTCATCCCGGAGCCTGGTTCCGTGATATGGCGGCGCACTTTTCGGTACGGGGCATTGTCTCGCAGGCTGAGCGGTACCGCATTGCCACGGCGTTGCTTGCAAAAGAGCTGCGCATAGACATAATCGAATACAGTGAGAAACCCTGCGACGATCTTGAGATAGTTTTCATGGCGAGTGTGGGCACGAGCCCTGCCTGCGTTAATGACTGGGCATCCCTCCACCCCGCTGCCTCCTCGCACGCTACGCCAAGCATCGGAACTGGAAGTGCGTTAAATGGCTCGCAATATTCCCATTGTCCTTGCGACGAGCCTATGGCCGGAGCAAGGCGCTATGTTACATCACCACCCGGCTTCAGTGAATGTCGGTCATTCACCTTGACTCCCTCAAAGCTCGCTGTACCCATCCACTTGACTTCTGGCAAGCTGACACTCTCGCTTAGTACGGCAGCTTTGCCACCTCGCACGCCGTTCTTTTCCAAGAAACCCAAGGTGTGGCTTCGCCAGATGGAGTGTTTCTTCGACCTCTGTGGTGTCACGTTGCAGCCGTACCATTACTTCCGGATCCGCGAGCTGCGGCCTTGCAGCCTTGCTTCCAGCTTGCCGGAGACTCATGCACGGCCTTACGACGAGCTCATGGCCTTTCTCATCGCGCGCTCCGGTCGGTTCCACAAACCACCCGCTCCAGCCATTCAGCCCTTCCCCACGATGTCGCCGTCCTCCTGCCTAGCACCAGCCCGTTTACAGCGACAGCGTTAAAGTGCAGCAACGAGGTCATGACAACGTTGGCCCCGTCATGCCTTACGGGCCACAGCGATGCACTAGCGTGTAGAGGAGACTGTACCCCCCCCCCCCCCCACAGCATTCTGACCACCACCGCGCCGGCGATGCCTCCACACCTTACTGAACCACCAGGCTGGGCTTTGAGGCAACCGAATTTGCCACCTTTCAGGCAAACGTCTTCTCTGGACATGGAGATCTTGGCAAACAGCACACAATGCTCGGACATACGTCTTGAGGTGCCTGTCAAAGACGCTGTTATTCCGCGCATTGCCCCTGCCTGCGAGGTAGCTGCAGCGACCACTTCACTGAAGTATTCCCACAATATCCCATCGTTTCCTCTCGCCACTTCTCAGTTAGAGGACAAGTGTAGCACACCACCGGGATTGCACAGCGCCGCCGGGGAGACACTCATTATGATACCCACCATTCCCCATCCTGCGGTAGCGCAGACGAGCGTTCAGCCTGGAAAACAAGCCCCACGCCTTACCTTAAGCTAACCTGTGCTCGTCATTATCAGCGAACCCCCACAGCCGCTGCTTGGCTGTCGCGATCATTGCGGGGGCTAATCATGGCTCGCCCCAACACACGAAAAAGGCGACAGTTCAACTTCACAGCGCATGCCCATCAACGTGTATTACGCGCTTTGCAAAGTACAAGCATCGCTTACGCAAGAAAAGTGCCGCAACTCTTGAGAGCAGGCCACACCCAGCGCACGGGCGACGCTTGTCACAGGCTGCGGTATGATGTGCTCTCTATGTCCTCGCTAGCTTTGCCATCACTGACTTTTTTTGTGGTATTTTCTTGTGGTATTTTCTTGCCGGCAAGCCCGCGAGTGGTAGCGTTACCGCCGCTTCGTTCGAGATAGTTTCAGCATTTTCTCGGCGCGAATAAAACCGTATGAACCGGACGACTGTAACAAGAATTAGGCGCGTTACAAAAAAAGGAAAAAAATTATATGGTAATTTTAGGCGTCGTACGCTGGAGTTTGTGACTGTTGTCGACCTCGTCTGGCAGTTTGTCACCAAGCTGGTATTTTTCGTTTTATGTACATAGCTCCTTCGGCCGCTTTTCATTTATTTTTCGCGTGAATTTATTTACCCCACTATTTGATAACTCACTGCGTGCTAGGGAGGAGCCCTGCGGCGGAATCGTCATCGCGAACGGCCACGCCCTATCATCTATATTATTGGAGATGACGCAGCTCAGAACACCATGGCCTTCGCGCTGCTTGGCCGCACTCCACGGGCGCTTCCTGATTTGTCGGGCCAATGTTGTCGCCACAACACCACTGTAAATAAATCTAGGCCCTGCCACACGGTCTCATCGGCGGCCTACAATATGAAAAGAAAAACCAAAAAAGGAACTCTTCAAGGGGACTTAGCTTGCTCCTTATAATCAGCTTAACTACCTAATTACATGCAGCGAAAAATAAGCTAAAAACATACTTTGAGCAAACCCATACACAGGTGGAAATAGCGCTAAAAGAGAAAAACCCACACATATATTTTAAATAAACTCACAACCGCATAAAATTAATAAAGTTGTTGTTAAGGACACCACTCATATTGACAACAGATACAATCCCAATCGATTTTTAAGCTTCTTCTATAATGTCGATTGAACCATAATTCTAATCAATAGAGTGGTCTTAGATCACCTACTCATTCGTTCTTTCAATTTCCTACGACTTAGGTAAAATACTCAGCGTAATGAGTAGACCTAAAGTGACAAGTTCTGACTCTGATGGATATCATTCATCAAATATAACAATGTTAGCTCACCTTTTATAATACGTAATATCCATTATTGTAAATTTAGTGCCCAAAACAGTTGTTTTCCCACTGGGTAAAATATTCGCCCGAGCGTTTCACGCAGGGTAAAATAACAACCCTACCTAAAGGGCACACAATTTATTACTGAATTACTACTGGCCAATTGGAATTTTACCTTTTTAAGGGCAGTAATTTCGTTTCAATATCGGCTATTCTAGTGACCTTGCGCCTACTTCACTTAATGACCTACTAAAAAAAACCTGAGAGTGCTTGCTTCGCAAGAACCATTTTATCGACTTCAAAAATGCTTTCGACATGATTATTCATGGCATTCTTTTAGGTAACTTTGAAGCGCCTTTGATGACTAGACCACCGTAATAAATATTGCGAAGCTATCTCCTTAGCCGTACAAAATCCTGATATATATTTCACACACAAAACAACTATCCTTTGCGCACATCAGGGCTTCACTTTGGGATACATTTTATGTTAATAAATAATAGGGCTTAGATAATTTTCTCTCTTCATCTAGTTACATATTCTACACATATTCTCCATAGTTTTCAAGTCCGACAGCTGTTAGACGTCTCTAAATAAAAAATAAATTTTGACCTGTCAAAATTCGCTTTTGGCGCATTTGCAATTTGTTAAAAATAACGCGTCCACGACATAAATTTTTGTCTTATCCTCACCACAAAATTTTTCAAATAATTATCCCCTCCTAAAATTGCTCATAATACTATCGGTGTAAGTGAATGCTCCAGATTTCTGGACGTTGAACTGGACAAAATTTGAATTGCCTTGTCCACATTGCATATATTAAAAATATATTATATATGGCTTAAGGATAGTGAAAATGTATTGGCTTCAATTCATACCCGCAATGCTAAGGGAGTTGTGTGGTTATTTTGCTATTGAACCATTTCTTACTGCAATATTTTCTTAGGTAACACATGCCCCACATACATACCTTTGGTAGGGGCAATTCACAACTAACCAATTACAACAGTAAATTCAAATTGAAATTCATAGTTATTCAGGAAAAGAAACAAGACTGTATTAACATTGGAGTGAATATACAGGATGAAATTTCAGGGTTTCCGAACCGCAGGCGTAAACCTACTATGCTCGTTATTTCGGAGATAACAAGGTGTCAGCACAATTCAGTCAGTAAGCGTTGCACCAGTTATACAAATCTTATCAAACATCGTTTAACAATAGGAAGTTGTAGAGAATACAACATATCGTGGAAAAATTGGGAAAGTTCGCACCAGTGGACAACAGGGCAAGAAGGGAAAAAATGCAGCAGCAGTAACATATTTCTAGGAGAGAGAGAGAGAATAAACTTTATTTAATGAGACGAGTCAAGCGGGCGGTTTCCTCAGTTCAGGACCCCGTTGGAGCGTCCAGCCGCCTCAGCTCGGTGGATCAGCCGAAGCTGCTCTTCGAGGCTAGAGCTGGCCAGCACTTCCTCCCACTGCTCAATCGAGGGATTAGATATCGGGGAAAGTGAGGGGTTAAGCTGGCACTCCCACACCATGTGATACAAGGTGCAGGGCGCGTTGCAGAATTGGCACTGTGGGTAGTATATTGTTGGCCAGAATAAGTGGAGTTTGGTCGGGTGGGGGAACGTGTTGGTTTGGAGGAGACGCCAGGAGCGCTCCTCTGCCTTGCTGAGGGAGGGGTGGCCAGCGGGTAGCATAAGTCTGGTGAGCCTGTAGAATTGGGTCACCTCCTGGTATGACGTTACAGGGATCGCTGTCTCAAGCCAACTTTCTCGCGGCGCTCGGTTGGTCAGACCTCGAGCAGTCTCATGAGCAAAGACATTACCGCAGAGGGAAGCGTGAGCTGGTGTCCAGACAATCGACACCCTTTTCCTCGGAGGGTTCTGGCCGAGGATCTTCATGGCGATGCACGAGATGCGGCCTTGGAGGTAGCTCCTACACGCTGACTGTGAATCTGTGACTATCACTTCCGCTGGGGTCTGCGTTATTGCCAGCGCAATAGCTACCTCTTCGGCCTGTAGCGTCGAGACGTTGTTGAGAGTGAGGCTCGAGGCGTGGCTATCTTTCTTCGTCACAGTCGCTACCATGGCTCCTCGTCTGGCATAATCTGCGGCGTCCGTATAATAAACCATATCGTTTGAGCCGTAGTTTTTCTCCAGGGCTCTAACTCGCGCCTCTCTCCGACCCTCGTGGAACTGCGGGTGCATGTTTCTGGGCAGCGGGGCCACTCTGATGTTTTGGCGTAGTTCGCGAGGGATGTCTACTGTGGTTTCTAGAGGGCGATCAGGGATGTTTATGCCCAGTCTTAGCAGAAGGGCCCTGCCTGCATCCGTCCCTGCTAGCCGGTAACGTTGACTGAGCAGGTGGCCCTCAATCAGCTCGTCCACAGTGTTGTGCACCCCAAGCTTGAGGAGACGATCCGTGGAGGTGTAGGGGGGCAGACCCAGGGCTTGTTTATACGCCTTTCGCAAGAGCGTATCTAACTTGTTCTTCTCTGCCTTGTTTAGTAGTGCATAGGGCGTCACATAGCAGATTCTCGATACGACGAACGCCTGAACGAGGCGAAGCGTATCCGCCTCCTTCATGCCTCTTCCCTTGGTCGTGATCCGACGGAGCATGTGGGCAATCTGACAAATCGTGTGTTCCAATTTCCTTATCGTCGTGGTGTTTGCGCAATCAGCTTGAATTACCATACCTAGAATCTTCACTTGCGGAGACGGGGTGATGGTAGCACCGTCCAGCGTGATCTCCATCGAAGGGACATCTGTTTGCCTACCGCCCTTTCTGCGCACTAGAAGCAGCTCAGATTTTTCTGGGGCGCACGAGAGTCCACAGTTCTTAGCATACTCATTCACGGTATCAGCCGCCATTTGGAGGCGGTCCTGCATCTCCCCGACCGAGCCCATACCGGTCCACACCGTGATATCATCGGCGTAAAGACCGTGGTGTAAGCCCGGAATCGACGACAGTTGTTTAGGCAGGCCGATGAGGGCAATGTTGAAGAGGAGGGGGGATAGGACCGCTCCTTGTGGCGTGCCGCGTCCGCCGGTGCGAGTCGGTTGTGTCTGAATGTCTCCAATCTTGAGGGTAGCTTGGCGCCCGGAGAGAAAGTCTCTGACGTAGGTGTATGTGCGACTACCACACCCGAGCTCGTTCAGATTAGTGAGTATGGCTTCATGGCTGACGTTGTCAAAGGCTCCTTTTAAGTCTAGAGCCAGGATGGCCTTAGGTGTGTGGGTGTTGGCCCGTTCTATGATGTCCTCCTTCAGTTGCAGCAACACATCTTGCGTCGACAGGTGCTGTCGGAACCCGTACATGGTCGGTGGGAACTGCTTTGTGTCTTCGAGGAAGTTCTGCAGGCGGTTGTGCACGACGTGTTCGAGCAGCTTCCCGATACACGACGTGAGGGATATTGGCCGTAGGTTTTCGATGCCGAGATGTTTGTTTGGTTTAGGTATTAGGCGCACCTCAGCAGATTTCCATTCAAGTGGGATGGCTCCTCTCTCCCAGCACTGATTGTAGTAGGCTGTGAGGGATGCTATAGAGGGTTCGTCGAGGTTGGCCAATGCTTTGTTTGTGATTTGGTCCTGACCTGGCGCGGTATTTCGGCGGATCTTCTGAAGCGCAGCTTTCACCTCAGCCGTGGTAATGGGTGCATCCAATTGCGGGTTTGGATCTCCCTTGTAGTCAGGGGCCGCATAAGGTGGGTGTATGGGCAGGTATTTCTGCTGCAGTTTTTTGAGCAGATCCTCTTGGGATCCCTCAAACTTGTGAATAATGGTGTTAATTTTCTTGCAGGCTGCGCTTTTGTAATTTGTCGGATCAATGAGGTATCTGAGCAGTTTCCATGTTTTGGATGCGCTGAGGGTACCGCGGAGTCCGTCGCAGAGCTGCAGCCAGTTCTTACTGCATAGCTCCGCTGCGTATTTTGCGGCCTGCTCAGAGAGTCTGGCTATTCTCTTCTTGAGTTTTTTGTTGTGGCGCTGACGCTTCCACCTCCTGACAAGGCTGCGGCGAGCCTCCCACAGGTGTAACAGCTTGGAATCGACACTTGGAGTCTGAACAGTGGTCTTGACTTCTTGTGTTGCCGACTTAATGTCTGTTAGTATCGTGGAAGCCCAGTCACTAATGTCGTTGATTTCTGAGGCGGATTGGATCTCTCGCTGCTCTCGGAACTTAGCCCAGTCCACGATGCGGGCTACGCCATTACGTGCTCTGTACTCCTCCCCAACGATAGTGGTAGCTATAATTGCGTGGTCGCTACCTAGGTATTCCCCGGTGTTTTCCCACGTGGCTTGAGAGACGTTTCGCCCAAACGTGAGATCCGGGCACGTGTCTCTGGAAACACTATTTCCCATTCTGGTAGGTGCAGTCCAGTCGGTGAGGAGCGTGAGCTCGTGCTCTTCAGAGGAGGCTATTAGTTCGTTTCCGCGCTTATTTGAGTAGTGGTATCCCCATACGGGGTGGGCCGCATTGAAATCACCCAACACTAGCAAGGGACAGGCATCAGCCACCTGTACTGCTTGCTGTATCAGACTCCTTAATTCCGACTGCTTCCTCTTAGGCCTGCAGTACACGTTAAGGATAAAAACGCTCTTTCCTTTCCCAGGTTTCCGAGGTATCAGCTCTGTGAGGGTCCCTTCTGTTCTCGGTAGCTGTAGCGTGTGTTGCACTGCTGTTACTCTCTTGCTGATGAGCGTGGTAGTGTCTCCGCATTCCGGGTCACCGTGTGTGATGTAGCCAGGTAGTCGTGCATAGGAGTTTACCTCCTGTAGCGCGAGTACATCCGGTTTGTCCGTGCACGAATCAATATATTGTGAGAGTGACCCAAGTTTCCCTTTGATACTTCTTGCGTTCCATTGCCACACTATTAGCTTTTTCTCTTGCTTCCCCCGGCGGCTAGCCATGGTTAGCTCGGGTGGGGTCTGCCTGGTCGTGGTTATCTAGCGAGGACGGCCGAAGGTATGGCTTGTCCCTACGTGGTGTTCTGCCAACTGCCGCATTTTGGCTTTCGAGTGCATCTAGTCTGCCTAACATAAGGGTGACAGACTGTTGGAGTTGAGCTATGCCAGCCGTCATGTTTTGCGCCATTGCATTTAGCTGTTCCGTCAGCTTGTCCTCTGCCTCCTTTGTCCGCGTCTCTAGGGCCTCAGTACGCCTTGGGGAGTCAGTCTGCTCATTTGTATCGTTTATTTTACGCCGTTTCTCTGTTCCCCCGTTCGTTTGCGGAGGGTTTAGCTTAGCCTGCGAGGCAACCTGCGCGATTGTAGATCTCAGGAGGGCCATTTCTTTCTTTAGGTCTTCGATCTGCGATTGTAGCTTGTTGCATTCCTCGCATCGGGATTTAGGGGGTTGAGCAGTGGGAAGGAGAACTTGAGACCAGCTCACCTGTGGCGCCCCGGAAGACGGGGTCCTCACTTCGCCTCCGCCGCTGCTGGCGTCCGCACCTAGACCGGACCGGTAGCTGGGTCTGGAGCGGGACTTGGAACGAGCTCTGGTTTCGCATTTGGCTTCCGATTCGGAGCCATTAGGTCTCAGGTCGGTTCGCGATCTGGAGCGGGACCTGGATCGCCTCTTAGCTGCCCCCGTACATCTCTGTAGAGACGGCCAGCGGCTGCAGGAATTGGAGCGAGATGATCGTTTTCGTCTTGACCCGTCGTCCCACGAGGTCAAGTGTTCAGCCGAGCGGTTCAATCTGTCCCTGGATGGTTCTCTTGTGCCACTTGAGTGTTCTTTACTTTTTTCCCAAGCCTTGCGGCGGATGATGTACGGTTCCCGAAAACGTTTTGGGCATTCTCTACATGCCGTGATGTGCTTGCCATTGCAGAGATCGCATTTCGGATCGCATGGATGGTCTGGCGCTGGGTCTCTCACGCCGCACTTCTCACAGGCGCGGATTCCGACGTTCACGCAGACGTCCGCCCTGTGTCCCGTACAGTGGCAGTTGGTGCAGTATGGGATGGTCTTCTTATAGATGAAACATTTCATCTCAACACCCTTATAATAAATGTAGAAGGGTACCTTGTGACCTTGTATCGTAACGAGAACAGAGCCTGACATTCCCAGGCGGCGGCAGCTTAGGAATTCATATCCTGGGAGCCAAATGTCCTCCAACACTTGCTCCATCGTGTAATGCGTCGGGATGCCATGAATAACTCCTTTGCACGAGTCGTGAGGTGAGAGTCCGTAGAGACTCACCGGGTGGACCTTTCCTTGGACGTTAAGCTGAGTAATTTGGCTGAGGGCTCTCGCTGCTTGTTCGTGTGGCGTGCTGACGGTGAGGATGTTCTGCATCGCGTCAATGCGGACACGGATTTCAGTGTCCCTCCATGACAGGCGGGCCGCGTTGAGGATGCTCTCGGCCAGAAGTGCCGGACTGACCGAGCCGAGTCCGAGCCCGTTCTTTGGTCGCATCACCAGCTTGTAGTCTTCTTTCGGCAGTGGCGGCGGCTTAGGTCTAGACTCTTCCCGCCGTGGTTTCAAGGTTGACTTCTTTAGTATTGAGTCCAGCGGTTGCTCAGCAGCCGATGTGTTCGCCTTGTTTCGTCGTCTCGCCGACTTGCTCATTACTTGTATCCACTTATCCCACCTTTCATCGTAATTGGAATTCTCTCCTCCGTCGCAGCGGTCTTGCGTCTCCATCTCGTCGTCTTGGGTCCTGTCTTCGCCGGGGATAGAGCTAACAGCTTCTGCTGTCGCGCCCGTCGCCGCTCCGCGCTCCATACCCGTGGTAAGCGCCGACCACGGGGGCTAGGGTTAGCGCGGCGGCGTCCGCTTCGGATTTTCAAATCGTTGTTAAACGGCAAATAATGCACTCACGAACTTCAGAATTGGTTCTGCGTGATCCTTGCCGCTTCGCAAAACCTTCTTCTTGTCTTCGCTGCCGAAAACTGGGAATTTCCGTCCACTTGCGAAGAAATCCGAGGAGCTCATATGAGACACGCCTGTTCTCTTGAAGCTTCTTCTTCTTCTAGGAGAGTGTGGCGCGTAGCTAAGAACATCTTCAATTTTTTTTAGAAGGGTTGAAGTGAATTAACTACCTTTATTTGCACTGGTACGTTACTTCGAAAAAACAGCAGAAAAAAGTAGCCTATATTTGTCACAATTAGTTCTTACCTTGGGCCACAACCAGTTCTTATGGGAGGAAAATGTAGTGTAATAAGGGTTGGTTAACTTGTGGCTAGGGGAAATGTCAGGATCTAGGAGGCTATGCAGCACATCAAAAAACTGAATTCCAGCGCTATACAGACACAACTTGGCAAAAGTAATATAGCAGGTTGAGTAAAGATAAGAAGAGATGGGGACATTTTTGCGAAAACCGTTATTATAGGAATTCCTAGTTTTAATGTTTTGCTAATCATGACAGGTGGTTTTTATACGATCCACCCAAGGATGTGATACAATAGTTCTAGTGGCTATGACTAGATATTAAATATATAATATAAATACCGCCAAGTTTTCGTTGAAGTACGGTCTAGCTCTAAATTCGTCTAATGCAAATGCTATCTTATTTACAAAGAGGAAATATGGCACTGGAACCTTGTGTCAGTGTCTAAAATAACACCTAAAAAGGACGCTTGGTTCCACAGTAGGATGGGATTTCGATCATGTGGTGGCAAGGATTTATTTGCAATTTTTTATTCGGCGAGTGGAATACCACTAGGGAACAGTTGGACGAGTGGATAGAGAACGTGTAACTCGCACACCAATTTTCAAGGTAATATAAGTCATTTTGCAAATAAGAAATAATATCTCTGCATCTGGATTGTCTGAAAAGATGATGGTAACGTTGGAGTATACAATGCATTTAAAGCGCGTGAGGCACTCAGGGAAGACTTTTACGTAAGCAAGGAATAAAAGCGTCCCTGAAACAGAGGCTTGGGGGATGCTTTTGCTGGTATAAGCAGGGTAAGAAAAGGGTCCATTGACGCAAATAACGTGCTGCCTGTCAGACAAGAAGCATTTCAATAGTTGAAGTGACCGTCTAACTATTCCGTATACCTTAAGTTTGGTGTAGAGGATGTTGTGAATGATGCTGTGGACTGCTTCGGATAAGTCAACGAAAACCAAGCCAGCGTAATTCCATTTGTCAATTAATAGTAAAATGCTATTGACAAAACAAGCCAAAGCATTATCTGTCGAAAAGCCAGGTCGCAAACCGAATAGATTGGGAGTTATACTAAACTTTATAGTTGTCGGACAGCCTTATTTCTTTTACCTCTTCAGCACTTTGTCGAGAAACGGAAGGACTGAAATCGGTTGATAATTTTCTATTTCATTCGAATCGCCCCTTTTGAAGGACGGCACAATTTTAGCCAGTATAAACACGCTTCGGAACATACCGGTTTTAAGTACAACATTTAAAACATGATCTAAGATTGGGAAAACGAATTGACAAATCAATTTTATGTGTTTCCCCTGAAGTTTATCTAGGCCAGGACCTGTCACTTTTAGTCCTGAAATAACGGCATCAATTTCCGCAGGGTTGGTAGGAATACGAAAAAACGATTGTGGCTGGTGAATACATGTGTGCTTGTACACCAAAGAAGAAGGGTAAGGAGATTCTGTGCAAGCGTATTGATTGAAACAGTTAACGATACCATGTGGTGCTGTGACGGGCGAGTCGTTCCTTCGGACGGACGTGACCTAGTCACGTTGATGTGGTGTGTTAAGAAATTTCCTTATTAACTGCCATTTTCTTCTTGTATTGCTTCCGATGCCCCGAATTAGGTTTTTCATATAGCTTCCCTTGGCTTTTTTAGCAATACGGATAGCATATTAGAATGTCGTGTATACCTGGTTTTGAGGCGCGTTTTGAATGGTTGGCGTTTAGTTTTTTATACAGGTTGTGGTTTATTGTTAAGAACATAAGAAGCCGTTCGAGAACCAAGGACAACGAGGCGCGTGGTATCGACAATTGTACACCTGAACCGACGTAGACAAGTCAATGGCTGATGGAATAATTTCACGAAGCATTTTCACGGCTATTTCAGGGTCTGGTGTATCGAGTATCGCAGACCAGTCAGTATCTGATATAATCCGTGTGTATTTATCTGCATAAAAAAAAAGTGCACCATCTTCCCCTAGGGGAACCCTGAGTAGTATGCGAAACAGGCGTTGGGTCGATTCAAGTGCCCCTTAGTTTTCAGTTCGTCGTTTCCGTGAGGTTGAGGTACTAAGCTACCGTTATATTTACTGTTTGGTTTCCACAGTAACTACCCCACTTTTCACTTACCACAACTACGAATTGGGAAATTGCGCTGACACCATGGCTGTTTTGCATACTACTCCCGGTTCACCTCCGCGAAGATGGTGTAATCTTATTGGAGGGGTGTGGGGGTGTTAGAGTGGAGAGCCATTAAATAGAGAGAGAGAGAGAGAGAGAGAGAGAGAGAGAGAGAGACGTTGTACGTGGTAGGAGTTTGTCTATATTTAGGCACTTTCATTATCATGTTCAACGTATGTGCCGTCGAGCTGTGCTTGGTGTTCCGCTTTGATTATGACCGCATTTTGGCCTGTGAAATGTAAAGTAAAGGGCTGTTGTAGTGGATGAACCCTACGTTTGCTGAAGATGAGGTCCATGCACGTTTGCCGGATGGTTGTGGGCTGCTTGTAATCAGGGCCCCGCCGAGACTCGCCGACGCATGCGGCTGGCGACGACGATGAAACTTCGAAGGTGCGTGAATCGTGGTCATCTCCTGCCGGCCCAAGAAGACATCGGAACGCTGTCGCTCCAGGAGCACTTAAAGGGGAAGCGTTCTCGCCTCGTGCCGGGCCAGGAAGACACCGGAAACAATGTCGCTCCAGGAGCCACAGAAGGAACCCCCCCGGCGTTCAGCAAGCCCACCATGCGCAGTGGGGGTGTGGACGGCGCAACAACAACGAGAACCAGGAAGAGACATAGCCCCGACCATGGATGCTTGGTTTAAATCTAAAATAGTTCTAAAGCATGGCTTGATGATAGCACGAATGACATCCTAGCGGTCATAAATACAGAGCAATGATCAGTAATTTTAGTTTCCATTACAGCTGCTTCAACGTTTCAACTGGAATGTGTTTGGATGTGGTCTACTAAGGATTGTGTGCCATGATTTAGACAACTCGTAGTAACGTTAATAGGACACTTGAACTGTAGCTGTAACACATTTGATGTATTCCAGTGTATCGTGGTTGGAATCATAGGGAAGAATATTGTTTATATCACCGAAAAAAAATAGTGTTTTTCTAATGAAAGTGTTGGACTTATGTCTCATCACATGATGCGATTGTAGGATCAGACAAAGGAGAGCGATATATAGCGCCACATACGACATATAAATGATTATCCTTTAAAGATGATGCTTCAAATTCGACTCATCCAGGTTCGCAAGAAGGAACATACAAATATGTATAAAAACGACACTTATGTGCCGTGCCATTCAAAACCTAAATAGCTGACCTTCCGTACGAGCTACGCTCAGGACTTATTAAAGGGTACAGAACGTTATAAATTAACGCTTGGTATTTACATTTGTAGAATGACAGACAACCTACTTATCAATTTAAGCCTATTCGTACAAGCAGCAATTAGACGAGCTTTCAGATAAAAAATTCTCGTACCATACGTTCACTGTAAGTACGGCCAGGACGCCACCTTTCTTACTGAAATGTTCTTATGGAATAGGTTACACATTGACTTGGAAACATCCGAAGCACTGAATAAAAAAAATTACACCATCTTCCCGTGGGGGGAACTTTCAAAAGTATGCGAAGCAGGCATGGGGTCGATTCAAGTGCCCATTAGTTTTTAGTTCGTCGTTTTCTTAAGGTGGCGGTACGTAGCTACAGTTTTATTTACCGTTTCTTTTCCATGGTAACTACCACACTTTTCACCTACTGGAACTATGAAATGGGAAATTGCGTTGACCCCATGCCTGTTTCACATACTACTCAGGTTACCCCATACCGGAAGATGGTGTAGTTTTATGGGAAGGGTGGGGGGGGTGTTAGAGTTTAGAGGCATTAAAGAGGGAGATAGAGAGAGATAGTGACATTGTACATGGTATGAGTTTGCCTGTATTTAAGCACTATCATCATCATGTTCAAAGTAGGTGACGTCGAGCTGTGGTCGGCGTTACGCTTTGATTATGACCGGCTCATGGCCTGTGAAATGTAAAGTAAAGGGCTGTTGTAGTGGATGAACCCTAACGTTACTTAACATGAGGGCAATGCACTTTCCCCGGATGGTTGTGGGCTGCTTGAATTCAGGGCCCGAAGACTCGCCGAAGCACGCCGCTGCCGACAACGATGAAACGTCGAAGGCGCGTGAAGCGTACTCGTCTCGGGCCAGCCCAGGAAGACACCGGCAACACGGTCTCTCCAGGAGCCCTTAAAGGGGAAGCGTGTTCGCCTCGTGCCGGACCAGGAAGGCACGGCCAACACTGTCGCTCCCGGACCAAAGAAGGGACCGGGCGTTGAGCAAGCCGAGCATGCGCAGTGGGGTTGTGGACGGCGCAACAACAACGACAACGACATGGGAGAGACATAGCCCTACCATGAGATGCTTCACATCTAATAAAACAAAGCTTAAAGGTCCCGGCATAACCGCTAACTAGCCTGCTTCACTATTTCTAGATTGTTGATGGTTCGTTGCGAGTTTCATTTATTTAAATAGTTTTTTTTTTGCTGTGGCTCTGTGTTTTTCATGGCTATCAATTGGTTTTGGTAGATTTTAAACGTATTCTCGCATTTCACTTGCCGATAATTGCAACTTGGTGAATCTGTTTTCCTGCTCTGTGTTATGAAGCTACTCCCATTTCTATATTTTGCATGATACCCCATTATAACACTTACAATGAGAACTCTGTCGGTCTGGCTGGCAGATGGTATGCAAAAGTTTTATAAATAAGGTATTTGCTATTTTTTAAAAATTAACCTGTAAGAAACATCACAGCTGCCATGTGTAGCCCATAGACAATAACGTATGTATTGGCTGAGTACGCTAAAGATAATGCGTCTTAGTAACGACTCATGCTGAGTTGAAAAGACGTTAACCTAGCAGAGCGAGTATATGACACCTGCCCCTCGGCTCGCCAGACACGTTGCACTCGTGGGCTGAGATAATGCAAAGCCCCGACTATGCCCCTTTCGCGGATAGCGTAAAAAACATTTTAAATTCAGGGCGCCGTAAAACTGCAACAACCACAATATCGCATAGAACAGCAATTTCAGAGGACGCATTTCCAAAAAAAAAAAACTAGTGTATCCTACAAACTACTGGTGGGCAGGGCGCGGAAACCCAAATCACTAATAAAATAAAGATAGAATATATCATCTGCTGCAGGTGCCCAACATGCTGTAATAAAACAAACCATGCATTGCACTTCAATGCCGCGATTCACGTAAGCCTGTGCGAATCGTGGCGTCCATGATCACAACAAAGATATCTGGAAGCCTAATCCTGTCCGCTTAACATGCTTCGCGATTCGCTGCTGTGTGGGAGGAATGAACAACTGTACTGCGCACACCACTCCCGCGACCGCTCCGCATCCAGAAGACGCGAAATTAGGAAGTGGAAAGGGATTGTTCAATGGAGAGGGTGGCTGCTGGAGGAAAACAAAATGAAAGACAAGACTTAGAAGAAAGCTATGGCGGATAAAACCCGTTGAGCGGGCTCAACGGCCGCGGAACAGGCACACGCCATCTCATGTCACCCCTTGGTTGGTCACGCGCTTCGCGTGGGTGTTACGATTACGCAGGTTATGCAAGAAATCAACTCGCAGAACAGGACTTTTACATGCGTAGTTCATACGGGGGCATCGCCGGGACTGAGAAGTCCGTCGTAAAACCCGGTTTATCGTAAAATGCCTTCACATATAATCTGAGTGTTAGAGTGGTTCATCGCTTTTCCTGTAGCCCACGTGGACGAAGGTGTTAGTGGATGAACTACTGTCAGAGCATTAGCGAAGCATTTGAACGGCAGAATATGAAGTGTTGACGTAAAAGCTGTAAATATGTACCAGGCAACATGACCGAAGAAATATTGCAGCAATATCGTTTTGTTGTCTAAAGTTGTAAGATATCAAAATGACAACGAATAAATGTAGAATCATTATAAAAACTTTATAAAAGTCATTTTGTGTGGCAACGAACAGAAGAAACGACCTGGGGAGAAGAAATTTTAAATCTCAAGTTGCCACTAATAAAGGCAAAAAAATTCGCGCTGCGTGCGCCCCGGCCTTTAAATCAACTCATAAATAGGGCAGATACCGATGCAGCTGGCGTCGTGTTAGGGTTATTGGATGTAGCATATAGCAATTAGTAAACGAGGTCTTCGCACAAGTAAACGGGCAACAATATTTAAAGGTTCAGTGTATAATTTGAAAAATTCATGAGCCCTCGGTCCACGTGCATCATATATGTATGGCTTGGCCCAAAGTGCAAGACTAGTTCGGGATTTATTATACTCGGCGAAACCATTCTGTGGCGATGGAGAGGACGCTACGGAGGGAGCGGGAGCTAACTGCTTTCTGCTAGTGCGCCAAAGTGGTTCCCAATAAATTTGTTGCAATTCTAGTTAGGGCGTGAGATATGCGCATTTGCTACAGCTCATTTCTACCTATGAGCTGCGCGGTTGAGCTTGATAGCCTTCTTCAAAATCCCATGCGGCAAATGAACTGGCGAGATACATTAGGTAAATAACACTGCCATCAACGAAGACGCGAAGTTTTGTGACGAAAACCTATGCCATGCCAGTGGTGAACGCCGCAAAGAAAAAACACCCCAAAATCTCCAAAGAATGCTCCCTATTTCACATATTGTGGTTGATCAGTCAGCGCATCATCAATTCAAGGCTAAAAACTAAGAGCTATTTTATTACTTGCGTAGGGTCATCCAAGCAAAATATTTTTTGGCATATTTAAGGGGGCGCTGCGAAACTGCTTGCTTCAGCTCTGTAGCCTTGACACCCATAAAAGACCGAAACAGGTATACCATTCGAGACCAATACTGTTTATGCTTTACATATAAGGGCTTAAAAAGAAACTCGAAGAAGTCCAACTAGCCTAGTAGCTAACGCATACATGGCAAGTCCAAGTGAGACCCAGCAGCGCATTCTGATAATTTTATACGCACACGACCTGTTATTTTGGCTGATAAGCAGAACGATATGGAATTGCACATAAATATTAGTGACGGGGAAGCCGCAGGTGTCGGGTTAAATTTTAGCCCTTAAATATCTGGAATAAATGTTTCAGTGATACTAGCAATAACCCCCTTTCAATCCAGCATGGCGAATTACCCAGTGAAGAGAAACAAATATTTGCGAACGTGGATAAACGAAGCGGACAACTATTAAAATTCAGGAGGAGCAACGTGAGAATAAAAGAAGGGGAAACGCAGCTATAATAAAGCGTAATGCTCTGTGCTGGTAACACAAATATGAAGTAGTGAGAAGAATGTGGAAATGAGTAATGGTTCCTTGCCACAAATTCGCGAATGCAGTTCTCCGCTTAAGGGCAGATTCGCTATGATGCCTTGGAGTGAACGAGAGAACGATCAGCAGTTTGCCATTAAGAGCGTGTGGTAAAACAACTAATGATCGAGTGCAGAGAGATATCGACTAGGTGACGTTTAAAGTTGCAGAAGATCAGAGTGAAATATGTTTTGTGGGAGGGTGAGGGCAATTGATCAACGTAGGTCTACTGCTAGATTTTAGATTCGCGCTCAAGAAAACCTGGGCACACAGGGGGTAAGGAAGACTGAAAGGCTAACAATGAAATACGAAAGAACAGTAGACAATGAAAGAGAGCCAAGGTAACCAAAAAAGCAACGCACATAGAAACAAAGAAACGGAGAGAAAAACTGTAAGCAAAAACGTCAATATAGATGTACAAGTTAGAGCGATTGGACATCAGAAAATGAAATTCTTGCTCTAATTTCTAGGGCAGTGCTTTGCTTTTTAAGTCTGGAGCTAGTTGATTTAGAAGTTAGAGCTTTGTGTGGAGCTATAACGAAATAATGGGGTATCCATGTTCTGTGGAAACGAAGCAGAAACTTTGCGGCCCATAAAGTTGAAATGTGACTGCATCCATTCAAATCTACATAGGGAAAATATTCCGGCGCCAGAAACCCAAAGTTTTAAGGGTGGCACACATGAACTTAACTTCCAGGCGGTCGATACGATTAAAATAAGAGTATAGGCTGGTGCACGATTAGCTGAAAAGAGAATATCGAGTAGCCGCGCTATCACCGGTTACATAAAGTATTTTCAGCCTGCACCAAGTGCAGCACCAGAGCAAAACGAGGAGCGTAAAACATACATTAATTTCGTCGGTAAGATGACACGTCATTCCACGTTACAAAGCTGATGCCATTAGCAATCAATCGATCACGCATGCATTAACGTAGAAGATAGTCACGGTTTCAATCGTATCCCGTGTAGACTTTGAAAACCATGCCTTGATTTCTAACATCACGAATTGTAAATTGTCCCAGTGCGCAAGTGGCGTGTAGTTTCCCCAGTCTTTTTGTATGGTTTACCTAAGTCAGCATTTTGTCGCTCTTACGCTCTTATTCCGATATCTTCATAGTTTTCCAACTGCACTGGCTTAAAATCCACTTCTACAACGTGTACTCGCATATACAGGAGTCAAACAAACTCTCGAATCTTCGCGTGATGTTGCGGTGCTTGGGGAAAGCCAGCGGCAAAGGCACGGTTCGACAATCCTTTATTTGGCAAGTCGCACTAGCCTGGCCTAGAGTCTCTACATTGAAAGTAACAAATGGTTCCCGGAACATTAACGAATATGAATAGACTTATTATATGCTTTTAAAATTTCAATAATGAATGAACCTCCTTTAAACCTTTCGTCAACGATACATCAACAACCAAGGTATTGGCAAATTGTCCATCTGTTTCTTTGACCTGTTCACTGAGGGTGAGAAAGGAAGCTTCATGTCTTTCCGTTTTGTTTTTAGATGTTGCACATCATCAGCATTTTCTGACATTGTACCACTGTGGCAACTGCAGCCTGTTGTGATTTTTGTTTTATAAAAACGGATAAATCAGGGTTCCGAGTATTGCGATTCTGCAGCAATTTTGCCCCTGCAGGATAAATATAAATGTGCCTACTCTTACAGTGCGGCCTCAAAAAATTTCAACTATGGTGTCTGGCGCCACTTATGGTCCTAACATCAATTATCATTCTCGTGCAGCTCATGGTCCTAATGGTCCCACCGCTCATCAAACTAATTTATTTCTCGCACCGCTCATGGTCCTAACTTTAGATTCATGAGTGCACACACAACTATCTTCTCAGCAGGAAACTATGGTATTTAATCACCATTCAGCACATTCTTAAAAACAAATTCCTAAGTCCATCATCTTTGCACACTCTTCGGGCGTGGTGCATGCAGACCAAGAAAAATAACCACATTGTAACTTTAGTTATTAAGGCTATAATGTCTGCGTATGCTAGAGATTTTCAACTAATCCTGTGTTTGTTTCGAGGCTATGCTGGAATTATAGGGAATGAGACCGCGGATCAAAGGCGCGTCGCTTCTGCACTTACAAGCAAAGTAGACGTAACGTCAATGCCCTGCACGAACCTCAAGCCACACCCAAGACATCACCTTCGAAAAACATGGCAAGCCAACCGGAGTACACAGGCCGAAAACAAGTTGCACAATAAAACCACACATAGGAAGATGCGCTTCTGACTAACACAAATGATTCATCGAAATTGCCCTAGAATATGGGTGGGCTACACACACTCAACACACTCCATTTGCCCACTAGATCTCCAATACCCATGTGTAGCAGGTGTGGGGACCGCCTATCTATAATTCACATTCTAACTACATGTAAAGTACTCCACAAAACAAGACGCAATCATTTCGCACAACTGTACAGAGAACACACCCAATACACCCAGCGCTGTTTTTAGCGTATTACCTTATGATTCCTCTACTGCGCACATATAAGGTTCTTGAAATCAAATTTTTACATCTCATTTCCTATCACCCGTATTTTTTTAGCCTAATTTTATGCCATGCACTATCGCACCCTGCTCTTTTACACCAGCTATCGTCATTGTAGCCTACTGATGCTACTTCAGTTTAATGTTGAGTGATTTTAGAGTGTTGTCTTCTTCCATCATAAATCACCGCTAGATAGGCTTGCGCCATAAGCATCAAACCACCATCATCATGATGACGCGCATGGACCTGCTGCAGCTTGTTCAGACCACGTTCGTGAATTTATTAAGACGTTTATTACTGACATAGGGCTTACTCTGAGAAAAAATAAGGAACATGAGGCTGCTTTTTATTAGCTACGGTACAGCATTGCTGCGGTTGACATTCTGGAAGTATTAGGAATAGAGCCTTTGCCGCCCTACTCACGCATGGCAGCGCCCCGCACGGGGCGCGTTGAGTACTCATGGTGACGGTGAGCAGCGACGCAGCGGACCCCGAGCTCCCAAGCATAACCTATGTCCAACCGTGGCGAGGTGTTGAAAGGTGAAGGGTAGAAGCCGTAAACGATGGCCGTCGGAGCCTTGGTCAAGCTCCGGCCGATGGGCTCCCTGCCTCTTAGACAGACAGGGAGCTCCAGGACCTCTTCGACTACCAGGGTGAGGACAAAGGAGAAAGTACCCCCGTCTCCCTGCTTTTATACTATGCCGTATGGTTTTTTTCAAACCCCCCCCCCCCCCAACCGTGATCGGTCCCTGAAAAGGGGCCGCACCGTAGTATCCTTTCCTCCATTGCCGTCGTTAATCTTTCCTGAGCCGGATCATTTTTCTCGATTTCTTGTCATAGAATCCCTCAATCCAACCCACCTTCTTGCATCTCAGTCAGTCTTCTTGATTGCAAAGTATCTTGAAGCCATAATAGGAAAATCATATCAGGCCAAAAAACCAAGGACTGATGAACTCCTCATCGAGGTAAACGACAAGCAGCAGTCCACAAAGCTTCTAGCTCAGGCTAGACTTGCTGATCTAGACATCAGGGTCACACCCCATCGGAATCTCAACTGCTCGCAGGGTGTGATATCAGAGCCAGACCTCATAAACAAAATGGATGCGGATCTCCTTGCCGGCCAGAAGGATCAGGGCGTCACTGCCGTGAGACGCATCCCCATCCGAAAAGACGACAAGGAGATTCCCACCAAGCACGTCATCTTGACCTTTCACCGCGCAGTTCTCCCAAAACATATATATGCAGGTTTTATACGGTGCTCAATACGTCCGTAAATCCTGAACCCGCGGCGCTGTTTTAACTGCCAGCGGTTCAGGCACGGTACGAACTCTTGCCGTGGCCGAACGACGTGCGAAAAGCAAGTGCGAAAAATTCCACTTGAAAAAAAAGATCATAAACATAAGGTCACTGAGAACATCACCTTTCCAGAGGCGAGAAAGACGTTCGCCTTCTTCCCTGGGGAGATACGCCGACGCAGCTCGCCGGGGAGCGGAGTGGCGTCTGGTCCGCACAGGGACCCAGTTCAGCGAGTCTGACCTGGTCGCGCCCCCGCCCCCCGCTGTGTTGCCTCACGCAGCCCAACCCGGCCCCACGCCGCTTGCTGAGGCAGCAGCGGTTGTGGCCCAAACCACTTCTGTCGGGACCGGTGCCGCCCCCGCCTCTGTCTCCCCGTCCTCCAGTGTGTTGGAGGGTACCGAGGTGATGGACACCACGGGCCCCGCACCGGCTCCCACCGCCACCGCACCGCCCGTGCCACCTCTGGCGCCCCCGGCGGTGGCGGCTCAAACGAAGGGCTCCCGAAGGGGCGCCAAGTCCGGGGGGCCCGGTCCGTCGGGCACCCGTCGGACATCCGACGACGAGATGGATGTCGGGCCGTTCTTGCCTGCAGCGCAGTGCAAGGAGCGGCCTTCGACGTCTAAGCCTACAGATAGGCCCGAAAAGCCCAATCCAAGAGTCACAGCCCCGAAAGACGACACATAAACATACACACTCCAGTAGCTCTCACACGAAATGATGGGAAGAGAAAACATAACACAATGGCACTGTAGATGCCTCCTTAAAAATCTTGACGATATGTACGAGATGCTGCTTGCCAATCAGCCAAGTCTCTATGTGTCTTCAAGAAACGCATTTACACTCCAGGCACACAAATTTTTTAAATGGTTACACGGTAGTTAGAAAGGACAGAGATGGTGGTGGCACATCCTCCGGTGGTGTGGCCATCATTCCCCAAAAAACCTTGGCATGCCACTGTGTCAAAACTACAGACTGTCCTAGAGGCCGTGGCCATTCAAACCATAATCTTTAATAGGCTCATAACATTATGCTCTCTTTACATCCCTCCCTACTTCCAGCTCTCGAGCTCGGATTTCGAGGGTCTGTTAGATCAGTTACCCGAACCTTTCATTCTTTTAGGTGACTTCAACGCACACAACTCTCTTTGGGGCTCTGCTCGCACGGATGCCCGAGGTCGGCTTATCGAAAAATATCTAACATCTTCGGGAGCACGCCTATTCAATAAAAACAAGCCTACATACCATAATATAGGACACAACACATACTCGCACCTCGACTTGGCTATTGGTTCTGCAGTTCTCTTTCCATCTCTTGAGTGGGATGTTGGCACTAACCCATATGGTAGTGACCACTTCCCAACCACATTAACATACATAGGTAAAGGACTGAACAGTTCTCCTTCCCATAACAGGTTCAATGAAGCTAGAGCGAACTGGAGTACATTTACAGAAACATCCAAAGTACACCACATATCCTTACGAATCCAACACGTTGAAGGAGCTACCCAACTGATCACGGCGAATATCCTCCATGCCGCCGAAATGTCCATTCCCCAGGCCTCCAGGGCTCCGCACAACCCAAGGAGGCCATGGTGGAGTGAGGACTACAGGCGGGCGCAACATGCCCAGAACAAGGCGTGGGGTGTCCTTGACAGGTACCCCACGTCGGCTAACTTAATTTCTTTTAAAAGAGCAAAGGCCTTGGGAAAGCGCTTGCGCCGTGAGGCAAAAGGGGATAGTTGGCGCTCCTTCATAACATCGGTAAATTCATACACAGACACACGCAAGGTATGGATACGAATACGTAAACTTAAAGGACAACATACACATAGCCTGCCCTTGGTCAGCACGACTGGGGACACACTAGAATATTAGGCTAACACACTTGCGAAACACTTTCAACCAGTGTCAAGCTCTGCACACTACACAAACACTTTCCTGAAACATAAAGCCTCTTGTGAAAAGAAGTCCCTACGCGACAACAACAAATCACTTACTTCTTACAACCCCTGGTTTCACTACATGAGCTGAGGGCTGCTCTAAGCACGTGTAATCCCTCAGCTCCAGGCCCAGACAGCATTACATATACAATAATACAGCACTTTCATGCAGACACTCTTGTAACACTCCTTCACCTTTACAACAAGATATTTATTTCGGGGCACATTCCAAAGTCTTAGAGGGAGGCTATAGTTGTAGCATTCTTGAAAGAAGGGAAGGACCCTTCCTCTCCAGCTAGTTATCGACCCATTGCCCTGACCAGCTGCCTGTGCAAGCTTCTCGAGAAGATGATAAATTGCAGGCTCGTGTACTTCCTTGAGTACAACGGTCTTCTCGAGAGCTGCCAGGCAAGCTTCAGGGCGGGGCGATCAATCTATCAACTCGTAGCTCTTGAAACGTATATAAAGGATGCCTTTGTGCATAAACAATTTTGTCTAAAGGTGTTTTTCGACATAGAGAAAGCCTATGACACCGCTTGGCGGTACGGTATCCTCAGTGACCTAACGTCAATCAGTGTTGCGGGCAACATGTTGAACATCCTTTGTAGTTATATGTCGGAGAGAACCTTTCGCGTCACAGTTGGTCGTGCACTGTCAAATGTTCACGTGCAAGAAAATGGGGTCCCGCAAGGTGGAGTGTTGAGCTGCACTCTCTTCATAGTAAAAATCAACCTTATTGGAAAGGCACTGCCACCTACAATCTCTTATTCCATGTATGTAGATGACGTGCAGATATCCTTTATATCGTGTAACCTGTCCATCTGCGAACGTCAAGTCCAGCTCGGCGTCTATAAACTTGCCGGCTGGGCTGACAAGAATGGCTTTAACTTAAATCCCGCGAAGAGCTCTTGTGTTCTGTTCTCCAGGAGGCGTGGCGTCCACCCGCACCCAGATATCACTCTTGCGAATGTGCCAATTCCTGTGAAGAAGGAGCACAAGTTTTTAGGTATTTTATTCGACGAAAAACTTACATGCATCCCACATATCAGACCGCTCAAATGCGAATGCCTAAAAACAATTAATATTCTTAAGGTCCTCTCACATCAATGTTATGGGCCCGGCAAACAACTCCTCCTGCGCCTGTACACAGCGGGTGGGGTCTCGGCTCGACTACGGCAGTGTCGTGTATGGGTCGGCTACAAAAACAGCACTCAAAATGCTCGACCCAGTGCTGCGTCTTGTCCTTCGCCTCTCATTTGGCACATTCCGCACTAGCCCTGTTGAAGGTCTTTATGTCGAGTGCGACAAATGGAGCCTAGGGCATCAGTGGGAGTATGTTGACCTGTTGTGTGCATCCCAGATCGTGTCTCTGACCAACCATCCTTATAATCCCATCATGAACGATACATCTAATTCACAACTCTTTTTAAACAGGCCATCTATTCCCTTACCGTTCTCTATCAGAGTTAGGGAGGAGGCTTCTGCACTCAACGTCCCCCTTTCAGAAACGCACAAGACACCCATTCATAATTTCATCGCACCATGGCTTCTTTGTCCTGTATCATTAGACCTGTCATTCAATCTTGTAGAAAAAAACAGGGTACCCTGGAATGCAATTCTGCAGCACTTCCTGTTCCTGCACGACAAGTACAGGTGCACAGAATTATGTAGTGACGCGTGCAAAACTGGTTCTACTGTATCTTGTGCAGCGCACGACCAAATTTTACAGTTATAAAAACAATGAATTTTCACAGCAGTATTTACACGGGAGAAGCGTATGGCATTTTACTCGTTACAAACCACATCATCAAACATAAAATTCCCAAGTCCATTGTGTACAGAGACTCTCAAAGCGTTGTACAGGCACTGTCATTAGGAAGGTCATCTAAAAACTATGTGATAAATGCTCTTTTCAAGGTACTAATGTCTGCATATGCCTCAAATCTTGAAATAACTATGTGCTGGGTACCAGGGCATTGTGGAATCCCTGGTAATGAGGCCGCCGACCAAATGGCTGGTGATGCTGCTCTTATGACTACGGTTGACATTACAACAGTACATTACACCGACCTAAAGACACACATCAGAAGACAGCTTCGTAACACATGGCAATTACACTGGAGTCAACAAACAGACAACAAACTACACGTAATTAAACCACAACTGAGACGCTACATAACTGACTCACACAACAGATACACTGGAGTCGCTTTGGCTAGGCTGCGGATAGGTCACACACATCGGACGCACTCCCACCTGCTCACTGGAACTTCGGGAACAATGTGTTGCAGGTGTGGAAAAGGCCTATCCGTAGTCCACATACTAATCACACGCAGAGCACTTGACACAACACGACACAGACGTTTCCCTGAATTATACACAGGACACATTCCTTTGCACACATCATATTTTTAGCCGACGAAGCAATGTTTTATAGGCAACGTGTTTTGAAGTTTTTAGCTGAGGTAAACTTTCTGCAGCTCTTGTCATATCACGTGTAATCATCCTGGCCCTATACACCATCCATCTTCATTGCCTTTTGTTTTGCATCACTTTTACTTTTAGTCACATGTTTTAGTATTTACGGTCTCATCACAATTCAGTAACTGCTTCTTTGGCGCTCTTTGCCCAAAGGCGGCCTTGCGTGAATAAAACCCAACTATCATCATTATCATCGCATGGCAGCGAAGACAACCAGGCTCTAGAAAAGCAGCCTACCGAGTTATGCGCTCACTTCATCGAATACTATAGGACAAAAACGAACGAATTATAAGCCAATCGAACAGGGAGATAATGCCAGCAAGCACCCTGAGATACAGCAGTAAAATTGAGTCGAAAAATAAACCGAGAGGAGTGGAAATAAGTGGAATTCAAGAATACTTGCTCGAGTGAAGTGCTTTGGGAGTGGACGAGAACTTCCATGAAGCAAACCACTTTGAACTACACCAGTGGCCTTCCAGTGTGAGCTCATCGATCCCAAGTACGTTCAAGCATGACTACATCATGACCGCGTTAAGGCACCTATGCCTCTATAACTGACCACTTGGTGGAGTTGGCTGTTCTGCTACGGCCAAAAACTGGGCATCCCTCAGTCATATCCTAACCAGCCTTCATACCGTAAACACCACACCAGGAACGGAACGCAGGATTGAAGGTAATTCCGCGGTGTGCTTCGCATACATCAGGTGAAAACATCCTTGTTGATGAGGTAGCTTCACAAGCTGCCATTGTAAAAATGTCACTCAAGAGCATGTGGTTACCGTCTCCACAGCGGTCGCGAAGTATTGTGCAAACTTCACGCGTAAGGACATTATAATAGGAAATAGGCAGGACTAGGGGGCGGAGGCCTACGCGGAATAGTTCAGTGAAGTACCCATGAATAGAACACAGGGTCACCACAAAGTGACAATGCTCTGGTCCCCATATGCGTGACTATGAAGACCGTACTCACGACACAACTCCGCACTGATTGTGTATCGATGCAGGTAGGAAACAGCGTTTTACAAAACGGCATTGCTGGAACTAGTTATTTTGGTGGAACGGAGGAACGCCACCATTTCATTAGGGGCGGTGGAACTGTAATGGTAACACGTAAGGTTTTCGAAGTAACGGCAAGAACGGCGTTCTTTCTGCACGCGTTACCTCGCTAGGAATTGGTTGTTTTTGATGACCCAGGTTAGGGTACAAAATCCACGAGTCGCTACTCTGTTTCTCTGGCCAAATTGCTTCCCCTTCAGCAGAACGTGCTTCCTCGAATGTCGAAGGCATTAGTCTAACCACGCAGCGGGCCACAGCTTGTGCTTCCTTCACGCCGGTTGAGATTACGCGGGGTTTTATGGGTGAATAGTGCAGCCGTGAGAATTCTTTTCACGTTTCATCGTTTGTCCGGAATGCCAGGATGCGCGTGCGGCCGTTAGAATGGTTCCCTTCCGGGGAACGGTTTCTAAGTCCGAGCGGCACTGAAGGTATCTTGTGATACCACCGTATATTGTCAGGGGTAAATACCGAATTAGTGCGTGTGAGCCTCGGGTGCGTTGTTATGGAGCGAGGGTCTTTCGGTGTGAGGTAAATAGGAGGGTGACCGCTATTGCAGGTAAGGACCCCTAAAAAAAGCGGAGCTCGTTGTCGCCAGCTTCCTAAAGGCACGGTTTCAGCCATATTTGACCCAAGACAGTTCTAAGCGAGACAAGGTTAGCAGCGACTTAAAGACAGAGCTGGCTGCGGTGACTGAGCCATCTAGCGCAGAAGTTTCCACCTAGTCTGCACACGAGAACTTCGTTTCTTTAGGGCCGCTAACCCTTCCATCCGAGATACAGAATGATCGGTCGCGGTACCTGCTGGTACCAGTTTATTACGCGCTGTCGCAGATGATGAACTTCGAGGAACTGAACCAACTTTTCCTTAAGTACAACACGTCAGTACGCTCAAGCGCTTCCATGGAACGGCTCTTCAACATTGCCAACGTAGTGTTTACGAAAAAGCGGGTTCATCTCTGACTCGAACATCGAGATGCAGCTCTTGTTGTGTTTAAAAAACGAACTCTACTTTGTTGCCAATATGCATTCGGGCATTTTTTCCGGGAATTGTTTTCACATATTTTCCTTCATTCTACAGCTACAGTTTTTTTATCTTCTGCCATATCTTGTAACATTGGTATATAGTTAAATTTTTCTGCCTAAATAACCAAAGAATGTGTCGTTTCTGCACCACGGCACGTGTTTTATGTTTTCTCAATACTTTTTATTTATTTGGGGTTGTTTCTTTTACTTGATAATATCGCACTTTGCGTCAGCCTATACAATTTTGTAGGTTTTATATTGCCAATGTTTTTTTACGCCCATGACTAGGCGCCGTGTTATTTCCTGGGCTTTTACCTTACCCGTATTTCTAACCACCACATACTCATTTGTGCATCGCGTCCACATGTTTGACTATCTTTTGTAGTTTCATATATGTACTACACTGATTGTGTGCGGCACAGTTTGCATTTCTTGTGCGCAGATTTATTGTGTGACTACGCTGCTTGCGTTTATTTTCTTTTTCTTGTTATCGTCTTAGGACCTAAACTTCGATTGCAAACATCGTAGTCATGAAAAGTTCTGCGGTGTTTTGTTACTTGCAAATTTGTGCTGTATGTTTCGCAAGTCTTCACATTAGTAACCCACTTACTAAATTCGCTGGTAATGGACCAGTAGGGTATTTAAAAAAACAGTAATTTTAAATCAGGAATTATAATGGCGTATGTAATGTTTCTTTCGACGCTGTTTCTAATGCAAGATATTTAACTACGTTCCTGCATGTGAGAAATTTCTCTTCGCATATCTGAAGCAAAGTAACCTTACTGCGCATTTGCAAGTTCGATGTAAGAAGTCTCATATGTGTTGCACGTATAATAGGCGAGCACCAAAATCAGACATATCTGCAGTTGGTCCAGTGCTCCCAGAAAAAAAAATTCCCATAGGAGCATTTTTTTCTATTTGTTCTCTGTCCAGATAAACTCCTGCCGGTGATGTTCATATTTCTCTAACATGCGTAGTTCGATGTAAGTTTTAATTTTTTTTGTTTTCTTCGTCTCAGGAATCTGAAACCATATTTTAATTGGAGAAATGTAATAGAAGGCAAATGTAAGGACACGTTTCAATGTTCGAAGTTGAACTGGATGGCGTTCCTTTCGCAACAAAGGAACTTGTAACGGGAACTCATTTCAAAATGGGGATCGATCGAAGAACGAGCTTTCGTTCCTATTTTAGAGGAATGTGTACAACACTGGTAGGGAATAGCCCAAGATATAAAAGATGCTGCTGTATTTTCTAGAGATATCATTTCAACTACGGGAAATACAACTTAAATACCGCCGCTGCCCCACTACGACCAGGGGCCACAAAATCTGAAAGGACTGAATACACTGCTTCTCATGACTGGGATCACATAACGACTTTATATTTTGACATCGAATTGAGGGACACGGAAAATGCCCTTGTGCTCTTTTTGTCAGAAAACAAGTGGGATAGAAATATTGACGTCAGCCTGATAAAATCCACGATTATCCCGGCAGTCTAACGTACTCTGAAATAGAAGAAACCGTAACGACTCTGGGGTACAACGCGGCTTCACAGAGCAGGAGATGTTGGTATTCGCTTATGAATTGGTGTAGTAGGTACAAATACAAAACATCGAAAACGGCTAGATATGAAGCCAGCATGCACTCTGAACTGCACGAAAGATCTCCCTTTGATATCTCCTAATCAAGTGAACGTAAAAAAATGTAGACAGAGCATCAGAAGGAAGAGAAACCAGGGAAGAAAGGGAAAACACAAAAACAAAAACAATAAGTTCTGACATTTGCTGTGAAAATTGGTGGAGCTGCAGATATCATTGTCACGATGTAGCCCCGCGTTCGTGAACCTGGGAGGGTAGGGGTACCCTCCAGCCGAGTGACGATATGCAACGTGCTGGTGGTGAAGGTGACTGACCGCAAGCAGCCGCGCTCGTCTGCGTTTATTCGCCAGCCGCCCACAATGTTGCCCACCGAGCTTGGTGGGGCCACTGAACTTAGCGGCTAAAAAACATCAGGGATGGGGGGCGCTGCACACTTGTCACACCCCTCACCCCCACGTTTTTTTGTCCACACAAACACAAAACTCCACCTTTCACCCCGGCGAGTAGCGATCCGGAGGTCTCCGCAGTCTCTCACTCCACCGGAGCACTGATGACGAAGCAGTTGTGGCAGCATTAGGTGCTGCCTGTGTCACACTCGCACAAGCTGTCGGCCTTGCAGGTGGCACAAGACTTGCAGGTGGTATCGCAGAGGCACGAGTAGCACCAGCCCCTTGTACTGTGCTGGCAGCGGTCGGTGTAGCTGGCTGCCCTGACAGCTGGCTTTCTGAAGGGGCGGCTGAGGCTGCCAGGCGAGGCGTCACATGGTCCGCGTGCGGATGCCACGTGGTCCCGTTAAACATGTGAACGAGTAGTGACGACTTACTGGCAGGAGAGACCACATGCCCGGCAGACCAGCGTGGACCAGGCCGGTACTTCCTGGCGAAGACCGAAGTCCCAGACTCCGGCAAGGGCACAGGACGACCGCTTCGGTCTGCCTTCTGCTTCTACTTGAGCTGCTTCAGGAGTGCTGTGGACCGGAGGTCTAGGTGCAGCACCTCTAATGGTGTCTTCACCATCCGGCCCAACAGGACCTCGCCGAGGGCACGGACTGTGTCATCGTGGGGTGTGGTCCGGTACTAGAAGAAGACCCCGGCAACCTGTTGCGTAAAAATGGATGAGGCCGAGGTAGCTCTGCAGCTCTTTCTTGCTCTGGTGCTTGGTTGCCTTGAGCAGAGCCTCAACCTTGGGGGGTGCCAGGGCTACGCCTGCTAAGGAAATGACCTGGCCCAGGTAATCAATGCTGTGGACCAAGAAAATGCACTTGTTCAGCTTGAGCTTCAGCCTGGCATTCTGCAATTGTGCCAGGACGTTGTGTAAGTTCTGCAGGTGGTCCTCGTCATCCGTACCGGTCACCAGAATGTCGTCCAAGTACACCACCACGTGCCTCATGCCCCTGAACAGGTTGTCCATCTCTCAGAAAAATGGCAGGAGAAATACCAAGCCGAATGGTCGGCGTCTGTACTGGTAGAGTCCCAGCGTTGTCGAAATGGTGACGTACTTCCGGGACGACTCCTGGAGCACCAGCTGCTGGTACGCATCTCTGAGGTCGAGCTTCGTAAACTTCTGTCCCCCGGACAGCGCTGACCAGAAATCTTCAATACGTGGCAGCGGGTACTTCTGGGTGGTAGCGACGGGATTGATGGTGACCTTGAAGTCCCCGCAGATCCTTACACTGCCGTCTTGCTTCACGACCGGCACGATGGGAGTGGCCCACTCCAATGGTTTGACGGGCATCAGGACCTCGTCTCGCTGCAGCCGTTGCATCTCCTGCGTGACCCCGTCCTTCAAGGGGAACGGCAGTGGGCGCGGCTTGAAAAACCGGGGCTGAGCTCTCTCTGGAACATGAATGCTCACCGCCGTGCTGGTGAACGTGCCCACCCCAGTCTGGAACAGGTTATCGAACTTGGTCAGGAGGCCTGGGACGTCTTCCACTGCATGCACTGCTTCCTGGTACTCCGGCAGCCTCACGCCCAACACCTGCATCCAGTTCCGACCCAGCAGCGTCGGTGACGGCCCCTTGGTCAGGTATAGGGCAGGGTTGCCTCCCTGTCGCCAAGGCGCACGCTGACCTGGGCTTGACCCCCGACCCGGCGAGCTGTCCGGAGTAGCTGCGCAGAATTACTCCCGATGCCTCGATGGACACGCCAGGAAAGGTGCGGTTGAAGGCTTTCCCGGACATGACCGACACACTAGCTCCCGTGTCCAGCTCCTTGGAGATGGGACGCCTGCAGACTTCGATGGTCAGCATATACGGTGGCTCAGACGACCGAAGTGTGTCCGTGTGCCACATGTGGAAATTTGCGGGTCTTCGGCCACGACGTGAAGCTTAGCCGTTGCACCCGAAGCTGCTGCCGCACACCCCTCCACTCGCTGGCGCGGAACATGTGCTCGACGCCGGCTGCTGCTTCTGTCCGTTCGCTGTCCCACCTCGGCACGCCCGAGAAATGTGCCCAGTTCTTCCGCACGCAAACCACTCCGCTTGCACGAACTGGCACTGTGAGGGGGGGTGGTCACCACCGCACCGACTGCACCTGCCATGCCGTGTCGCCATCTTGTTCACCGCCACATCCGTCGACGATAAGCCTGCCGCACGCGCTATTTCGCCCGCGTCCTTGGCCGCAGCATTCATCGCCAGCGCTGCCTTCACGGCGTCGTCCAGCGAGGGGTCGGGAAGCTCCAGGAGTCGCGTTTGCATGGCGGAATCGTTGATGCCGCAGACGAAACGGTCCCGGAGCAGCGAGTCGAGCTCGTCCCCGAAGGCGCAGCCGCTCGCTTACCTTCGCAGCGCTGCGACGAACAGCCCGAGCGTCTCCCCTTCTCGGCGGCTGCGGTTGTTGAAGCGAAAACCCTCCATTACCATCGACGGAGCGGGGCTGAAGTACGACAGAAGCGTGGCGAGCAGCTCACCCAGCGACCTGTCGCGCGGCGTAGCCGGCTTCAGCAGGTCGAGTAGGAGAGCGAAGACGCGGGTCCCTCAGCTGGCCAGAAAAATTTCGCACTGTTTTGCCTCGGGTGTGTCGTTTGCCCGAAAGAACACGCCGACTTGTTCCTCGTAGACCGGCCAGGCGGACCCTTCACCGTCGAACGGCTCGAGCCTCGCCTACAGCGGCATGGCGTAATGGCGGCTGGCTTCAGGGGGCGGTGTCTAGGCGTTCTCGGTGGCGGTGCTCTCGGTGGCTTCGGCCTCTCCGCGGTCTTCTTCCCTCGTCGCCAGTGTCACGCTTTAGACCCGCGTTCTTGAACCTGGGAGGGTAGGGGTACCCTCCAGCCGAGTGACGATATGCAGCGTGCTGGTGGTGACGGTGACTGACCGCGAGCAGCCGTGCTCGTCGGCGTTTATTCGCCAGCCGCTCACAATGTTGCACACCGAGCCTGGTGGGGCCACTGAACATAGCAGCCCACAAATATCAGGGATGGGGGGCGCTACACACTTGTCACAATCATCGATCCAGGTCTTGGTTACACTCAATTCAGCCACATTGGCCTATCAGCAGAACATTTATTGATTGTTTTTTTGCGGATTGCAAGAATTCTTTTCTAATGAAAAATTCGTAACGCTTTCGAGGGAGACAAGCATGAAGCAGGCACCGGACTCTTCGGAATGCGTACGAAGGGCAAGGCGACGCGTCAAGGCAGCTGTTCACACCGTTCCAAGGGAAAAAGTGTAAACCTATAAGGTTTTTCGAGACGATGACCTGTTTGCTTGCACTCAATGTGCCTTCTTACGAATATGTTTGATACAAACTTCACCCCTTTGAGGGTACGTGCAAAGTCGTACTTATTAAGAATTTACAAAAACATCGACCCCTCAATGAACTGTCAGGACATTATCAACAGAATTATTCTTTTGTTATGAACTGTTGGACTGACGTTTTTCTGTAAGCAGCCCTTCTAAAGCTGCGGGATCTTTGTGAAGACAGTGCTTCATTACGAACAAAATGAACAAAATTATGAGCAAAGCTACTTCTATACACTCCCTAAAATACCTTTGCTACATATCCAAACAGGTACTCGATCCACGCAAGTTTGAGAAAGCTACGCTGCTCAAGTGGAAAGATGATAGAGATAAATGCAGGAGAGAGCTGAAGAAGAGCGTCCCAAATTTTATATATGGGAAGTTAGATCATTGGGTATATTCCCCTTTCATTTACAATGCTAATGCTAAAGACTTTATTGGTGACTTGGACAGAGCTTCTATTTTCTCTCAGCAGGATGTGGCCACTGGCTGGATACCGAGGGGTATGTATTTTTGTTTTTACTTGAGATAGTGGGCTAATAAATTTAGCGATACGTACGTTAGAAAGTTTAGAAGAATACTAACAAAAGTGCCGATGAATTTACCAGACAGATCTCACCCATTTTTATCAAAAAAAAGTATTCTCATTTCTTTTGCAAAAGGCTCGACTGAATTGTTTAGGTTGTTCAGTGTAATTGTCACAAATGAGTCCATGCTTTTCTGAGTTTCGCGGAAAAAAATTTTGGTATTTTTATCTAAAAAACGTTCTGGTGCCCGTTCGTGTATGCTTTTCTTCAGAGCTACAGAAAATATGGAAAATGTAACGCAGCAGGAGTGGTAAATAAAGAACATAAAACGTCGAACATATGTTCAGCGTTGTCGTTAACTGAACACCGTAGCGTACACACTGAATTTCCTTAACGGAAGTGTAGAAATCGCATCCCTCAGCCAGAAGAACTCTGCATTAAAACACAAGTAGTACGAGAATGAGCATGAAAAAGCCTGTGAGTGCTAGTAAAATTTGCGCTTGCTTGTAATTCCTATTACGCTAAGCGTCCAAACGAGGAAACAGATTTTTCGGTTCGCTTATTTGTATTGGTTGTTCTCCAACATTTATGCAAAATGACTGCAGTATAACCAAAAGACGTAGATTTGTTTCCTGTACTGTAGAGGTGTGACAGGCACGAGTATTACTTCGATGATGTTCAAATTGCATAGCTCAACGTGGCAAATACTGTTGCAATTTTTTACAGACTTGTGAATTCATTGCTGATTGAGCTTCCCAGGATGGGCACCATATCATAAAGATGTCAGGCACACCTGGGACTATTTTGGTGACTACGACATTGTGGGGGTTGGAGTATTGGCGAATTCTATGAAACACCTCCTTAAAATAAATGATGGAGAACTATAATATGTAGTAACTGAAACATACACCGAAACGGCGCCATGTAGTCGAAATAAACTCCCATAAAGAAAGTTTTTGTGTGATGTTTGACGAAAAGTTTTCAAATAAGAGTTTAGTTTGTGGTAGAAATGCTCCTTTTTTTTAAGTTGTTATTGTCCGTATACTTTCCGAAAAAAGTGTTGGTACTCTTATGCCCACTAAACTCAGTGCACAGTCATGCGAGAAAATTTCCTTGAATAAGAACGATGCCGAACATGGGATAAAATTTTGGCCCATCGAAATTAAAACTAGGTGAAAATGATAGATAGTGGAAATGTGTATAGAAGTTTACGGGTTGTTATAGGCAAAAAAATGTCTGGTATTGGGATGTAAATGTTTCTATGAAGGGCGGGCAAGCCCAACATAGAGATTGGTAATGATTTTATTTTATTTTATTTTAAATATTTTATTAGCATTTTGACGCTTTCGCTCCTGAATCGTTTATTTCTAGCTAAAGCTTTTCTTGTGCTTTTTCAGTATTTGGGCACTTAGTGCTTACGAAAGAAAAATTGAGGTTATTGTGGACGTAGTAAGCGATTTGAAGTATTGACAAGTAATTTTGTCATTACAAAATTCACATTTAAAATTCACGCAGAAACGTTTTTTTGCCTGTTTCTATATTTCCGCAGGCACAAGTCCACATACAAAAATGAAGCTGGTCGAGCAAGTATTTCTTGATTATCAACAGTGCTATCAAAAGGGGGGTTTCTGTCGGGAGGGTCATACCGACGTCAGGCTGGTTTTGATGGCAAGAGCTTTCCTCTTTCAGGCATTTAGATTTACCCACAGACAAACGATGATGATATCTGTCGAAAAAGACTTCCTTGAAAAAATATTTCCCTGAAAACTAGCTTTTTTGATTTCGTTCGGCCAGAAGAATTTGGGGTGATGTTCTAAATATAGAAAACGAAGCCCAATACCAATATAATAAACGAAGCGCCCCTCCGTCAAAGGCCGGGTGTTGTTGAACGTGCCTTCCGTTGTTATTGGAGGAGGGATGAATTGTCTAGCATTGAATTTCGATCGCCTGGAGTTTTTTTTTTTTTGATCGGAGAAGCTTTGACTAAAGCCTGCGCAGTAAAGCTTGATTTTCGTTGATTTTGACCATGGTCGTCCTTAAAAAGCATTGAAAACCATTTTTATGTGTAGCGTTTAACTCACAAGCACCTCTCCCTATACAAAAACTGCTATATTATGCCGAAATGGTGCAGTGGGACATACGTCTGCTTTACTAAATGAGGCACACAGGTTCTATTATGACCACACGGAGAGTTTCTTTTCTGTCACTTAACCAACAATCATCGTCATCATTATCCGTAACATCAGCAACAGTAACACCTTTAAGCTTTACTAATAAGCTTTACTAAAGCCTATTATTGACGCGACATAAATCATGAGTGAGACAAAGGATTCATGTATTTAAACATTATCTACCAATCTGTCTAAACGACAAGAATAGCGGAAAGCGAAGCTTGCCAAAATAAAGCCCAACAATAAACTACCCAACCCAAAAGCAAGCGGACCATGATTACACCACCTTAGGAAACACACAGGCTTTTCTTCCGTGTATGGTTTACAGCGGTGCGATGGTGTTCTGTTTTACTTTATAAATACGGTTATCTTGTACTTTATAAATACGGTTATCTTATGGCTTTCCTTACCTTTCGACCATGGTCATTGTTGATGGAGCAGTGCTCCTTCTGTCTAATTTTGCACGTCCATGCACCTTTCTCCAAATCTACACTGTTTCGGCCATGGCGGGATCGCGGAATCAGATATCCGTCTGATTCATAACGCGAGAGAACCAGGGGTAATTTCTATCACGTGGAGTGTTTTAATTTTACTGCGCTTCATCCACGGCTATCAATATCATCCCAGAAAGAGCGTGTTTCCACAGAGTTTCGTGTTGACCACTGCAGACATCAGCAAGAGGGTTGAAGTGTCACGTCAATACGTTGCAGCGGGGTGGTGTCTTTATTCTACCCGTTTTAGCGCTCTTTAGTCCACAGCCTAAACGGCCTTTGGAAGGGTGTGAGACTCCTGGCCTTCCCATTTCGAAATAATATGCGTCCGGTGTTGGGCGTTGCCATGTATTTCTTGCTCTTTGCAAACTATGCACCGCAGCTTCCATAAATACCACGAAGAAAATATAAATCTTCCTTCTTGTAGAAAATACAATACTACAAAGAACCGAAGCCAATGGATGATATGTTTGCAGGTTATCACGACTTTGACCTCATTGCAGAATTGCGCAAAAATGTTTGTTTAAGGCACACTCAGCACACTTTTGTGTGCTGATTTTGTCAAGTATGAGGATTTTAAAGCTTGAAAGCAGTGGGTGGACTTTCAACAGTCATCGTAGTCGGGCTCCCGAGTAGATACCACATAATTTTTTTTCAGATCACATAATGCCTCGAATATTTGTGTACTCATGAACAAAGAAAATTTTCACGCGCATGCTCTAATGCGCATTCATTCCTAACACCAATTTGTTAATCACTGCTCAGAAACTTCACTTGCAGTGGCTTTAATAATACCCTGAAAAGAGGTAGTGGAAAGATTCATTATTGTTGTTTAGATAAACTCCATGTAACGTGTTCGAGTTTTTTCCCATAATTAAGGTGGTGACCCTTATTAAAAACTAAAAAAGCATCACCTTTGCATTTCTTGTGTCAGCCCCGCATCTAAGGGTGTTGGTTCTGTTGCCGTGTAACCTGTGTGTGGAAAGATCTATGTGGTGTTGAAAAAAGCTGCATTGATCGCAATAAAATTTAAAGTTATACACCTTAAAATGCAATCGACTTCGTTGAATATATTCTGAGAAGTACCCACCTTCATTATTTTATAAAAATTAATTTTATTATAATTTTATTCATTTATTTATTTATTTATTTA
>NW_027526385.1:121059238-121071738 GCF_048455015.1 Haemaphysalis longicornis | reverse complement strand
AGCGAATTCCCGAACGATAGAGAGGAAAAGGGCCGAGCAGGTACAAACCAACCCCAAAGAAACATTCGGAAGGAATCTCTATCGGTTGGAGCAGTCCGGCTTGGCCCTAGGAAGGGGTTTTCAGGCGCTGGCACCGGTCAGATACCGTTACGTTGCAGCGGACGGATCGGCAAAGTCCGGGCCAATAAAATCGCTTACGTACCCGGTCGTGAATTTGCGCGACGCCAATATGACCAGCCGTTTTCTCGTCGTGCCGCTGATGAAGATGGTCAGACCGGAGGGGTTCACGAACAACGAGAAGCTCGGCAGAAACGTCAACGCGAAAGTTCCGGCGGAACAGCATGCCGTCAAGGAGCAAAAACGCATTCAATGCAGGGTCTGACGGCATTATGGTGTGACGTGCAATGATCGACTGCAATGATTGCTCGCGGCGCTGGTGGTCGGCGATGTTGAGAAAGTCGGTTAGTCAGGGACACAAGAATCAAGGTCGTTGTCACCTTTATCAGGTTGGTCGACCGGTTGACGCGACAGGCAGTCGGTGTCGCTGTGGAGCCTGTCGGACATGTAGGCCACGGAGTAGTCAAACTCCTGAAGGCGTAAAGCCGAGCGACCAAGACGACCCATGGGATCTTTCAAGGAAGCAAGCCAGCATAGAGCATGGCGGTCAGTTACCGCAGAAAAAGGCCTTTCGTATAAATATGGGCGGAATTTGTTCACGGCCCATACAAGAGCCAGGCATTCGTGCTCGGCGATCGAGTAGTTCCTCTCGGAAGGTGACATAGGGTGACTGGGTATAAGCTATCACTCGTTCGAGACGGGCGTGCGTTCTGAACGAGTACAGCAGCTATTCCGTGTCCAGTCGCGTCTGTGTGAACTTCCGTCGCAGCGGAAGGGTCAAAGTGCACCAGAATAGGACGATTAGTGAGATGATTGACGAGAGTGGAAAAAGCAGAAGCATGCCAAGGGCCCCAGGAAAACAGGTTATCGTGCTTAAGCAGTTCTATGAGGGGCTTGGAAATTTCAGCGAAGTTCTTGACGAAGCGCCAAAAGCAGGACCAGAGCCCCACAAAGTTTGGAACTTCTTTTACCGATCGAGGACCAGGGAAGTCTTTTACGGCTCGTATTTTTTCTGGATCAGGTTGGACTGCAGTAGCGTCGACGAGGTGCCCAAGGATCTTAATTTGACGGCTACCAGAATTGAAGTCCAGCTATGCGAAAAACTGCCAGGATGTTGGTAGGCGATGCAAGTGGGTCTCAAACGTGTGAGAAAAAACGATAACGTCATCCAGATAGCATAAGCATGTCGTCCATTTAAATCCATGGAGAAGAGAGTCCATCATCCCTTCGAATGTGGCTGGCGCGTTGCAGAGCCCAAACGGCATGACTTTAAATTCCTACCCTCCGTGTGGCGTTACAAGAGCGGTCTTTTCGCGGTACATGGCGCGGACTGCAATTTGCCAGTACCCTGATCTCAGGTCAATGAATGACAAATACGACGCGTCGTGCATACAGTCGAGGGCCTCGTCAATTCCAGGAAGTAAATAAACGTCCTTCTTGGTTATTTTATTTAAAGGTCTGTAATCAACACAGAATCGCCATGAGCCGTCTTTCTTTTTGACCAGCAACCTGGCGACGCCCATGAACTGCAAGAGGGCTCAATAACATATTTCCGCAACATCATCTTCACCTCCTGCTGAATGACCGTACGTTCGGCGTGGGAGAAACGATATGAAGTCGGTGGATAGGGGTGGCATCACCAGTTTTTATGTGATGCGCCACATGGGAAGTCTGGCCCAACAAACGGTTATCGAAGTCAAAAATGTCTCGATCTGATGCTAGAAGACAACGAAGCTGATGGGCTTCCGGAGGTTAAAGGTCCGACGCTATCATGTCCATAAAATCACTGGTAGTCCGTGAAATGTCCCGTTCGCTATCCGTAGAGGATTCAGAGGCGTCAGTTACCACCACGGAAACTTTGCATTCAGCCAAGGGGATCACGTAGCAAGCGACATTCCACGGGGAAGGGCTTGCGGTTGAGGAACCGAAGTTCAAAAATGGGATGCCTATTTTGTTCTTCGCGACAGTCATGACTGTATAAGGAAGGGTGAGGTTGCGTTCAAAGATTACATCGGTAACGGGCGAGACAAGGTAGTCCCCATCTGGAACTGGCGGGCATCACGATAAACGCACGTAGGTGCGGGCTAATCAAATCATGTTCGGCGCCGCAAAGCCCGTAAGTGCGCGTGATGTCATCAAGGGGTGTTGTGGGGAGCTCGAGACGCAAAACCTAGGCGGCGCAGTCAATGAGGGTGGCGTTGTCTGTCAGAAGGTCCAGTCCAGTCATGTCAGAAAGTCCAGTTTAGTTGAGCGTCACATCAATGGGGATTTGACTGCATTGTTTCTATGCGGAGTTTGCCGGGACCGTGATGATACTTCGTAAAACGTGGGTCGTCTTAATTCCGGGGGACGTATCAGCGGGTTTACAAGCAACATATACATATATATATATTCAAGAAACAACCTTCGAACGTAAAGGGCTCGCGAGCCAAACCCCGCCCGACGAAGTAACGCCAATCCACCTGCGAACAAGTCACCGGTGTATTCCAGGAGAACAAAGGAAGGAAAAAACAAAGAAAGCAACTTTGGAGGCACTGTTACGGTGGTACAGCCAGCGTGCAAGTAAAGGCAACATTGCGGCAGTTGAAGCACTGCTTCTCCAGAACGGTACGGCCTGGGGCTGTACACTCACGACGATGTCTTGAGTCACTCGTGCCGAGGACGGGTAAGGAGCGTCCGCCGCGGATGCTGGTTGCTCCTCGGTGTCCAGGCGTCATTGCTGTGGCTGGCCGCCCGTCGGTACGTCTGCAACCCGTGGAAGTAGCGGCTCTCGCGTCTGCCCTACTGCGCACTCCCCTCGGAGCTCCTGTGAGCGCCGCTTTTACGCCACTTCGTTGGATGTGCGCATGTTCCGGGTTATATGTGCACTACACGTGTTTATCCCGTCGCACTGTTCATCAAAAACGCGCGCAAGAGCTCAGGACGCACTGACGCCAGTATCGCTGTTTGACGCACGCACTTCAAAGTAATGACCCTGCGCGGGCGCTGTTTGGGGCTGCGTCCCTACACTCACTTTCCCCCAAGACCAGACAACTCCCGAGTTTTGCCAGAGAAGCGCTGGGGCTGCCGTAGAGGAAGTCTTCTCCAGTGGGTTTGAGATGAACGCATGTTTAGGATTGTCTCCCCACTGAAGCCATGTTGCTGTATCGTTCAGCGGGTAGGGAATCCAGGACAAATATGAACAAGATTATACTTCTTCTTCCGAGTGCCGTTCGTAATATCTCTTAAGGTCGTCAATGGGTATGGGACCCGTATCCCGTCCTCTGTTTAGGTTGCAAAGGCGATAAGTTAGCCGCGATCGGCGATTTGTTACCTCATAAGGACCTTCTCATCGGTCAGCCAGAGAAGCAGCCAACCCTTTAGCTACATCGCTCAACGGATGTGTGCAGTGCAGTACCAGGTCCCCGACAGAAAACTCCACCAGGCGCCGTCCCTTGTACTGCCGGCTGTGTTGGAGTGGTGCCAAACCCAGCTGTTGCCTGGCCTCCGGGATGGTCTCGTTCAGGCTGCTGCAAAGATCCTCCGCATACTTGACATCAGTGCGAGGGCGCACCTCGACCTGGTCACTGAATGAATGTTCAACAGGAAAACACAGGTCGCGGCCAAACAGCAGGGCTGCTGGTGTAAAGCCGGTCGAGCGATTGACCGTATTCCTAGTTGCAAACGCCATTTCCGAGAGGCCAGCATCCCAGTGTTTGTGGCGTTCAGTGAAGGCCACCAGCATAATCTTCAAGTTCGTGTTGACACGTTCCGTAATGTTGGCCTGTGGATAGTACGGAGAAGACTTATGTACTACGCCCAGAACCGAACAAGTGTCCACGAAGTTCATGCTGGTGATGTACGTCGTATTGTCCGTTATGAGTTATTCTGGAAATCCAAAGCGAATGAACGTATCCAACGACTTGTCCCATATCAACTTTAAATCAAGTTTACGCAACGCGTAAAGCTCGACCCACTTGGAGAAATGATCTGTGACCACAAAAAGGTAGCGATTGCTTTTTACCGAACTTGGGTATGGACCCATCACGTTGCAAGCCGCGATGTGCCAAGGAAAGCGGCTCTCGAGTGATTTCATCAGACCAGGTGGTTTACCTCCTCTTGGCTTTACAGACTTGCAAGCTTGGCATGTCTGGGAGTACTTCATTACCTCCGTCTTCATGCAAGGCCTTCTTACAACGCCGCATAGCTTTTCGTATGTTTTCTGTCCGTCACTATGACATGCGAGGGCGGTGTTGAGGTAATATTTCAGAAAAGACCGCCTTAGGCGCTTTGGTACGAATACCCGAAAGAGATACTCCCCATTGTCCCTAACTGCACTTGGGATGTACCGCAGTAACAAGCCGTCCTGGCTTTGGACGTAGCAGTCGTAGGCCGGGTCTGTGCCGCCATAGTGTCGTCGTTCTCCGGGGCCGTAATGAACTCCGGAATGCGCTTGCAGTGTTCATCGGCCTGCTCCGCTTCAAGCATCTTTTGGCGACTTACCAGGGTTCCCTAGGCTTCTGTAGGCGTTGTAACCGCGAAGATCTGGGATTCTGGTTGCTGTTGTGCTGGTAGGGGGCGCGAGACAAGGCGTCCGCGGCTTTGTTGCTGGTGCCCTTCTTGTATTCCACTTTGGAGTGATACTTCTGCAGGTTTAGCGCCCAGCGTGCGAGGCGACCCGCATGGTTCTGAAGCCGTGACAACCATGACTCTGCTTGCTGGTCAGTCTGTATGGTGAAATCTGCGCCATCCAAGTACATGTTAAACTTTTTGACGGCGAACCCTACGGCAAGACACTCTTTTTCTGTCACTGAATAGTTCTGTTCGGCCGCCGAGAGATTGCGGCTGGCGAATACCAGAGAGTGCAGTTCTCCGCTATGCTCCTGTAACAAAACAGCCTCTATGCCGTAATTACTTGCATCGGTTTGGACAACAAAGGGGCGGTTGAGATCTGGCAACCGCAGTCTTGTGGTGTCGGCGATGGCTGTTGATGGTGCCTGAAACGCCTGCTCCTCTGAAGCCGTCCATGACCACCTGGCGCCCTTCCTTAGCGGCTGATGGAGAGGCCGTGCCAAGTCCGCACAGTTCCGAATGAAGTGCCTGTAGAAGCCGACCATACCCAGGAAGCGCTGCAGACTTTTGACGTTCTCTGGTTTCTGGAACTGCAAGATCGCCTTTGGGCTTCTCCTCGTTCGGCCGGACTGAACCTTGGTCCTCAACGAAGCCCAGGAACTCAATCGTGCTGGCTGCCAGTTGTACCTTGTGGTGGTTTACTGTGAGGCCTGCTTTCTGCATGCGCTCCAACACAGTCTGCAAGTGAACAACATGATCCTGAAGGTTGTCTGAAAATACAACCACATCATCCATGTACGCCACCGCGTAGTTGAAATTCGCGTCCCCCACCACGATGTCAATCACGCGCTGGAAAGTTGCTGGGGAATTTGACAAACCGAAAGGCGGCCTCACGAATTCAAACAACCCTCTGGTACAAGTGAACGATGTTTTCTCGATATCCTCTTCCCCTACAGGGATCTGTAGGAAACCTCTACTACCGTCAAGTGTTATAAAAACCTTTACTAAACCTAGCGCATACATAACCGCATCGATGGATGGAAAGGGATACGATTCTTTCGTGGTTATCGCGTTTAGGCGGCTGTAGTCTACGCACATGCAGACACTGCCATCTTTCTTTTCCGCCAGCAAAATCGGAAATGCCCAAGGGCTTTTTGATGGCCTCACTGCTCCTGTATTTACCATCTCCAGCACAGCTCCGTCCAGCTGTGGTTGCTTGTGGACCCTCAGCGGCCTCGGGTTGAACCGAAGTGAACGCGCATCTATCGTCTTGATGTGGTGCTCCAAAATGTTCACAGTACCCGGAGCTTCCGTGAATATCACTGCGAAGGGTTGTAGTACTGCTGCGAGCCATGATTGTTCCTTTGGTGCTCCTGCAAATGACATCAAGATTGTTTGCAAACCATTTTCAACCTTTCCAGCGGTTGTATAAGCTGTCAGAAAACCTGACAGAGATTCTGATGGTCTTGCTGCAAAGCTGTTCAGCGGCGTTCGTGGGCCATAGTGGTAGTTTTCAGCCTTTACTTCAAGCACTAGCCCTTTCCTGGCCATAAAGTCATGGCCCAGAATGGTTGGAGAGGAAAGATCGGGAAGGTACAAAAAACGTCGCCCGTGTTTGCGACCATCTGCGATTACCGTCAGCCTCACTGCAGATGTTATCGGCACACCCTGGTCCGAAGCTGTTCTGATACTGGTGCTTACGTGCCGGAATTTGATCTCCCTCGGAGAGCACCATTCTCCGACAGCGTCTCCAAACACATAATGATGATGATGTTTGATGTTTTATGGCGCAAGGCCAACGAGGGCAAAGAGCGCCAGAACGGTGGTTAGGTATAAAGGATGTAACCGTAAACGCTAAAACCGTTCAAAAAACAAAAAAAAATGAATTCAGTAAAAGACAATGAGGATGGCTGGTGTAAAAGGCCAGGTTGTGATGGTGCGTGGCATGAAATCGTGTTTAAAAGCAACTAAGCGTGATAGAAAACGAGGTATAAAAACTTGATGTCACTAAGAAACTTAAAGGTGCGTTGTACAGGAATCATGGGGTCATCCCCTAAAAACAATGCTGGGTGTAGTGGAATGTTTTGTCTGTAGGGGTCGGCGAAGTGTTTCTGTCGTGTTGTGTGGAGTGCTTTGCATTGAAGTAGCACAAGGATCACGGATAGCCCGTCTCCACACCTGCTCCACAAGGGTCTTAGAGATCCCGTGAGCAGGTATGAGTGTGTTGCATGCGTGTGGCTTATCCGTAATTGAGCCAGGGTAACTTCATTGTGCCTGTTGTGTGTGTCAGTGGTGTATGCTACCAAGACTGTCTTTATAAAGTGTAGTTTGTTGTCTGCCTGTTCATTCCAGTGTGCTTGCCATATATTGCGAAGGTGTTGTCTAATGTGTGACTTAAGGTCAGTGTACGGTATTGTTGTTATGTCCACTGTGTTTGCAAGTGTAGCAGCAGCGGCCATTTGATCTGCTGTCTCGTTTCCGGTGACCCCTGAGTAACCTGGCACCCAGCATACGGTCACTTCAAGACTTAAGGCATATGCTGATATAATGGTTTTGTAAACTAAATGAATAACATGGTTGTTACAAAGCTGCTTAGATGACAATGCACGTACTACACTCAAGGAATCTGTAAAGATGATGGACTTGGGAATTTTATGATGAACTATGTGCTTTAAAACCAGAAATATGCCATAGGCTTCAGCCGTAACATAGGCTTCAGCCAAACAGAGAAACCGTTGCTCCAGTGTCCAGTAGGGCAGGTATAAACAGGCCGGCTACCTTGACTGTAATGAAAGGTGCATTATCCACGCTTGCAGCCTGTCCGCCAAGTGCCAAGAGCCAACAGCTCACCATGCGCTGATTGTTGCTCGCTCGAGGCCCTTCATGTGCCTTTTGCACCTGGTGCCCGCCGTCCATGTCGTCCATGTGGGGTCTGGCATGATTCAAGACAATTGGTGTGGAATGTTGGCTCTGCTCCTGCACCCGCCGTCTGCGCCAAGCTTTCGGCCGCCGTTTTGGCCGCTTCGGCGGCAGTGGGTCTTTGCACTGCTTCGTCTGTGGGTTTGTGCACTGCTGCCTGCCGCGATGCGGCGAATCTCGCCGCAGTTTCGGGTGGCGTATCTCGATTGGTTGCGCGAGGTGGTGTGCCCAGCATGCCGCTTGGTGGCAGGATGACCAGAATACCAGTGCATTGTCACTTCCGCTTGTCGGCTGCCCTGTGTACGGGCGGGGTGGCGCCTCCGAGCTCGCACAGCTTGAGTACACGGTCCGGTTGAAAGCCGCTTGCCGCCTTTCCTTGTTGCTCAACTTGGGCGATTTGTGCACGACTTCCTTGCATATGTCTGCACAGATGGATTTCCGATGGTTAGGAAATGCCTCCCTACTGTGAGGTACTAGCCTCTGGTCCTTCTGGCCGAACGGGGGCTCCCATGACGGCGCCTCACCGCTGTGTTGAGTCGGCGCTTGAAAACCATCTCCCACGGAGGCGCAGCACCGCCGGGGTGAGTCAGCGCTGCAGCCATCTCCCACGGTGGCGCCGCACCGCTGGTGTGAGTCAGCTCTGCCGCCATCTCCCGCGGCGGCGCCGCACCACTTGGGTGAGTTGGCGCTGCAACCATCTCCCACGATGGCGCCACACCGCTGGCGTGAGTTGGCGCTGCAACAATCTCCCATTGTGGCGCCGCAGCGCTGGGGTGGGTTGCCGCTGCAACCATCTCCCATGGTGGCGCTGCACCGCTGGGGTGAGTTGGCGTTGCAACCACTTTTGCTATGAAAGATCGCTGCTCGCTTGTGGTATTTCTTCTGCGATTGCCGGTTGTCCGGCCCCGCGCCTATGAACAGCGCTACCTTCCTTCCTCGCTGGTTGTTCGCTTAGCTCGGGGCCTCCGCTGGTCCAGCCCTCGTGGTGTGCGGTAGGTGTACGCACACGAAGCCTCTAAGCATGCCTGTTAGGGGGCGGCGGTTGGTAGGATTCCGTGGCCATCAGCGAAGCTTGTATGGCTGTGGCGTCCTTGGCAAGGTCTTCAAAGTCTGACAACCGCAGGGACCGCAAGTACGGCTGGAACCTGGGGTGGCACTGTCGCATGACCCGGAAAACCTTTTCTGCCTCGGGTGCCACCGGTTCAGCCCACTCGTACAAGTACTGCATTGAACGCACATATCCCCGAAGGCTTTCACCCTCTCCCTGGGTCCGCGCGCGAAGTTCGTCTTTGATTCGGTACGCATAGCCATGTGGCAGAAACTCCAGCTTAAAGCGTTTCTGGAAGTCTGTCATATCTTCAAATGGCTTGTGGTGACATCACCAAACACCGGATGCCACCCGCAAAGCAACTGGCAAGATCTTGCTAATCAGCACGCTATCTGAAATTGCTATGGCTTGTTGGTAGTCCGACAATTCATAAAGAATGTCGAAAACAGACTTCTTGTAGGTGGAGCCTGTATATCTTGGCACAGCCACGTTTAACTGCAACGACGTGCTGCAGTGACAGTTGCATTGACGAGCTTGCAGCAGCGGTCGTGCCGGTGAACGCACCAATCTAAGCCTTGCCCATTTCGAGGTCCCTGGGACGATCGCCACTGACTTGCGTATCAACACTGAGCGCGTGCCTGCTGCAGCACCTGCGCAAGCTGTGCTCCAAGTGCTGTGAACGGTGCATCCAACAACGACTCGGAATCCATGGTAAACTATAAAGGCCGGTCAGCGGTGGCGGAAAATCACTCTTGCAGCAGTGAGTGAGTGAACAACTTTAACGAGCTTCAAATAAAGAATGGTGCGCGCAGGCACCAGATGGGGTGGTTCCCTATTCGCGGGACCCATATGTGTCCAGTAAGTCTTCTCCTCGAGCCACCAGCTGTTGCTGAATGGCGAGGTCAGAGCTGGACAGTAAGGTCTCCCATCGCTCGAGCGGGTTGGAATTGGGGGAGGGGGGATGGGTGTAGGGGGGTGTCTTGACTTTTTTGCACTCCCCAATAATGTGCGCGAGAGTTTCGTCTCCCCGGCAGAACGGACATGTGTTGTCGTGTTCTGCAAGGTACATTTTGTGCAGAAGCGCCGGGTGTGCGAGTGACCCTGCCTGTAAGCGGCGCAATATCGTCTGCTGCCGCCTGCTCAGTTGCTTGTGTGGCTTCGGAAGCCTCGTTCTACTTTCTTTGTATAGGCGGACGATCTCCTTATAACTCGTGACGGGGTGGTTGCTCTTCCTCGGCCCGGATGGCTAGTTCTCGGGCATAGTGGTCGGCGGTGACGTTGCCTTCCACGAGCGAGTGAGCCGGGACCACACGAGCTCGGTAACTCGTCCCGGTGTTGTGGAATGTCTCTCGAGTATAGTTGCTGCTGCAGAGGAGACGATCCCCTTCCGATAGCTTGCGTACGCTTTCTTGGAGTGGGTAACCACCGTGCTGACCTCCTCATGGCTAGGGCCAGCGCTATGGCTACCTCTTCTGCCACGGTCGGGTCCGTAGTCTTCACCGACGCGCAGGTCTTCAGCTCGTCAATGTCCGTTACGGCCACCACGGCCTTTGTTCCGTGTTTTGGGAGTCAGGCGTCCACGTACCGGACCAGGGGGTCCTCCTCCAGCTTCCGGGCCAGGGCTTTGGCCCGCGCCGTCCGCCTGCCTTCGTGCCGTTCCACTGTCATGTTGCGCGGTAACGGTTTGGTTGTGATCGAGTCACGCCATTTCTGAGGGAGTGGTGCCTCTTCCGTCTGTGATTCACCCTGCCATCCTATCTTGTGTAGGACGGCTCTTCCGTGTTCTGTCCTGCTCAGACGAACTCTCTGGTTGGACAAGTGTGCTTTGATGATTTCGTAGCGGTCGCGCCGGTGAACGCACCAATCTAAGTCTCTCCCAATTCCAGGTCACTGGATGTTCGCTCCTGTATTGCGTATCAACACTCAAACGCGTGCCTGCTGTAGCACCTGCGCAAGCCGTGCGCCAAGTGCTGTGAATGGCGCATCGAACGAAGACTCGGAATCCACGGGAAACTATACAGGCCGGTCAGCGTGACGGATCATCACTCTTGCAGCAGCGGTTGCGCCGGTGAACGCACAAATCTAAGCCTCGCCCATTTCCAGGTCTGCATTTACATCTTGGTTACTCTGTTAGCTCCTCATTGACGCGACTGCTGCTGCAATTGAAGTTGTTTGTTTGTAATAGTTTCTTGGATCCGTGTTGGTTACAATGCCTACAAACGTTGAGCTAGCTAAACCTCTTGACCATTATGAAGGCCTATTCCAAGAGAAAATGGCCGAGGTTTTAGAAGATGTAACTAGTAAGGTGAAGGCTACCGTAATGGCTGACACTGGCCCTTTAGTAGTCAAAGAGCTAAAAAAGGAAATCGAGGAATTTCGCCGCAGTCTGACGTTTATGGACGGAACTGTGGAAAGGTTGACAAAAGAACGTGATCAACTCAGAGCTGCAGACAAAACAATGGCTGTGGAGAATGATGAGCTCGAAAAGCGAGTGTCGTAACTTGAGCAGTATTCTCTCAAGAACAACATCGAAGTGAAAGGGCATTCATGTACTAAAGGTAAAAGTTGCCTCGCGATAATTCAAGAGATCGGTAACAAAATAGAGTGTCCCATCAATGAGAGTGACACTGACATCGTTCATCGCGTACCCTCGTCCTAAGACGCAAACCATATAATCGCTAGATTTTGCTCACGTGCAAAAAAGCAGACTTCGTTTCTAAGGCTCGCAAAGCACGACTTCAGACGTCCAACATTGGCTTTCCGGCAAACGATGCATCACCCTGTATGTGAACGAGCACCTCACCCAGGAAAACAAACGGCTGTTCGCGAATCACCCTCGCTCAAAAGGGAAAACAACTGCAGTTCCTGTGGACTGATGACTGCGTAATCACAGCGCGTAAGACAACTCATAGCAAGATTTTCAGGATTCGTAACGAGACAGATCTCGCCGTCTTCACTGATCAGTGATAGAAAATTTACATCCACGTGCCACTATGTGGTACGTCAGCACACAGGAACGGCCGTATCTGCTTTCTTATCATCACACTGCTATACACTTTAACGCACGCGGTCTCAGAAAGCAATATGATAAATTTCACTCTGTCTTGTCGTTAACTAGGGACCCTTTTTTCATCATTTGCATCTCAGAAAGTTGGCTTAAGGACTCGGACAAAAGTATTAACTGCTTCCCACAATACAGCGCAGAATATCGTCAGAGTGTAACCTCAAGTTACGGTGGTTCCGCTATTTTCATTCTCTCAGAAAATCAGGTACAGACGTCGACACGACCTTTCCCTCAGTGTAGCTGACTCTGAATAAGTATGGATTGAAATTGATAAGTCTAGTTTTGGCAGTGACCGCAAGAAACACCATATTTGGTAGTATTTATCTGTCCCCTAGATCCTCATTGCCTAATTTCTGCTGTGAACTGAATAATCTATTACATACTGCTACATCCGAGAACAAAAATATTGTTGTAATGGTAGGCATCAATGTCAACATTCTCGATACCAATTCCTGAAGCTAACATGATTATAATAATTGTTTTAACCGTTTTCAATTTGAATCGCTCATTCACTTACCTACCCGTTGCCCACCCGATGGTCCAGGAACTCTTATCAATCACGCGTTTAGTAATCTCTTGTCCCCGGCGGAAGCATTTATCGTACGTACCGACATCACCGACCCCTATCCTATTGCTCTTCGTTTCCACTGTCTCCTCCCTAAAAAACATACACCGTCCTTAAAATCTGTGTTCGACAAGGTTCGTTTTTCTGAACAAATTGCTAACGCAGATTGGTCTTCGGTTTACTTATGTGAAGATGCTCAAATTTCGTACAATACATTTCTTCATTACAAATAGCTA